>NW_006408868.1:1134113-1189924 GCF_000296735.1 Chrysochloris asiatica | reverse complement strand
ACTCTCCAACTGCACACAATGGTGAAGCCCGGATGTGCGCCCATGCCCACACATATTTGTGTGTGTGTGTGTGGCATTTCTTCACAGGCGACACCCTTCCCTCTGTCCCTTCCTGCCCCCACAGCATGTACTCCACCTGGAGCCTGGCACCCTGCAAGGTGGGCGTGGTCGGTGCCCACATGAGCCTAGCCGTCCCTTTGCCAGCACCTTTGTAGGTGGGTGACAGGGTGATACCCAGGTTAGGTGGGTGCTGGAAGGGAGGGCACTGGCCTGTGTCCTCTCCTAACTTTGCTTCCCCTTCCCCTGCAGGTGGTGAGCTCTACACTGGCCTTATTGCTGACTTCCTGGGGCGCGAGGCCATGATCTTCCGAAGTGGGGGTTCCCGGCCAGCCTTGCGTTCTGACTCCGACCAGAGTCTCCTGCATGGTGAGCCCAAGTGGCCTGTACGCACCCTGTGCCCTGAGACTGCAGTTCCTTGTAGGGGTCCCTAACCTCCTCCTCCACACCAGGCCCCTCCTCCTAGCTTCATCGTGTTCCCCTTCCAGATCCCCGGTTTGTGGCAGCTGCGCGGATCCCTGACAACTCCGACCAGGACAACGATAAGGTGTACTTCTTCTTCTCTGAGACAGTACCTTCGCCTGATGGTGGCCCAGGCCGCGTCACTGTCAGCCGCGTGGGCAGAGTCTGCGTGGTGAGAACTGGAACTGGGATTGCCCACCTCCACAGTAGGGAAGCTGAGGCTGGGGTATGAAGCCCATGGGTGAGGGTGGAGGAGCGGGAGACCCCCACAGCTGACTGTTTCTCCCACCCTTGTACCTGAGACCAGAACGACGCCGGTGGGCAGCGGGTGCTTGTGAACAAATGGAGCACTTTCCTCAAGGCCACGCTGGTCTGTTCAGTGCCTGGCCCAGGTGGTGCTGAGACTCACTTCCACCAGCTGGGTAAGGATGTAGCAGGCAGGGGCAGGGCTGGGTGCTGGAGGGGAGGGCTCAGGGCCATGGGGGGCAGTGGTGGTGGCTGTGATATCCTTCCCTATGTCTCCCAGAGGATGTGTTCCTGTTATGGCCGAAGTCGGGGAAGAGTCCAGAGGTGTATGCGCTGTTCAGTACAGTCAGGTGGGCAGCCCTGCCTTCCCTGTATCCTCCCCTCTGTTGAACCTCTGCCTTCATGTTCCAGTCTTAAGATGGGTCGCTGTCTTTGTCTTTGATTTGGTGACTCTATGGCTATATTCTCTGTGTCCTGCTCTTTGCCTTGGTGTCCTTGTCTTTTGGAGTCCTTGCTGACTGTAACCATTGTCATCTCTGACCTGTCTGTGCAGTCCTGTGTGTGACAGCCACCCTGGCCTGACTGTCTCTGTCTGCTCCCGGCAGCACTGTATTTCAGGGCTTCGCTATCTGTGTATACCACATGGCTGATATCTGGGAGGTCTTCAATGGACCCTTTGCCCACCGGGACGGTCCCCAACACCAGTGGGGCCCCTATGTGGGCAAGGTGCCCTTTCCCCGCCCGGGTGTGGTGAGTACCTGCTGGGAGCCTGGCCAGGGAATGGGGCACTGGGCTTACGTCAGTGAGGACATTTCCTTGAAAGAGTCCTGTGTCCATGTGAGCTGGGATTCCGGAGGCCTGGTGTGGAGGAGGAGGCAGCATTAAACCCCGTTAAGGAGCTTCTGTGCAGTGAGGGCATCCCTCTGGAAGTTGGCAGTGGTGGACACAGGTAGAGACCAGTGACTCAGGATACTCAGCCATGCTCTTGCCATGCCCATAGTGCCCCAGCAAGATGACGGCGCAGCCAGGACGGCTCTTTGGCAGCACCAAGGACTACCCGGATGAAGTGCTGCAGTTTGCCAGAGCCCACCCACTCATGTTCCGGCCTGTGAGGCCCCAACAGGGCCGGCCCATCCTTGTCAAGACCCACCTGGCTCAGCAGCTTCGCCAGATCGTGGTGGACCGCGTAGAGGCAGAGGATGGAGCCTACGATGTCATCTTCCTGGGCACCGGTGGGTGGCCTGAGTGAGGGGTGGCCAGGCTGCCAGATGTGAGACCCAGCCTGTCCCTTCCCCTCCGTCTGACCTCCTCTCCCCTGCCCAGATTCAGGTTCTGTGCTCAAGGTCATCGTCCTCCAGGCCATGGGTTCTGCTGAGCCTGAGGAGGTGGTGCTGGAGGAGCTCCAGGTATTTAAGGTGAGCAGGGGGCTGACCACAGGGAAGCAGTGGTGAGGTTCAGGAGGGGCTAAGTCCTGTCTCTATGTGGGGGATGGAAATGCCGGCACGTACTACTATGGGGCCTGGGCAGGAAGCCTGGGAGTTTAAAGCTGGGGTTCCCAGGGAGAAATGGCTAAGGTGAGCACCCCTCAAGTCTCAGGGAGGTAGTGGTGCAGTCTTCAAGCCCCCAAGACATCATATTGGCCCCACTGCAAATAAAATAAAGCGGTATCTGTGTGTTGGGGGACTGTTGGTGTGACCCTATGCATGGATGGGCAATTTAGAACAGCTTCCTCATTGCTGGGGACAGAGCTATGGGGGGAAACAGCAGAGCTTTGTGCTTTTCATCAAACTGCCTGCTTAGGGGCCAGCCAGGGTGAAGGACCCGTCTCATAAACCTGACATGTGAGGAGGCCAGCCTTAGTTGCCACAGTGTGACTGAGCCAGGCTGGGAGATGGGTGGCAGGGGCTCAGAGCAGGGGACGAACCATGCTGAGACCCTGCTTCCCCCCCCCCAGGTACCAACACCCATCACTGAGATGGAGATCTCTGTCAAAAGGGTAAGAGGGGCACCTGCCCCAATACTCCCTCCCAACCCCTGCACCCTTGGCACCCTCCCTTCCTGTCCCTCAGCCTCCCAGAACACAGGCTGTCTTCAGTGAGGGCCCAGAGTCTGTGCATAAGGCCCACAAGCTGTGGGAGGGGAAGGAGGGGAGATGCTGAGGCTGAGGATGGAGAGGCCCATAGGCTAGTCCCTCAGGAGAGGCAATAACAGGCTAGAAAACAAAATCCAATTTTAAATCAAACTGGGGAGCTTGCTCTTTAGAAGTCTATGGTGTAGGGGCGAGTACTCTTATCCCAAGTTCTTCTGCCCCAATTTATCTTGAACTAATCCTGACTTTAGCAATTGGATTGCTTAGAACAGGCTGCACCTGTGAAGCCACGAGGATTAAAGGTCATGGGACAGAGAGCAAAGGTCACCTCTCTGCTCGGACAGGTGTGAGTGCAGGGTATACCTGGAGACACCCCTTGGAGGACAGACACCAGGGCTGCCTCATCCCTTCCGAGGATGTCCCCTCAGGACATGGCACCTGGTACTTGTTGGCTCTCTGGCTAAATTCAAAAGGGTTTGCAAGTGGCAGAGGTCTCCAGAAACTTGAGGAGGCTGAGATCTTGGCTGCACAGGTGATGTGATCTTGTAGGCACAGGTGATGTGCAGGTTCCCATGAGCTCTCTCTCTGTCCCTCACCAGCAAATGCTTTATGTGGGCTCAAGGCTGGGCGTGGCCCGGTTACGGTTGCACCAATGCAAGACCTATGGTAGTGCCTGTGCTGAATGCTGCCTGGCCCGGGATCCCTACTGCGCCTGGGACGGTGCCTCCTGTACCCAGTACCGGCCTGGCACCAGCAAGCGTCGCTTCCGCCGACAGGACATCCGACATGGCAACCCTGCCCTACAGTGCCTGGGTCAGGGCTTGGAAGGTGAGTGGTAGCTGGTGTGGGTAGGGGGTGGGGAGGACACCACTCATATTAGGGGAGAGGAAACTGGGCTCTGATGTCCCAGGCTTGCAGACCTCTAAAGTGTGGCCTCAGGAGTTCTGTTGTAATAAACAGTCCTCAGTTTCCCTATCTGTGCACTTGCTGTCAGTGCATGAGTAAAGGGTCTTCAGACAGAATGACTAGCTTGGGGACTGATGGACGCCAAGATCCCTGTCACATAGGTGGGGGCTTCTAAGTGGTAGGAATCCATTTGTGGCACCCGGGGCCTGGGTCCCCTTGTTCCGAAGCTGAGCCAACCTCTGCTTCTCTCCAGGGGAGGCTGCAGGGCACATGGTGGCCACCAGGGTCTACGGCACCGAGCACAACAGTACCTTTCTGGAGTGCCAGCCCAAGTCTCCCCAGGCTGCTGTGCGCTGGTTCCTGAAGAGGCCAGGGGAACAAGGCAATGACCAGGTGAGCAAGAACCCCACCTCCAGCCTGCATACCTCCTGAGGACATGCTCCCTGAGACCCCAAGTCCTGAGCTCTAGCAGAGGGCTCTTGAGGGGACTTGTCAAACTCAACCAAGGAAAAATGTCTACTAGATCCTTGAGGTATCTCAAAGGAGATGTCCCCCTTCTTGCCACCTGGAAATGCCTAGACCAGAGGGGACTGGAATCCCTCCAGGGACGGAAGCTCACTACTTTCCAGGGCACAGAGCTGAGCTCTGAGACATGGGTAGAGTTAGCAGAGATGGAGGACACAAAACTGGGTCTGAAGTGGTAGGAAGCCCCTACCCATGCTTTCACACTTGGCTCATCTTTGAAAGAGTCTTGGTCCTCGTCAGCTCTAGGACTGGGCCCCTGACTACAGTCCCTTGTCCCTCTACCTCCCCCCACCTCAGCATATACACATGCCTGGCCCACACTTCCTCTCTGGAGTCCAGCTGTCTGCCCAGGCCCTCTTTTCCCCCCTCCGGAAAGATCGGTCAATTCCAGAGATGGCTTCAGTCTGGGGCCTGAAGATGGGCGTGGGAGGGAGCTGCTCCCACGTGCAGGGGAGGGGAGAGAGTGGGTTGATTGCAGGAGGGGCTCTCCCTCCAGCTTGGGAACTGGGGGAGGTTAGCCTTGGAGCAGCTGTTGATCTGGGCACCAGAAGTCCCCAGAGGAAGGAGCAGCAGGGTGGATTTACACAGCACTCTGCTGCCCAGGCAGTGCAGCCTGCAGTGCACACATGCCAAGACCAAAGTCCACAGAAGATCCCAACCACAGAGGAGCTGGATAGGAACCCTCTTCCCTCCTCCCATGCTGTAATGGGCACCATGGGAAGAGAAGGATGTAGGCAAAGACAGGCAGGTTTTTTGTGTGTCTGTGTGTGTGTGGTTGGAGGGTAAAAGCCTCCTCCCCTGAGTAAAAGTCCACAAATACCCTCTGTGACCCTGGGAATGTATACCAGGCCCTCCAAGATCAGTATACAGCTGTGATTAGAGACAAACCAGTCAGTCAGATTTTGAAATGTTTCTGTCTGCAGGCCCTGTCCTGTCCTGAGCTATAGAACCCCGATGGTACAATGGGTTAAGTGTTGGGCTGCTAAACTCGAGGTTAGCAGTTCAAACCACCAGTTGCTTCTCAGGAGAAAGATGAGGCTGTCTGCTCCTGTGAAGAGTTATAGTCTCAAAACCTCTAAGGAGTAGTTCTACTCTGTCCACTAGACTGCTAACCACAGGCTGGTGGTTCAAAGTCAGCAGCTGCTCCTTGGAAACGCTATACAGGGTCTTTCTGGTAGTGTAGTGGTTACAAAGTCGGACTGCTAATCTCAAGGTCAGCAGTTCAAAATTACCAGTGGTTCTGTGAGAGAAAGATGAGAATTTCTGCTCCCATTAAGACTTATACCTTGGAGTCGGAATTGACTCCGCGGCATATAACCATCACCACATGAGTCAAATTGACTCGATGGCACTTAACAACAACAGTAACAACAACAGGTTACTGTGAGTTGAAACCTACTCAATGGCAGGCTTTTTTGGGGGGCGTCCAGAGCTATGGAAAGTCAGACTCTTACCTCCAATGAGCTCAGAGTCTAGAGGGGCTTCAGGAAACAGACTGTTGGTTTCCTCTTGGGAAGGGGAGAGTGGGCAAGGCCCAAAGACTGAAGATGGTGAACTTGGTCTGCACTCAGCCCTGCACTCAGCCCCTCATGCCCTCCTGTCCCGCAGGTGAAGACCGATGAGCGAGTAGTACAAACGGACCAGGGGCTGCTATTCCGCAGGCTCAGCCGTCTCGATGCCGGTACCTACTCATGTACCACACTGGAGCACGGCTTCTCCCAGACTGTGGTCCGCCTAGCTCTGGAGGTGATTGCAGCCACACAGCTGGACAGTCTGTTCCCTCAGGAGTTGAGGCAGGAGGCGCACCCAGCTCGGGGTGGCCTGGTCCCTGCCCCATCCAAAGCCTGGTACAAGGATATCCTGCAGCTCATTGGCTTTGCCAACCTGCCCCGGGTGGACGAATACTGTGAGCGTGTGTGGTGTCGCGGCAATGGGGAGCGCTTGGGTATCTCCCGGAGCCGGAGCAAACAGACCAAGGGCAAGGCCTGGGCAGGACTGGAGCTGGGCAAGAAGGTGAAGAGCTGGGCACAAGCTGAGCGCAACCGGACACCCCGGGAGGTAGAGGCCACATAGAGGAGGGCATGGAGGGGTGGCCGGGGGGTTAGGGACAGCAAAAGCCCCAGCATCTCCCATCCACCCAGCTGAGGTTGAGGGACCCCTAACTGCCTCTTAGAGGTTGGTGTGTCTACCCCCACGCCCCTATCAGCCTCCCACTGAAAAGTCTGGGGCCCTGTATATGAGGTCTTTTCCCTGTTCCCTCTGAGCTCTCTATCCCAGGCTAAGCCAGCACCCTCTGGCCACTGGCAGTCCCAAGGGCTCTGCCATTTGTTCGCAGAGATGGTCTGACTTCCGGAGCATATTTCCGGTTGTGCCCAGAAGGGAGAGGGCTGGGTGGTTCTTTCCCAGCCTGGAGAACAATGGCCATTCAGAATGACCCTCAGTGCCAGAGTGGGCACATATGAGGAGGGGTCTAGGAAAAGCCCCACAGGCAGCCAGAGGAGGGTAGAAGACACCTTCAAACCAGCATCATAAAGAAGGGCCTGGCTAAGTGGGACCCCTCTGGAAGAAGGCCCACAGGGAAACAAAACACAGGGAGAGAAAATGGAGGTGTTGAGAAGGTGGAACATTGAGACCCTCCCTTTTATGCCCTGACACTTGCTGGTCCCCTGCCACTGCATACCACCTCATCTCCATCTCAGAATCTCACAAGTATAAACTTCTAGGAGTCTGGGGGTGTTCTGGACCTCAGACCCTACTTTATAATTGAGGGAGAGAGGTCTTACAGTCTAACTTCCTTCCCCAAGCTCTGAGCTGCCTGGCCACGGTTCCTCAAAGGCCACACGCCCTAATGGGACCCCCTATCCACTAGCATCTCCCCAGGACTCCCATGTATGATGGTTACCAGAGCAGGGTTGGCTCTGGGACAGTATCCTCCCCCACCTCTGTGAACTAGAGAGGAACTGGGGACATGTACCTCCCAGGACAATGCAAGGTTGGGACATGGAGCCCCTGCAAGATGCAGTCCAGGGCCACAGATGGAGAGAGGGTGGCAGACCTTCCTGATAGGCTAAGGGACGCAAGAGAAGTGTTCTCAGGACTCAAGAGTTTACCTACCAATTAGCTCAGGAGCTTACAGGGTGGTCAGATGTTTGCTGCCCTAGAATTTCCAGTTTCTGCTAAAAAAGGGTTGGACATACATGGCGCATTTATGAAGACTTTTTTCTTTTATGGGGAAAAAAATTGCAAAAAAATAAAAAGCTGCTAAGAACTGGAATTCCTGCTAGGTGTTGAAGGTGAGGCTCAGCGCCAGGTTGATATCTGCCTGAGCGCAGAGGGGAGGTGTTTTTGCCATCAGCAGTTCTGCATCTGCAGAAGGAGGAGGACGAAATGAAAAGTTGTTCCCAGCCGGCATATGAACAAATTAGTGACGCACAAAACCTACGGGAGGGAGATAAGGGTATTGCATTTGAGATTCCCTCTGTGAAAAAAAATCGTAATGAAGAAAGGTGAAAAAAAAGATTTTAAAAAGCAAGACAGGGCTTTCTGTCCCTCTGAAACTTCACCCCAGACTGCCTCTGTATTTTGTTTTATCTTGCCCCCACCCCCACCCCTAGGCTTTGCCACCTCAGGATCTGAAATAGCCTCCTTCTCCCCTTTGATTGTATTGTTGTTGGCTGCAACTCATAGTGACCCCATGTGACAGACGTATTGCCCTACCAGGCTTTCCAGGCTGTAATCTGTATGGAAGCAGATCTCTAAGTCTTTCCCCCCATGGAGTTGGGTGAGTTCAAATGGTCAACCTTTTAGTTAGCAGCCATTGGGCCTCCAAAGCTCCTCCTGGTTGACTGTACAGTAAGCGAACCAGAAGCATGGAAGGTGGCCTGGTAACATGTTAGAATCCTTCCTGCCTGGCCAATGTAACAAGGTGAAAGCAGACAAGAGAAGTGGGGAGATGCAGGAAGGTGGGAGAAGGAGATGGTCAGGAAAGAGGGAGAGTACAGAGAGGTGGAAGAATCCAGGAAAGGCTACCCAAGGTGCAACCAGCTCCCAGGGAAGCCAGAAAGAAGTGGCCAGGCCTTCAGTGACCTTTAGACTTAGGCTTGGCAGGCTCCAAGCAGAGTCCTCTGGGGAAATCATCCTGTAAAAGGGAGAGAGAAGGGCCACAAGACCATAAAGGATGACCACCTGCACTAAGACAAATAGGAACAACCTTTATCCCCTCCTTCCATGGTACTGTGTGTGATTAAGTGCTGGAAATGCGTTCCGTGTGTGAATATGTGTAAATTCTATTTTTGTAATCATATGTTGAAATGGACCTTATTGTTTTTCTGTCTTCAATGAATGCTTCTCACAATGACTATTGTTATTTTTGCTGTCATGGCCATCCTTGTCTCCCTTCTGGTGACAGAAACCCAAAGCTCTCTACTACAGAGCCTGCACAGAATGGGATGAAGTGACTTTAAACAACCATGATTATAACTTGATCATATCTGTGCATTTCTGTACTGAATTGGCCATTGCCATCCTCAAGAGCTGGAAATGAAGACCCCTCCCAATCATTCCAGGAGGGAGAAGGCCACAAGGGGTGGGATTTTCCAGAAGGAAAGGAGGTGGGTATCATCGGGAATACAGAAGTCATAGGGCTTTGTCTATGAAGCTGGGATTTGCTCAGTAAATTAGGAAAACCCTGCCCTGCAGGCTTGAGAGACTGACTGACGTTCTTGGAACTTGATGAGGATCTTGAGCCAGGAAAAAACCTCAGTGCTGGCAAAGGGCAGCTGAGCACAGAGGCAGCTCTGCTCCTTTTTCAAAATAACAACATTCACATTTGTAATAGCAACGCTTGGCCTGGCGCCTGTCTTCATCCCAAACTGCATACCAACATATATTAAAGCCATTGCACTTATGCCTGGGGGTGCGCCTGCTGTGGGGGCTGCAGCTTCTGGGGAGGAGGGGAAGACTCAGAGTCTAGCCTAGTGAGCACTCTGCAGAAGGCCCCCTGACCAGGCTCCCACTCCCCAGTGACATCACCTTTCTGCCTAAAGAATGACCCACTGGTGCCAGAGGGAGGTGGGAGGAAGCACAGGCACTTTAGAGATGGGAGTGAGAACATTCCCAGCTCCCTAGGGAGATGGCCTGAATTTCTTGCTATAGACTAGGAGGCATGACAGATCAGATTAGCCCTCACAATGCCATCTTGCAACCTTGGCTCTGGGGCAAGGCCCCTTCTTTTGCCCCCTTCTCTCTCCACAAACATCCTGGTCTGAGGGAATCTGAAACCCTTCACTCTGCTCAAAGTCCCCATCACTACGGACTGGCTGAGCTGCATTGTGGGTGCATGCCTTAGACTGGGAGGCATGCGCACATGTGACCTTCTTCACATGCATGTCTTACCCCACTATTCTCCTCCCAGCTCCCCCATCATCCACTCCCTGAAGCCCCTCCAGCCTAGGCTTTGTTCAGGGCTCCACCTCCTGTCTTGAGCCCTATTTCCTGTCTCAGGGATTTCATCCTTTCTCTATCTTCCTCTTGCAGCTTTTTCCTCTAAGTTTCATATTTCCCCTGTTCTAGCCTGTGTCTCAAGATTTCACAAATCATTTTAGAGCTGAAAAGGGACTTAAGTAAAGGGGCCAGTAGAGCCATTTCCCAAAATGGTATCCTGTGGAACAATAATCCCTTGAGATTATTCAGGACAATGGTCAAATCCATGTGGGGAATTCTGCCTCTTTGGCTCCCGTGGAGTACACTGCCTGTTTTCTCTATGAAAGACTGGAAGAGTTCCTGTGATGATTTGACTTTTCCACCTTTTCATTTATTTGCATGACTAATACATGTTCCATATTTCCCTAAAATATTTGGTCCCCTATCCCTTTTTCTCCATGGAACATCATATGTATTTGAAAAGCCCACTTTGGAAAAATGCTGATCAGAATAATCCCCTTCTTTAGCACATGACATCAATTTGTTAATCTGTGCCATCTAAGCCTACAAACTCTGGAGGTACTGGCCCCCAGTGGGATGACCCTATTGCTGTGTTACAGTAGGACCTGTTGCTCCAGGGCCGAGGCTGCTAAGCCACCAGTGGGCCTGGACTGCCTCCCCAAGCCACTCCAGCCCCTCTTGTGTCAGGCATGGTGCTTTATGAAAGGCTGGGACTCACCCCCAAGCCTGTGACTGCCCTGCCATCCAGCTCACAAGGGGAGACTGGGAGCAAGGAGGAGGCAGAAGAAAGAAGGGAGGAAAACAGCCCCTGTCACCATCTCAAATGACATGTATTTTCTTCCACTCAGACAAGCCCAGGTCAAGTCCCAGACACCCCTAAAATCCCCTGAATCGAGGAATGGACAGGAGCAGCTATCCAGAGCCTGGGCTGCCTTCAGCCAGGCTGTCCCCTCCAGGGGCTGGCAGGGGCTCCAGCTGCAGTTCCAGCTGAGGAGGTCCCGGAAGGCTCACTTGCAGGCCTCTCAGGGCAGCCATATCTTCTCAGAATTAGTAGCAGTTGTTCAGAAACAGCCCAATTTCCATCCAAGTTGAAAATCTGCAGGAACCTCACTCAAGTCCCAGGCTGCAAGGCCTTCCACAAGAGAAAGCTCAACACACACCAAGAGTGAATCCCCAGAGCATTCTACCACTTCAAACTTGGCTCTGGTGTGGAGGTCGGGAGGGTGGGTGGGGCTAGGTTTGGATCCTGTACCTGATAAGGAGCCCTGGGATTGTGGGGCCCCCACCCTGGCTCCTTTCCGGACTCACTCACCACTTGGGTACACAGGAGATAGGGCGAGGCAATGGTGGCCTGGTGCCCACTTCTCCCTCTGGCCCCTGCCTGCCCTTGCCGCGGGCACGGCTGCTGGATCCCGATCCCTTAGAGGCTGCGTATGTCCTAATGAGGCCTTTCACTTTCCCTACTGGATTGTCATTAAGGAAACTCTTGGTTCCTCCATGCAGCCTTTATAAAACTCATTTTCCATCAAGGATGGGAAATACAGCAGTCTCCAGGGATGCCTGGTAGGAACAAGGGACACCCGCCCTCATCCTCACACCAGCCTCCAGTGATCAGCTAGCAGCCTGCATTCAGGTGCCCTGCTAGTGAGGGGCCCTCAGCTAACCACTCCTGACCTCTTTCTTCCGGGGAAGAAGGTGACTGCAGTGTACCTTCCTTCATCCACCCAATAGGGCATGTTTCATTGCCTTGAGCATCCCAGGGGGCAGAGAAAAGACTAGGGTAAGAGACACTTGTGGGCTGTGAGAACTCCACAGTGTATCAACAAAGGCCTGGGGCAGAGTCTAGATACTGCCATCACTTGGAAGGGGCCCAACTAGGGACTTAAGAAGTCCAGATTGTACAGCTGGGAGGGCAAAGCAGGCTCGACCTCACAGATAAAGGTATAGAAGAATGATGAGGCTGAACAGCAGCTTGCTTTATGGACATGATCTCATCGGCTCACCCGACCTCCCCCCCCCCAACTGATAAGAATCTGGTGCTGTTTCCTGTAGGCCAAGGGTCTCAGACAATGGTGTGAACGGCTGGCCCGACTGGAAAGGACATTGTTCAGGGAAGAAAAAACATCACAGCAGCACAAAACCAGGGCAGGGCCTGTCAAAATGTAAGGGCCTGTTTACAAATCCGTGATTTCCAAGGGAAGAACACAATAGGGAATTGTTTGGGCCAGACTGTGTCCCCTGCAGTCTGCTCCTAGGGGCTGGGGATGGCTTTGATGGTTTTAGATGCTCTGAGTGGGGTGGACACTGATGGCGCAGATAACTTCCTGTTTATCAGGCGTGCGTGCAAAGCAGAGTTGAAAAGCCAGGGGAGGAGACCCTAAGACTCATTCCTTTCCTCTGTGCCTCACATTGCCTGACTACTCTGGGGGAGAAAGGAAGGCAAGGTTTTGTGTTTTGTTGTGTTTCCTTTCTGAAAACATAACTCCTCAATTGTGGCTGCCAACTGCTGTGTTGTTTTGTGGGTAAAACATACAAGGCATGAGACCCTCAAAAATAGCTATTCCTTCTGGAATGGGGCTTTGTTTACTCACTAAGGTGTCTTCTTACACCTGCAGGGCTGCATGACGCTGTTATTCACTTCCAATCAGCCTGGGAGTACACTGGAACCTACATGGGCCCCTGGGGTCAGGGCAGTAGAGGTGCTACGACTTATAGTGACCTTTGACCTTCCACAGGAGTTAAGAGTCTTTGGACCACCACCAAGAGGCCCTGACTTCAGTGTCTGCATGTGCATGTGTGTGTGTTCGTATGTATTTGCCCATGCACGTGTACACATGTATGTGTGTGCATGTAGACATACATATCTACATGTGTACATACATGTTTGTACATGAGTGTGTGAACATGTGTATGGGTGTGTTTGTGTGTGTGGCAGGAATGCAGGGTAGAAGAGGAACAGAACCATATTACCCATCCCTCTTGGGTTTAGCAGTCCATACTTTCAGAAGGGATTAGGTGGACCACTTTGGGCCTGGAAAGACTGAAGGCAGTTAGTCCTACCTGAAAATTTAACCTATAGTAGAAATGCCATTAGTAGCTTTCACTCTGATCTTTAAACCCACAAGAACACACCTTATGAATTAACATGTATTTAGAGCAATCAAAGAGTAGTGAGTAAGTCCCAAGCAATCCTAAAATTGTTAAGTGTTATAGATTCGGTTCCAACTCATAATTACCTTGTATAGGGTTTCCAAGGAGTGACTGGTAGGTTTGAACTGCTGACCTTGTGGTTTGCAGTCCAGTGTTGATCCTATAGCGCCACACCAGGAGTCCAATCCCAAAGGAGAAGCAAGCTTTTCATAAACATCCTCAACATTTAGGCCTGGTGGTGGTGGTGGCATGCCATGGCATCGGTTCTGACCCATAGCAACCCTGTACAGGGTTTCCAAGGCTGTAAATCTTTACGGGAGCAGAAAGCCTCATCTTTCTCCAGTAGAACAGCTGGTAGTTTCGAACTGCTGACCAGAGCTCTTAATACTTAGGCCTGAAGGCATAATATTCTCTGTCACCATGCTAACAGCGCCCTCTGGTGTTTGAAAGCTAAACAACAGGCTTATGAATAAATTCAAGTGTAAACTCATCCATCAATTCAGTAGACGCCAACATGTCTCTGAACATGTTGTCCCTGACCAGGCATCATGAAGTAGAAAAAGAGGAGATCCCTGTCCTCAAGGGGCTTCCATTTTAGTGGGAGAAACAGATCCACAACTGTAGGACAGATGGAGAGTGACACGGACTATATCGGGGTACCAGCAGAAGCTGATGAGACAGCGCCTAGGATGAAGATAGTCTTTGTGTTGGATCCAACAGGCTGAGGGTGGAAGTTAGGGCTCTTCAGGCCAGGACCCCACCACATTCAGGGACCCAACATTCAAGAGTATCCATGGGTGGGATCCTGAGAGATGCAGCTGTGTAAGGCCATGTTTATAGAAGACTTTGGATGCCAGCCTCAGCAGAAGCCATCACAAATTCCTAAGCAAAGGCTAGCAGATGTTCTATGGTAATTGGCAGAAGGGATAAGGACAGATGGGGTAATGAAACCAACAGACCCAGGGAACCATACAGAAAGAAGACTAGCCTCAATCCCGTGAGACACAAGGGTCTGCACTGGGCCTGGTAATGGAGGAAGAAAGGAAGGCATGCATTTGAAAACAGTTAAATTGATGAGAAGGGTGACTGAGCACAGAAGGGATTAGAAAAGGAGGTTCTGAGGTTTCTGGGCCTAGTTTACGGTTCTTAAAAAGGTAAGGATTATTAGTAGGAGAGGAGGTCTTTAGGGAATTTTTATTTAACATCTACTTCTACCCTCCCCAAGTAAACTATTTGTTCTAGGTCCTGAGTTATGAAACTAATTAAGTCTAATAGACTCGTCAGTTGTGAAAACAGTCATTAAAATGAACAAGACAAGGCAAGAGGATATTGCAGTGTCAGAAAAGAAAGAAATGCTCAGAAAACAAAACAAAACATACAGTGTTGGGTATGTGACAGGGACAAAGGAGTTTTCCCAATGGTCAATTTAGGAAAAACTTAAGCAAAAAAAAAAAAAAAAAGTAGTATTGAATTATAGAGCCCAAAGTATTTTTTAGAATTCAAAGCCTCTATACTGATATAAATAAATGGAATAAATAAATAAAAGGGGATAATTGATTTATTCTCCCATGCAGAAAAATCCAAATTGTTATGTCCATACTAAGTCCTTGCCAGCAGGGTGGCAAGACCTGGAGATTCCTGGGCCCAGAGTCTAGCCACAGAGGACTAGAGTGGAGAGTGAAGCATCCAGCTGATAAGAAGAGAGAGCATATGCATAAGAACAACCACATTTGCAGATAATATCTGCTTGACCTGGCTTCAATGACTGGATGATCAGAGCTCAACTAGAAGAAAGAAGAGGAAAAAAAGAGTAATCTGATAC
Organism: Chrysochloris asiatica; assembly: GCF_000296735.1. NCBI lineage: Eukaryota > Metazoa > Chordata > Mammalia > Afrosoricida > Chrysochloridae > Chrysochloris > Chrysochloris asiatica. Next base: position 1,175,225 of record NW_006408868.1, on the reverse strand, counting down.
AATTTGATGAACTTGACCTACACCTATGGATGCAGTGGTTCAAAAGGAGGAATACATCTTTACAGCAAGGATCATTCCCACCCCCTACATACACAGAGTAGACAGGGATGGGCAATTTGGACATTGACTACCCAAAATGCGGGGGCTACAAAGGCAAGAAATGACTGGCTTACAAGCTTTCAAGAGGGAGCCTAGATCCACAGGACGTGGAGGAAGGTAGAATCTCCACTGAGTAGTATCCAATCTGTCTGGGCAGGGTTAATGAAAGAAGATGCAGCTAGGTCTCTTGTGATACAATAGTGAATAATTGTTATCAGGACTGACTGTGAGGGTTGGAAATGTAAAGGTAGATGTTTTGTAGCAAAAGGAGGGGAGTGACTGACTTTATAGTCTAGGAGTGGAGGTTCCTGGGACCATCAAGGGAGAACAGCGGAGAGCGGGACCCTACCCCAGAGAAGCAGTGAGCAGTGACATCAGAGATGGGGGCAGAGATGATGACGTGGAGAGATGGAGCGGCTGGGGACTTTGGACCCAGAGAGGGAGAGGGGCTGTGTGCTGATGACCGGGGGGGGGGCAGGCTTGCAGGGTGTATACCCTTTGGTTGGTTGATGATGCATGAAGGGGATTGTAACCATGTCAATGAAATGATATACGATAGGATGAATGTAAACCTAATGTTCTCTCATGTAAACTATCACATAATTCACAATAAAACATTAAAAAAAAAAAAAAAAAGAACCCAGCCACTGCCATTGAGTCAATTCTAACTGTCAGCAACACTGTGAGTAGAACTGCTCTCTAGGGCTTCTGAGGCTGCAAATCTTTATGAAGCAGACTGCCTCATCTTTCTCCTGGGGAGCAACCTTTTGGTCAGCGTCACCAGGGCTCTTTGGTCTTGAAGGATGTGGCGCATAATTCCTTACTCCTTAAGCTTACGCTTCCTTCCTAAGAGTATAATAAGCAAAGCGGGAAAAAGAGAACTCTGCAAACACTTTTTCAACCCCATGTTCAAGGTCAGTATCAACAGTGACAAGTCATGTTGGTACCATGGACCTTTGAGAGTATGTGATGACAAAAGTACTTTGCTGGTGTGATCTTCCTCCCCCAAACCATGACCTCAGTCTGATTATGAGAAAAACAACAGAGAGATCCCAACTGAGGAATGTTCCACATAACACCTGATCAGCACAGCTCAAAATTATCAAGATCATCAACAATAAGGAAAATCTGAGAAACTATCACAGGTAATGGGGACCTAAGGAGACACATGACTAAGTGTAATGCAGTGCATGGATAGTATCTTACCAGGGGAAATAGGAGAAGACCATTAGGCAAAACTAAGGCAATCTTTTTTCTTTTTTTGATGTTTTATTGTGAATTATGTGATAGTTTACATGGGAGAACATTAGGTTTTCATTCATCCTATTGTATATCATTTCATTGCCATGGTTACAATCCCCTTCATGCATCATCAACCAACCAAAGGGTATACCCTGCAAGCCTGCCCCCCGGGTCGTCAGCACACAGCCCCTGTCCCTCTCGGGGTGGTGTCACTGCTTCTCTGGGTAGGGTCCTGCTCTCCGCTCTTATCCCTTAATGATCCCAGGTTGAAACTAAGGGAATCTTAATAGAGACTTTGTTGTTGTTGTTATGTGCCGTGGAGTCGGTTCCGACTCTCATGTACAGGGTTTCCGAGGCTGTAAATCTTTACAGGAGCAGAAATCCTCATCTTTCTCCCGCGGAACAGCTGGTAGTTTCGAACTGCTGACCTTGCAGTTTGCAGCCTGATTTGTAACTACTATGCTACCAGAGCTCCTTAATAGAGACTTTAGTGAATGATAATGCATCATTGCTGGCCCATTAATTGTGATGAATACACCATATGCATATAAAGTGTTGAGTAGGGGAAACCAGAATGGGGCATTTGAGACTTTACTATTTTTGCAGTTTTTCTGTAAATTTAAAACTGTTCTAAAATAAAAAGTTTGTTTAAGGAAAAACAAACCTCCAGTTATTCAGTGGAGAATGACTGGTAATGTCTGAAGCATATTAGAAAATTTAAAAGCTGGCTTTTCTTGCCTACATGGATCGGAGTGGCTGTTAGTATTAATGGGGGAGTAAAGGTATAGGGTGAACAATAGCTAATGGTGGTGTGCAATGTCCAGCTAGTCAGGCAGGTACCCATGAGGCCAACTACACACAGATGTAAGGCAGCTGAGTATCTGGCTGACAAAAAGCACTCTATCCTGAAACCCGAAGCCCCGTGGCCTATCCCTGCAGTTGGAGTTGAAAAGGCACTCTTAAACAGCCATCACTTTTTGCTAAGCTGCTCTTTCTCACACTTCAGTATTGTACAGATGGACTTTTAAAGGAGAGCATACTGGTGCAGATCTCTGAGCATAGTCCTGATGACCCAAGTTAGAGAAATGCTAGGTTAAAGTCTTATTCTAGGTGTTATCTTTCAGTTGCAAATCAACACTGTAAAAGTTGTGTTTTTAACATTTGTTGTTAAGTACCAAGTACTGTGGAGTCCGTTGCGACTCATGGCCACTCTGTACAGGGTTTCCGAGGCTGTAAATCTTTACGGGAGCAGAACACCTCATCTTTCTCCCGTGGAACTAGTGGTAGTTTCAAACTACCGACCTTGAGGTTAGCAGCGCTATTCGTAACCACTATGCTACAAATTACTGAAATAAAAATACACAATTTAAAAGCTTTCTTATCATTCTCAGAACTCTGAGAGAGTCATCAAATGCAGGAGAAGGGCAAGGAATTGTAGGAAGCCCTCAGTCTTGCAGTAGGTCCCGGAAGCCTACTAACTCAGGGGTAGGCGCCAGGAGGGCAGGCCTTCTGGAAAAGAAGTGTAACCAGCTACATGATCGGATTCCTAGCCTATGGAGGATTTTGTTGATTATTTGAAATACTTCAGAAGAATGATTAGTAAATTAATAATTTTGTTAGCAAATTGATCTAATTTAAAAAACAAACAGGCAATTATTAATTTCAGGGGGTAAAAACAGAGGACTGAAAAGGTAATATTATACTGTCTGGCCCTGTAATAAAAGTGTTTAACAAAAATTTGTGATGTGCTTATATAAGAAAGATGGGAAGAAGGAAAATGGGAGAAAGGAAATTGGCAAGGTTTGAAGACTGCCAATTCCTTATAAAACATAATAGGAAGTCAATGAATGATGCTTAGGATTAATAAATATTAAAATGACTTAAAAACAAAAAATTGGGCAAGAGTTTCCTTTGTGGAGTAGGCCTGGGGGTAGGGAAAGGTAGGTTAAAAGTCAGTTTTTCATTATCCTATTGGACTTTGGAGTCCTGGTATGACATTGGAGGATAAGCATGGACTGCTAACTGAAAGGTTGACGGTTCAAACCCAACAGCTTCTCCTCAGAAACAGGGTCGCTATGGGTCAGAACCAACTCAGTGGCACTTAACAACAACACTGGACTTAAAAAAAAAAGTCTAGTATTACTTTGCTCATATTACTTTGATAATAATAAAAATAGGAAAGTACAAATGACCCCCCCATTCAATTCTCAATAAACCTGGTGATATCTGAGCCAAACCTTGGTTGCATACCTTCAGAAGTAGACCCGTTTGGAGCGAGAATCTTGTCCTCCACTATTAGTGACCACCGTTCACTGAGACTTAGGGAACTCCTTATCTGGGAATGGTCCTACGTTCCTTACGAACGCAAATCTGATGAAATCATTTAAAACATGCAAATGTAATTACTATCAATAAGTTGTACACCTGCAAAAAGTTTAATTGGCAAAAGTTAATGATAGTAATATTGACAACAGAAAAGTAGCTGCCTAAGCAGCTTATGTATTATGAATTCATTACCATATGGGATTTGCTTTCTTGCTTTAGAAATTTATAGGTCATGGTTTCATGGGACATCCCAGTAAATTGGCCTAGTGTCATGGTTAGTGCTTCTATTAGATCTCCTAGTTTGTTGTGCAGTGCCTGGGGCATTAAAAGCTTGCACATGGCCATCAAAGCACAACAATTTGTCTCTATCTATCTGGAACCAGAGAAAAACAAGATAATCAGGAATAGAGGAAGAAGTGGGGTGTTTGGCTAATTACCTCCATGAATAACTGCATCCTTTGCCATGAAACCAGGGAGAAGTGGCTGAAGACTAGCTGCCATTACTGAGCATTTTGATCAAAGATTCTAGAGAAGAATCCTGCTCAAACAGGAGAAAATAAAGAATTTCAAATTCTCACAAATTCTAGATTTTCTAGAACTTTGAAGCCAAGAAGAATCCCCAAAACTGTTGTCCTGAGATAATTTTTAAATCTTAAATCCAGAATATTTTCTAAAGTCTTCTTAAAACCAAGCAAGAGTTAAGCTTAACTAGTAAAGAATGTCTGCCTCTAACACTGTGCTCTTTTAAGAGCTACCATGAAGCCAAATTGACAGTAGCAACTTGGAAAATTAGACAGGAAACTTAGGGGCCAGTAAATTTTTATTCATGGGGGAAATACAACTTTGAAAAGGGGGTGAGAATGGCTGCGCAAATTGAAAAATGTAATCCGAGTCACTGAAGTGTGCATATAGAAATTGTTGGTATATGTTCTGCTGTGTATATTCTCAGTAATAGTTATATTTTTTGCATATTAAAAAAAAAAAATGACCCAACCTACGAATGTGAGAAAGGGTTTACTCAACATGTCCCTAGGCCTTCTGGCCAGATTCCCTTTCCAACTTCTTTGCCTAATGTGAATGTTGCCATAAAATTTCATGGTTACACTTCAGACATTCTCCCTGGAGCTGCTCAATCCACTGGACATCAAAGGTTTGGGTGCACGCTCATGCTAAAGAGATGTGTCAAAGAACACACCAGCTAGGAGGGAGTGGAGCTCACTGCATCCCATAGGAGCAGGGCAGTCCAGGCCTATGAAGCCCAGGACACCAAACTTTGCAGTCATGGCCTCGTCTCAGCCCCTCATGGACTTTTCTCTTGGCTCTACTCCCTGGTGAAAATCACATCCTTGTTTGTACAGTGATCAAAATCTCTGTCCATGTAAAGCAAACAGCTTTCCCCAAAAGAAAAATTTTCTATGTTCTAAATTGAAAGTTCTAAATGGAATCCACTGAATTTTATGGATTGGAAGAAGTTTTTCTATTCCTTCACTCTACCTTCCAGTTTCTTTAGTATGCTGGTTAAATTCCAGAATGAATTTATAAGAAACACCAATGGAGAGAAAACCTTTATTTGCATAACAACAAACGTGGGTGAAGGAAGAAAAGGCACTTGAGAAATAAATTAAGGTAGAAGAATCTATGTGGAGGAAGACAAGGGCCATCTGGGAACCAGGGAGAAAGAACAGAGCCGCTCTTGCAGCCACAAACACTTTCTGCTGCTAGCATCTGGTTCACGCTCTTAAGCCTTCTCTTCCCTTGGTTGTTGGTCTCACTACTGGCCCCCTTTCCTTGTCTCCCAGTCCCAAAGAGCTCTATCCCCCAAACCCAGTGGAGGAGTGAAGCTCTGTACGCCTTTGTGCTTGGCAATGACAACTCATAAGCTGCTATTTTTTTTTGCAGCACTTAGTAATTTTGACACCTTTTGGTCCCCAGGAGTGGCTCTGTCTCCTGCCAGAGGAATCTGGCTTTTCTAATAAGGAAGGTCTTGGCCAATCAGCCCAAGAAGGGCCTGGGTTTTCTTCGAGGCCCACGTCTCTGCAGAAGGGCTCCTCAGGGTGGGCTGTGCTGCTGCAGCAGGGGGTGTCACTGGAGTTTCCAAGTGTGTAGTCTGTGGAAAGCAGGTGGAAGAGTAACTCAGGCCCACTAGACCTCCCCTGCTTAGCCACTTGCCACCAGCTCCCCCCTCCACCCAGTTCTCCAGGCCAGTTCGTACCTAAGTCCCACCTGTGACTAAAGCAGAAGGTGCACACTCTTCACATTCCCATTTCTTATTGTTGGATCTAAGAGAGGAGCAGTCCCTATGGGTTCCATGCGATCCACACGTAGCACACAGAACGAGGCACCACCTCCTACAGGATGAGCCAAGGAAGGGATGTGTGGGCAGATATAGCACCATCACTCAGGATGTTCATACCGGGTCAGGACTGCACTGAGGACTCCGGGGCATTTCTACTATGTATTTTACCCACCATGGATAGTGGCTATCCCAGGGCCTGCTGACAGGCACAGCTGTTTACAAGATGAGTTTAGGAAGTCATTGGCCCTGAGTCTCTGCACTCCACACAAAGAGAAGACTAGGCTGCAGAGCAAAAGCTGTTCACCTGCACCTGAGTGCACTGCCAAGGCTGGTTGACAATGGGACTTAGCAACTGCGCTCACCACAAGGTTTGCAGGCAGAAGTGCATTGCTTGCTCCTAATAAATGCTGGGGCCTAGCACTTAACAACAACAACAACAACTCTAGGATGGTGATGAGAGATCTTTCTCAGTCCTTCCCTACCCTTCATCCTCAAAGCTGTCTCTGCCTTGTTCATACAGACAGATGGGGGCATCACAATGCTGATAGCGCTGATACAACTCTGAGAAAGCCCCTGGCTCGAGCTCCCAGGCAGCATCTCTGCAGTGACAGAAGAAACAGCAGTTGAGTGAGAAGCAGGAAGAAGTAAAACTGAGCAAAAGAATTCAACACAGATTGCAGACTACTTTCAACAAGCCTGGACTAATGGCAGTGAAGAGGGCTGAAGCAGGATGAGTGAAACACGGAGGCTCCTTAGTGCCACCCTAGAGCCAAGAAGCCAATTCCCCAGAGAATTCTGATCCCCAAAGCACCCTTATCAGACCCCTTTCTTTTCCTTTTCCCTTTCTGTTGATAATACAAGAGCACTCCCTCCACCCCTTCCTTGCTCCTTCTTCAAGGAGCCCTGGTGGTGCTGCCTGTAGTGCTTGAAAGCTAAACCAAAAGGTCAATGGCCTGAACCCATCAGCTGCTCCCAAACAGCTTACAGCCCTGAAAACCCCATGGGGTAATTCTACTCTGTTCTGTAGGGTTGGTGTCAGTCAGAATTGCCTCAATGGGACACACCACCACCACCAGCTACTTCTTCAGTCTCTGAATTCTCCTCTCACCTTGTCCTCTCTGGAAGTCTACTCCCTGGCTCAAGTCCTGCATTCGAGTTTCTCCTACCTGTCTGGAATATGAATCCCCATTCTTAGCATCTCTTGAGGAAACTCTTCTCGATTGTTACACTGGGGACATTTGAAGAAATGTTTTGCTGACGTGTGGGCATATTTCTGTAACAGAAACATGGGAAAGCTTTGCCTTTGTAAACATTATCTTTGGCCACCTGCTTTCTAACTCCCACCTGCATCCCACAATGAACAAGCATGTCACTAACTGGGGAGAAGGAAGGTGAGAGCTTGGCTGGGGGAAGGAGATGAGGTGGACTAGACATGACAGCTGCTAGTTTGAGTGTCTACACCTGGGCCAAAATGCTTTCACGAGAGCTCCTAGGTGAGTCACAGCTGTTCCCTCCAGCCATGGAGCTTGGAAGTTCCAACCCAGAAAAGATCAGATTGTTGGCTACGTTTCCTTTCTTTTTAATTCCAGGAAGCAAGTCTTTCTAGACTTACTTCTAATTGATACACTCTAGAAGCATCCCTGGTGGTGCAGTAGTGAAGTATTCATCTGATAATTGATAGGTCAGCAGTGGGAACCCAGCTTGCTCCACGGGAGAAGGATGTGGTTACTTTGTTTCCATAAAGATGACAACCTTGAAAACTTACGGGGCAGTCTTACTCTGTCATCGAGGGTCGCTTGAGCTGGAATCAACTCAATGGCAGGGGGTTTGGTTTGATTTTGGACTCACTCTAGGATGAGCCTCTTTAGTAATCCTGAGGTTTTTGTTCTAAATCTTATGGAGGCGCCAATAGGCCAGAATGAACAGAGGTGGTGCTGAGCTTTCGCAGCCTGCCTGGAACCAGCAGCCTGCATTCAGGCCTCCAGGAGGGAACTCTTGAGGCTGAGAAGTGCCCAAGTAATGCCAGAGTGCTGTGGTTCCAGGCAGAGAAGTAGAGCAACTGTGGAAGGTCACAAGGGTAAGGAATGCCCCACCTGTATGCACTTGCGGTGGTAAATGGTTTGACTACAGCACGGGCTCTGAATGTTTTCAACACTTGCTTGAGATAAATCTTCACAACACAAGACGCAGCTTTCCTCCCTCACATTCCCCCATTGGATGTCCTGTGTTGGGCGATGTTTTCCACAAAATGATCTGTGAGAGAGGAGACAGACTTGTTTGAATTGGTCATTAGAGCTTTCCAGGAACCTGACTTAGCCAGTGCCCACTGAACTTCCCTAGTTACAGAGAGGAATCAAGGCTACAGAACAACCACATGCCTTCTCAGGCTGTTCCCCAACGGAAAGCTCTTGGGACTGTCTTCACAGCCTCCTGTTCCTGAAAGCCCCACTTAGTTATAAGCAGCTGTCGAAGAAGCCCAGCTGTTTGTAATTTAAGGAGGGAACGGGAAGCAAGGAGCAACCCCTGTGAAATGTCCAAGTTAAGATACTGTTTCCCATTAATGAATGGAGGGACAGATCTTTGATAAATGAAAACAGGCCTGTGAGAACCAAAATCTAATTTCTTTCATGGTTAAACAACATGTTGCTAAAAGATAGCTCAATTTTTCATCCTGTATCACTCACTTGTACTCTCCAAAAAATTGTGAAAGGCAACCCCTTTCTTGGCCACAAGGCAGATGGAAGTTTCTGACGCAATGACCTTTCTGGCAGTTGATGGCAGCTCCCTTTTTCTTGCACACAAAGCAGATCTGCAAATGAGCATTCACAACAGTGTTCACAACAGCCTCAAGAAAGACAGACTGCTTGCAGAACATCTTTCTATGGGATGGAAAATTTCTTTTCTCAGTGGATCCTAAAAGTACGGGGCTCCTGAAGTTGAACTTCCAAGCAGCAGAATTTGCTGTCGTTTTCTCAGGAGCTTGCTCCCTTCTCCTCATTTAGGCCAGTACCCCTCAGAGAAGAATGGAATTGAAAAGAATGACCAGTTGGGAAATCCAAGAGTTCTTGGACTTCTAAACAAGCAAGCAGGGAAAAGAACAGAAACAGGATGATGAGAGAGGTATGAGAAGAGGCAACCCTCCCATTGGAGGGGATTCTAACCTTCCTAGAAGCCCGAGCTGCCTCTTTTTTGATGTCTTCAGGCAGAAATCCATGAAAGCCTCTGTTGGACTGACCCCTCTGAGGCAGCTTGCTTGATAAGATCTGAGGGCAACAGAACCAGGCTGTGAGCACTGATGATCAGTGACACTGTGCAGTAGGGCATGCAGGACACCAGGGTAAGCAGCGAGCTAAGCAGTAGAGCTTGCTGGATATACGCTGTGTTTAGAATGTCTTCTCTTTAACAAAAGGCTAATGGAGCATTCTGTGTTGGGTACTCTTCTATGGGCTTTTCAAATTTTAACTTATTTAATCCCTGTAACCACCACAGGAGGTATGTTCTACAGTAAAGCCCATGAAAATCAGAACCTGTGTAAAGTAGAAACCCATCACTAGTAGAGAGCAATAGAAAAGTAGTAAGATTCCACACTGCCAAAGGTGGAAAACTTGCAAGACCTGGAAAAACAAGGTAGTCCCATGGAGTTCTGACTCTAGAAATTTCAGTTTCCTATTTATCATCTCATTTTGTAGGAGTCATGGATGATGGATCTGCTCAAAGCCATAGAGCGCTATACCCACTGTTGTGCTATGTGCTTCTCATCTACTGAGGACAGCTACCGTGTGCAAGGAACACTGGTGGCACAGTGGGTAAGGCACTGGGCTGCTAACCACAGGATAGAGGTTCAAACCTACCAGATGCTTCATGAGAGAAAGATGAGGTAGTCTGCTCCCATAAAGAAGGACAGTTTTGGAAACCCTATACTGGGTGGAGATGTGTCAAAATTGACTTGGTGGCAGTGGGTTTGGTTTTGGCTCTCATGTGCTAAGCACTTGTGGAAAACACTCCTTGGGTATGGACTCATTTTGTCCCCTGCAGTCTGGCTGCCCTGCAGAGCTATGGTGGGCTGCTGAGATTCTCTGTGGAGGTGCTGTACTATGAGTGACTCTGTCAGGGTCCCCGCTTCTGCCACTGCTCCCCAGTCCAGGACAAACACTCTTCTCAGACGATGTTCTCTAAAGGAAGGGAAACAGGAGAAGGGGAGGAGTGGCACTTTTCTTTAAAAACCCACTTTAAGGAACTTTTCATTCCTAAAATGTCCCCAAAGCAGTCTGAGAAGAGAAATCAAGGACAAAAAGGCTACACTGGCCTGCTACACAGTGGGAGAATGTCAGCATCCTCCCTGCCTCTTCCCCCTTCCTCCCATGAATGATCTGAAATACAGGGGAAGGCGCTGGACTTCCTGCAGTAATCACATGAAATGGGGCTCAGTTAATAGATTTTAACATTACATAAAAGGTAATCCCTAAAGTCTAGATTAAGGAGCTCTGGTAGCGTTGTGGTTACAAATCGGGGTGCGAGCCACAAGGTCAGCAGTTCGAAACTACCAGCTGTTCCACGGGAGAAAGATGAGGCTTTCTGCTCCCGTAAAGATTTACAGCCTCGGAAAACCTGTACAGGGTCGCTATGAGTCAGAACCGACTCCACGGCATATAACAACAACAAAGTCTAGATTATCCCTAAAGTCACTTGGATTACAGCATTGTTGTAAAGTGCTGTCAAGTCGGTTCTGACTCACAGTGACCCTTTATAGGGTTTCCGAGGCTTTTAAATCTTTGAGTGAGTAGAAAGCCTCATCTTTCTCCTGTGGAGTGGCTGGTGGGCTTGAACCTTGGACCTTGTGTTTCACAGTCCTGTGCTTATTGTACGTACTCCCCGGATTATAGTATAATCATATATAATATGTGAGGGTGCTTCAAAAAGTTCATGGAAAATGGAATGAAAAGATAACAGAAAATTTCCATGAACTTTTTGAAGTGCCCTCATATACTTTAGCACTGATTATCTCAAGATTTTAAGGTTACATGAGTGGCTTCTGTTTTCTTTATAATTTTAAGAATTAGTCATGTTTTCTACAAGGAACATATATTATTTCTATAAACAGAAAAAAATAATACTGAAAGGTTGTTGTTGTTAACTGTCGAGTCGATTCTGACCTATAGCAACCCTGTATAGGGTTTCCAAGGAGCAACTGCTGAGCTTGAACCACCGACCCTGCAGTTCAAATGATTTTGCAGTCTGATGCATTAGCCCAGAGCGCCACACCAGGACTCCACTGAGAGATTAGAAACAGCCAAATGAACTCTAACTGGGGATTGTTTTAATATGTTTTGGTATACTCATATAAACAAACAAACAAAAATCCAAACCCATTGCCACTGAGTCCATTCCAGCTCACAGTGACCCGATCGGACAGAATAGAACTGCCCCAGGGAATAGCAATTAAAAAAACAAACAAAACAAGAGCTATATGTTCTATATGGAAAACACTCCCAAAATATATTAAGATGAAAAAAAGCAAGCTACAAAACACTGCACAGAGTATGTTAGTTTTTATGTTAAAATGCATATGATTGTAAATGCATCAAAGTTAACAAAGACCTTACACCAAAACCTGACAGGACTCATGGGAGAGGAAAATCAGACCAGTCTTTCTCATGAGCATAGACGTGAAAATGAAACAAAATATCAGGAATGTCAGCTTGGTTTAATATTAAAGAAGTTATAAAGGTAATAAACCACATTAACAAAATAAAGAACAAAAACATGATCATTTCAATAGGTGCAGAAAAAGCAGTTAACAAAGTTTAACACGCTCAGAAAAATAGGAATAAAAGGAAACTGCCTCAATTGGATGAAAAAGCATCTATGAAAAACCTATAGTTAAAATCATTTTCATGGTATAAAACTGGATGCTGTCACTTGATGCTGGGAACAAGATAAGGATATCTACTTACACCACTTCAACATTAGGTTGAAGGTCCTAGCCAGTGCAAAAAAAGGCAAGAATAAAAAAATAAAAGACATAAAGATTGGAAAGGAAGAAGCAGAACTGTCTTTATTCACACATGACATGGTTATGTACACAGAAAACAATAGGGCACCTACCAAAAAACAATATCAATGTATTAATCAATTAATCAATGAATTTAGCAAGATTTCAGGATACAATGTCACTATACAAAAATTAATTGCACTTCTATATACCAGCAACACTTAACTGGAAAATACAATTTTAGAATGTTATTTACAATAACACATTGTTATTGTTAAGTGCTGTGGTATTGGTTCTGACATATATAGCACAAGAACCACAAAAAATTTAAGAACCAAATTTCACAAAAGACCTCCTCATTAAAACTATAAAACATTCCTGAGATTAAAATTTAAAAGACTCTCAGAAAGAGATATATCCATGTTCATGGATTAGAAGGTTCATAATTATTTGTGCATTTTTCCTAAATTGATCTATAAATCCAATACAACCACAATTCCAATAACTTTTTTAAAAATAAAAATTGACAAGCTTAATATGGAAGAGAAAAGGACCAAATAATCTCTAAAACAGTTTGGAGAATTTACAACACTTTCTTACTAGATAGTATAAACCACACTAATTAATTGAGTGCGGGACTGGTGTAAGGATAGGCACATAGGTCATTGATACAGATCATCCAGAAACAGATGCACAGATCTATGATCAGTTGATTTTTGACAAAAGCACCACTATAATCCAATGGGTAGGCAAAGATTTCTTGGAGCACACCAAAAACACTACTCATAAAAGAAAAAAAAAAGGTAAATTGGACTTCATCAAAATGTTAAATCCTTTTTATTTTGAAAGACCACATTAAGAAAATGAAAAGGCAACCCACAAGTTGGAAGAAAACAGTCCCAATACATATATCTGAAAAAGAATTTATGTCCAGAATATATAAAGAACTCTTATAGTTCAATAAGACAACCATAATTTAAAAATAGGCAAAATACTGTATAGACACTTCACAAAATACGTGAATGGTCAGTAAGCACATGAGAAGTTCAACATGTTCTTAGTCATCAGAAAAATGTAAATGAAAATCACAATGAGATAGCAATACACACTCAACTGTTGTTGCTGTTAGGTGTCTTTGGTTCTGACTAACAGCAACCCTTTAGGGGGTTTCTGAGGATGTAAATCGTTGTGGGCGCAGAAAGCCTCATCTTTCTTCCATGGAATGGCTTCTGGAAGTGAATTGTGGACCATGTGGTTCACAGTCCAGTGCTTATCCTCTATAACCACCACACTATCTCACACTTAGCTGTTGTTTGTTGTTAGGTGCCACTGAGTCAGTACCAACTCATAGCAACCCTATACACAATAGAATGAAACAGTATGCAGTCCTGCACCAACCTCACCATCGTTGCTACTTTTGACCCCATTGCTGCTGCCACTTTGACAATCCATCCAGTTAGGGATCTTACTCTTTTTCTCCGAACCTCCATTTTACCAAACATGATATCCTTCTCCAGGGACTGGTCCCTCCTGACAATATATCTGAAGTATGAGGGATGAAGTCTGGTCACCCTGGCTTCCAAGAAGCATTCTGGCTGTATTTCTTCCAACACAGATTTGTTTGTTCTGGCAGTCCATGGTACTTTCAATATTCTTCTCCAACACCATAGCTCAAATGTATCTGTTCTTCTATGGTCTCCTTTATTCACTGTCCAAATTTCACATGCATATGAGGTTACCGAAAATACCATGGCTTGGGGCAGATGTACCTTAGTCCTCAAGCTGACATCTTGTGCAGCAGATTTGCCTAATGATTTTTTGACTGCTGCTTCCATGAGTGCTGATGGTTGATCCCAGCAAAATGAAGTCTTTGAAAATTCAATCTTTTCTCCATTTATATGGATATTGTTCATTGGTCCAGTGGTGAGGATTTTTGTCTTCTTTACATTCAGGCGCAACCCATACTGAAGGCTGTGGTCTTTGATCTTCATCAGTATTTTAAGTCCTCTTCACTTTCAGCAAGCAAGGTTGTATCATCTGAATATTTCAGGTTGTTAATGAGTCTTCCTCCAATCTTGATGCGATGTTTTTCTTCATAAAATCCGGCTTCTGAGATTATGTGCTCAGCATATAGATTGAATAAATATGATGAAAGACTATAACTGTGGCACACACCTTTGCTTATTTTAAACCCTTCTGTTTAAGTCAAATTGACTACATCTGTTGAAAGACGATGGTGGAAAAGCTCTGTATCATCAGCCAAAGTAGGGCCAGGGGCAGACTGTGTAACAGATCATCAGCTGCTTATATGCAAGTTCAGGCTGAAGCTGAAGAAAATTAAAACAAGTCCACAAGAGCCAAAATATGACCTTGAGCACACTCAGTAGAAAGGTTAAAATGAAAAAGGCTGAAAATACCAAGTTTAGGCAAGAATACTATACAACTGGAATGCTCATAAAATCAAAAATGATTTGGCAATTTTATATAAAATTCAACATATAGCTAGAATACAACTAAGGAGCCCTGGTGGCACAGTGTTTAAGCACTCAGCTGCTAACTGAAAGGTCGGTGGTTTGAACCCACCAGCCACTCCATAGAAGAAAGATGTGACTGTCTGCTTCTATAAAGATGACAGCCTTGGAAACCCTCTGGGGTAGTTTTCCTCTGAGCATACAAGTAATTCCACTCTTAGGTATTTATACTAAGAAGTGAAAACACATGTCTGCATAAAGACTTGTACATGAATGTTCATAGCAACTTTACTCACGACAGTCTCCAAATGGAAACAATTCAAATGTCTATCAACATGTGAACAGACAAGCAAATTGTGGTATATTCATACAATAGAATGCTGCTGGGAAATAAAAAGGTTCAAGATCTGACACACAGGAAATGGATGAATCTCAAAATCATTATGCTAACAGAAAGGAGCCAGATCCAAATGAGTACACACTGTATGATTCTATTTATATGACGTACAAGAACTGGCAAAAGGAATCTATGTTGCAATCAATGGCATGTGTATGAATTGTTGAATGGAAAACTGATCTGTTCTGTAAACCTTCACTCAATTCACAATAAAAAGCTAAAAAACAAAGCTAAATAAATAAAAAGCATTCCATATTGACTTTCCAAAAAAAAAAAAATAATAATAATAACCTATAGTGATGATTGAGATCAAAACAGTAATTGATGGGAAGGGATTGAGAGATCTTTCTGGGGTCATGAAAATGTCATTTATTTTATTGAGGTGGTGGTTACAAGGAGATACATTTACCAAAATACACCAAACAGTGCACTTAAAATGGGTGCATTTCATAGTATGAAAACGATACCTAATGGAAAAACAAGTACTGGAGGAAAAAAATACCTGGAAGGACAGCAGATCACTAAACCTGATAGCAGCTGCTTCTGTTCAGAGGAAGAAAGACTGGGAATACTGTTTGAGGGGAGACTTTTTTTTTTTGTACATGTTTTTATTTTTTATTCATACTATACATGTAAAATTATGTATGGCAGGGTTGGCTTCAACAAGTTTGTAGAAAAATTCCATTATCTTTAATTATATTTTCCACAAACTTTTTGAAGTCCCCTTGTATATTACTTTTACAAGTTTTACTAGGTACATATATTCCCTTTTTTTTTATTAAATGTTTTTATTTTGGATTGAGTGAAAGTTTACAGGGCACATCATCAGCTTCACATTCAACCATTCATATAGCTTGTTTCATTACATTGATTATTATCCCCTCCATATATCATCAGTTAACAGTGTTTCTCTCTATCCTCTTTAGCTTTTTTTTTTGGGTGGGGGGGGAACTTGCCTTTTTGGAATTTGCAGTCTCAGCTTTTAGGGAAGGTTTTTACATTTGTCTGTGGATATCCAGGGCTCATGTATGAGATTACTAACAAGCATTACTGAATAATCAGATGAGGGACAGTTTGCTATGTCTACTAGGTGGCTAAAGTCTGATCCTCAGAGCCTATGGTTTGGACGGTCAACAACGCTTGGACCCACAGGGTCTTGACCTCCTGACCGGGTCTGCACGGTCTGCATCAGATTCCCCCTTGTTTATTGTTTGTTTAAGGGACGCTGCCTGTCTTAGGCGGTCAGTGCGAATTCCTCAGTCTTACCCGTCATTGAAACTCATTGCAGCATGGCAATGGCTCTGTCTTAGGTTGCCGAGGTTCCACGTGATCCTTTCCCGTCATTGGCCACACGTCCAGCATAAACAGCCGCCATCCAAGGAAGGCAGGGAGGGAGGTGATCGGCTGGGGACCCCATATGCAAGACGTTGCCAGCCCACCACCTGCTCTAAGGTGACCCAGCAGGATCACTATGCTGAGGTTCAATCAAGTTCTTAGGGGATCTTACTCTCTAGCAGGGGTAGCAAATTAGTAGCCATTCAGTGCTCACTTTGAGAATTACTTATATCAGAAATTTGAGCAGGTACATATATTACTTTTACAAAACTAGATTAAAAAACAACAACAGCTACTTAAAAAAAAAAATACAACTACAAACAAATAGGCCTAGAGATCTGAAGTCAGATGCAAAATCAGAGAATCTACTATGTGAGTACAGAAAAGCCAGAGGGCATTCAAAGTAAAGAAGATCTTATACTCACAAGACAGAAATAATGCACGCTGAGATTGTCTTTCTGAAGAAATTCCCCTAATTTTTCAGGATCCCCAGGTTCTTGAAGGCATAGCCGACAAACTAGAAGAGACCACGTTAAGAATGAAAAGATCTGACTCAAGTTGAATGAAGAGAAGAGTGGGGACACCAACACCTGAGTTTAGGAAGGAATTCAGTACTGGGAAGAGGTTCATTTTGGAAAGGAGTCGAGGTTGGGAAGAAGTGATACTTGGCATGACTTAAATCTTTATATAATTTTGTTCACATTGAAGGAGTTGGCTGTAAAACTCTTTATTTCATATTTTTTGTCTTAAGTATTTTTATTTAAATAGTTCTTGAACTTTGGATATGAAATTTTAAAACAACAAACCCAACTTCTTGAGGATCTTGGAGAATCTAGGAAGAAAGTGAGGTTGGCAGTGAGATAGTTTGCTGCCCCACACAGGTGGCCCTCTTTGCTGAGATCGGGAGGCAATGGCTAAACAGACCCTTCAGCTCCTCTTACCAGGCCCTGAAGATGGCTTCCTCTGGGTTACTCTCCTAGTCTTGGCAGATTTTCTATATAAGAGAAGGGAAAACGTACGAAGTGATCTTTGAAGACTCTTTTAGTACCCTCCCCGGCCCTTGTAACATTTCCCTTAAAATGCCATCCATGGATCTGATGAAGAACTAAAATATCTAAAGGCTATGATAACAGTTTCTTTTCGGTTCACATTTGTGGAAAGCACAAAAATACCCACTAAGTTCTTTGAGGGTTGTGACTAGATCATAATCATCTTTCTGTCCCCAGTTCACTTACGTGCTCAATTCCATTGACTGAATGAATGTAAAAGCAAACCCTTCTTACTGCTGTTTCGGTCCTATACTCTGAATCTTAACCTTAAGGTATACCAATATTACAAAGCATACTAAAATTGACAATAGTTAGCCTTGATGGAATGTCTTAATTGCATTTGACATATTTTACATGTATTTACCCAATGAATCTACAGAACACTCTAAAAAGTGGGTTTGATTCTTTTGCACATTGAGGAAATTGAAGCATAAAGAAATGAAGTAACCTGTCCTAGGTTACATAGTTACCAAGTGCCAGAGCCAAGGATATGAAGCTAGGATCGTGGAGCTAGTACTTTGCTATTAGGGGCAACCCTGAAAGGTAGGTTATTAGGTAGTTTCTAGAGTCACGGCCCAACTCTAGGCCCCAACTCCATGCCAAAGAGGGCATATACTACAGGTCACTGGACAATTTCTCCCAAATTTCTTTACGTCACCCACTCTACCTCAACCTTTGGTGCTCCTTCTTCTTTTCTTTTATAGTCTTCATTCGCTGCTGCCTCTCTTTCCTATCTCGAGTTCTTCTCAATGTTAATACAGTACAGGCTTTTCCAGCTATAAACATAAACAGGGCTTAGTTAGAAATTTAATTCCACATTTGATTATCAGTTTCTATGGGGTCAAAGAAATGGTGCTCTTCACCTTCCATCCCAAGTTATGGAGTAAAAGACCCACGCATTATCAATGATATTAACAGCCAATAAGTATTAAATTATGCCAAAAACTCCTCTAGGTTCTTTACATGTGTTAATTCACAAAAATCCTATGCAGTAGGTATTATTGGTGGTGGTTCTGTGATATGTTGTTAGATCCAAGTCATAGTGACCCTATTATAGGGTTGTTTGAGGTTGTAAATCTTTACATGAGCAGAAAGCCTCATCTTTCTCCTGCGGAGTGGCTGATAAGAGTCAAACTGCTGACCTTACAATTAGCAGCCCAACGCGTAACCCACCACATTACTAGAGCTCCTTAGTTCCATTTTTCAAGATGAGGAAACGAAGATACAGACAAGTTAATTATCTTGTCCAAAGTCACAGGTCTGACCCAACTAGCGTCAGACTGTAAAATCATTTGAACTGCAAGGTCGGTGGTTCAAGTTCACCAGCTGTTCCTTGGAAACCCTATACAGGGTCACTATGGGTTGAAATTGACTGGATGGCACTTAACAACAAAAACAAACCTGGTTCTGTAGCAATCCTGGTGTGGCACTGACCACAAGGATAAGCATCTGATCACAAGGTTGGTGTAAACCATAAGGTTGATGGTTCAAACTCACCAACTGCTCCTTGGAAACCCTACACAGGGCTGCTGTGAGTCAGAATGAACTCAAGGCACCCTCTACTGCACTTAGCAACAACAACAAAGCCTGGCTCGTTACTAGCCTTAATTACCACATTTACAGCTATTACATGGGGTCCTGGTATGCCACTGTAGGATAAGCACTGGACTGCTATTCACAAGGTAGGCAGTTCAAACCCACTAGCTACTTCTCAGAAACCACATACAGGGTAACTGTGAGTCCAAAGAGATTTCCCAGCACTTAACAACACTGCTGCTACACAGCTGTAAGAACTTGGGACCATTGCTTGATGGGGCTAAGTGGTTCTCTATTTGTGCCTACTAAATGCATAAGGAGCTCTGGTAGTGTAGTGGTTACGAATCGGGCTGTGAACCTTAAGGTCAGCAGTTCGAAACTACCAGCGGCTCCAAGTGAGACAGAAGAGGCTTTCTGCTCCGGTAAAGATTTACAGCCTCGGAATCCCTGTACAGGGTCGCTGTGGGTCGGAACCAACTCGGCGGCACTTAACAACAACAAATGCATAAAACAACATTTAGGCGTGCCTTAATCCTATCCAGTAAACGTTAGATAAAGTAGCTCCTCCCTTTGGGATAGCGGCTTTCCCAGGCAACAAATATCCACAAAGCAAGCACGCCCCCCAGTGAGAGACATAGCCCCAAGGAGGAAGGACTGTAGTGCAGCGTTTCACAGGAGTGGAGTGAATCGTATCATTCTAAAGACGTACACTCCAGTGCCCACCTCCTAAGGAGGTCAAGGCTGAGAACATGAATAGCTTTAGGGACTTTTCAATTACTCTGCATGAATTCAACTGCTAAGACAACTAACTAG
The DNA here is from genome assembly GCF_000296735.1 of Chrysochloris asiatica. Taxonomy (NCBI): domain Eukaryota; kingdom Metazoa; phylum Chordata; class Mammalia; order Afrosoricida; family Chrysochloridae; genus Chrysochloris; species Chrysochloris asiatica. The sequence continues at coordinate 1,155,670 of NW_006408868.1, read as the reverse complement.
TCTCTCAGAAAACCATGGCTATGCACGCTTCCTTTCTTTGTGTTTGCTCAATCTCCTCTCCCAGCCCATGAGTTGCAGAAGTAATGAATGATGTTGGCGCGTTTCCCCCAAAAGGATGGAAGAGGAGCGAGGGCATGCTCTAAGTCATTCTAGGAGGGATTCACTCTGGTTGACTACGGAGCAGTTCTGAGTTTTGGGGATACACCTTGATACTTCAGTTCTTTGCATCGCTGGATCAAGACATTCCTTGAGTAGGATTCCGTGCACACTCGTTTCAAGACAATGGAACGATCTTCAAAAGCATTTGCGATGGGACGATGCAAAAGCGGGCTTCCACGAGCTGCTCAGTCCGTGATTTCCTAACCCGGCGGATGCTCCCTTAAAAGTTATCACGTTGTTTCACTGGATAAACGCTGGGTAAATACTTGTTGAGAAAATTAAAAAGAAAAAATAAACGTGTTCGGCCCCGCCGCCGCTAAGAGTAATAAACAGTGATTTCATTGGAAACTACGTTTCGGTGTGGCCACAACGGTCCCCCGGAGGTAACAGCCTGAAAAGGGGCTAAGGAGCATTCCGCGGGTGGCGGACCAGGCTCATGTCGCGCTTGCCGGGCCGCTGGTACGGGGCCGAGCTGGAGGTCGCCTCCGCCGCTCCCTCCTTACGGTAGCGCACGGGCCGCAGCTCCCGGTCCGGGCTACCCTTCCAGATGTAGCTGAGGGCGCCGTTGTCCGGGAGCTTTATTCGTTGTCACAAGTCGTGGTAGCTACCTTACGGGCGGCCGCCCCGCGCGGTGACTGCGCCGGCGAATGGGAGCGGGCGTGCTAACGGGGGCCGGGCCACGTGGACTGTAACCCTCGGGAACTGCAGTGGGGGGGGGACAGCGGGGACGGTGACCGTTGGTAAAAGAAGACCGCTAACGGTCGCGCGCCACCATAGTTCAACCCTTTTTATCGCCCCGCCCCTTCCTCCCGCAGGAGCGCGTGCGTATTCGAGCTCTTACTGGTAACTGTGAGGTCCGGCCGGCGGAAGCTAAACCAAGAGGCGGGGCGTAGGTGGTCGCGCCGTGATGACGTAATACGAAGGCGCGGGATGGTGACGCGCGGGACCCGTTGTCTGTGTGGGGCTGAGGGGCCCCGGGGGCAATAGGGGCTCCCGGCTAGGGCGTCGGTGGGTCGGGAGGGCCTGGACATGGCGCTGAGGGGCCGCCCCGCGGGAAGATGAATAAAGGCTGGCTGGAGCTGGAGAGCGACCCGGGTGAGGAGGGCTCTGGACGTGAGGTGGGCAGGGGAGGCCACGGGTGGGCCCTTGGGCAGGCCACGTCCACGGGACGCCCCTGCCTCATATCCCCTTTTCTTGTCGTCCCACCCAGGCCTCTTCACCCTCCTGGTGGAAGATTTCGGTAAGAGCCGCCCCTAGCAGCCGGATCTGGGCAGTGGGCTCCCACCTTTGCGCCCTCTTCTCTCACCAGGGCCAGAGGCCACCCTGCCCAACCGCTTGCCTTTCTTGTTGGCAGGTGTCAAAGGAGTGCAGGTAGAAGAGATCTATGACCTTCAGAGCAAATGCCAGGGGTGAGTGACTGCACCAGGGCCTCCTTTCACACTCAGAGGCCTGGGGAAGAGTGTGCCCCTCAAGGGAGGCAGTTTTAAGATCTCATTAAGGATGGCTCCCTTGTCTCTGGGTACCCTCTTTCTGATCAAGCTGATATTTCTGTTTTCTCCCACTACTCCCTTAGTGTTTCCCTTTACGTGGTACCCTCATCCAAATCCTACCCGTCCTTTAAGGGTATACAGCTCAGCTGCTTTTCCTGAACTTGCAGTGCAGTTTTTGGACTGTAATTAATTACAGCTTTAGTGTACCATTTGTGGTTGTGGCTTTAATCCCCACATGGGGTTTTGTATTGATTGGTTGGCATGTTCTGTTTGACAAGACTTCTGGGTGGTCTTCCTCGGAGTCTTATCTTGGTGGTCCCACAGTATAGAGGTGTGGGGTGACTGCTAACCATAGACCAAGAAGCCTGCTTTTTGTCTCTTAGGAAAGAAAAGGCTGATGTGTTTATTCATTTGCTTCTCAGGCTGCATTTGCTCAGCCCTTGGGGTCCACAAGTGAGAATTAGTGTTTAAATTCATCAAAGAGTTTTCATTCTCACTTATCTTCTCTTGGGTTCCACCCAGTCTTGTCTTAGGCTGTTGGTTCCAGCTTTTTTTCTGTTACCCAGCAACCATAGGCAGTAAATGTCAGCAACCCAAGTGGACTCCTGGAGCATCACAACCTGATGTTGACCTCTGGATTGGAGTGTTCAGGACCACTTTGGGGGCCTAGTATTGGGAGAGAGCTGGATGGGACCCTGGCAGGAATACCTGATGACAGGATACAAGCGAACAGGGGGAGAAAGAAAGGGATGCTGACTGCCTCGGCCCCTTGGCTGATCTAACTCCGCCCCTTTCTCCCCAGCCCCGTTTATGGTTTCATCTTCCTGTTCAAATGGATCGAAGAGCGCCGATCCCGTCGCAAGGTCTCTACTTTGGTGGATGATACGTCAGTCATTGATGATGAAATTGTGAATAACATGTTCTTTGCCCATCAGGTCTGTTGGTCTCTGCTTTGTCGGGAGGGTGGAATGTTGCCATTTTCTTTGCTTGAGAAGTGAAATTGGGGGAAGGCAGGAACAAAATATGGGTAGATGTCAATGGTGGTGGTTGCAGAAACCTTTCAGCAAAAGGTACTAAGCTCTGATTTACTAGCCTGATAGCATCTCTAGGTAGGTTGATGTCAGAGTCATTCTCTACTCCCTACTTCCCCAGACACCCTGGCTGGCTGGCTGACTGTGCTGTCAAGTCAGTTTCGACTCATAGCGGCCCTGTTTAGGGTTTCCGAGGCTGTAAATCTGTATGGAAGCAGAAAGCTTCATCTTCTCCTGTGAAATGTCTGGTGGATTTGAACTGTTGACCTTGTGGTCAGCAGTCCAGTGTGTAATACCTAGTGGATATTTAATGTGTCTGTTAAATGAGCAAATGTTAGACCAAGATGAAAAGGGTAGGTTGTCCAGATATGACTGCTCTCTCTGAGCCCTCATTCCCAATGAGTGTGGGATTAAGGAAGATTGGGGTGAGGGATGCTACATACAGGTGACTCTTCTTGGTTTCACAGCTGATCCCCAACTCTTGTGCTACTCATGCTCTGCTGAGTGTGCTCCTGAACTGCAGCAATGTGGACCTGGGGCCTACCCTGAGTCGCATGAAGGACTTCACCAAAGGCTTCAGCCCTGAGGTAGGCTGTGGTACCTTAGTCCAGGCTCTCAGCCAGCAGGGCACATTCAATCCCCAGGGCTGCTGGTAATGCTGTTTCCTTTATAAATGATCATTTGCTATACACTTGACCCTTAATTATTGTATAAGGTAATTAATTGGTTTTAAACCAGAGAGGGAGACAGATCCAGAGAGGAAGGGATTTTTTCTGGATGACACTGTGTTTGGGCCTTTTGTGGCAGACTTTTCCTATTAGATTGTGTTCTTAGTGTCCATTGCTTACTGCACAAGTAGAGCCCCTTTTTTGGGGGCTCCAGAGCTCTCTTCTACTTCCCACTAGTCGTTAAGATTCCTGGGATGCCTCCAGGCCAGCTCTCTGGAACTATGGCCCTATTCAGAGTTCCCTCAAGAAGTTATTCTGACATGGTCTTATTTTCTTCCATCTAGAGTAAAGGATATGCAATTGGCAATGCCCCGGAATTGGCCAAGGCACATAATAGCCATGCCAGGTGTGTAGGAGCTGTGGCAACTGATGATGGGGGATGGGGTGGTTGCCTCTTTTTGGGTCCTGACTGTGTCTTTTCCAGGCCTGAGCCACGCCACCTTCCTGAGAAGCAGAATGGGCTTAGTGCGGTGCGGACCATGGAGGCGTTCCACTTTGTCAGCTATGTGCCTATCACAGGCCGACTCTTTGAGCTTGATGGACTGAAGGTCTACCCCATTGACCATGGTAGGCATCCTGGGCTGGAGGTGCACTGGGCTTCCTCTGCTCTCCTCCAAAGAAGCTGGGACTCAGACTTCTCAGGAACTCTGATGGCAGGGGGTAGGTGCTGGCCAGGATAGCAGCTTGCACTGTTTGCTCAGTCCCTGACTACTTGGTTCCACTCCTCTTGTCCATCATCCTTCTCATGTCTGGCCTGCCCAACTCAGTTTGCCACTGCTGACTCCTCTGCTTGCTCTTCCTCAGGGCCCTGGGGGGAGGATGAGGAGTGGACAGACAAGGCCCGGCGAGTCATCATGGAACGGATTGGCCTCGCCACTGCAGGGTAAGGGCCCGGTGCCTGCCCTGCTTTACCCTCGTGAAACGGAGGTGTTCTCCGTTTGAAAGGGACAGAGAAAAGGGAGCCATGGCAGGGAGCGGACAGGTGATTTGTACAGGCTTTATGGTGAATTTGGCAAGATCAGGTTTCAGATTTTGGCTCCCAGCTCCTGGCCCCATTCCCTCCCAGAGCTGTCTATGGCCTATTCCAGGATGGGCAGGGGAAGGGAGCAGGCCTTTTTAGGATCTTTGGGTAGCCCGGGTGTGCTGGCTCACTTCCTCACAGGCCCCTCACACAGTTCACTGGAAGGCACCAGCTCAGGTTGATTGGAGTGGCAGCAGGTCTGACTGCAGGGACCCCTGCCGGGATATCTGCCTCAACCTGATGGTGGGGCCCAGGTTTGGGGTTGCTCTCACAGCTGTGGGTGTGATTGCAGGGAGCCCTACCATGACATCCGCTTCAACCTGATGGCAGTGGTGCCTGACCGCAGGATCAAGTATGAGGCCAGGCTGCACATGCTAAAGGTGAACCGTCAGACAGTGCTGGAGGCTCTGCAGCAGGTGGGTGCTCACCTGACTCGGTCCACTCCCCACCCCCACTGCAGCATATGTTCCTGTTTCTCAAATCTAAATTTCAACAAACTACTCCTTTTCATTGACCCCCTTTTGGGGAAAGGTGGGACTTAGTGGAAAGGTGTGTGTGTGAGAACGGCTTCTAAGAGGAAGTTTGGGTCTGGCTCTTTTTTCTCCCTGTGTATGAGTGAGAGAGTAGAGCCAAAGCCGTTTTACGCCTCTCAAGGACTCAACTGTTGAAGGAAGAAGCCTGGCTCTGCTCTCACTCCTCAACCAGGGATTCTGTTTTCAGCTGATTAGGGTAACACAGCCAGAGCTGATTCAGACCCATAAGTCTCAAGAGTCTCAGCTGCCTGAGGAGTCCAAGCCAGCCAGTGGCAAGTCCCCCTCAGAGGCACACAGGACCCCAGCGGCCTCAGAGGGCACCCACACAGGTACTAAGGGCTTGGGGCCTCTCTCATGGGCTTCAGAGCCACCCCCTTGTAAACTGATCTGTGAGGCCACACAGAGAAAGTCTTTCTGTGGTGCCAAGCGCGTCCTGTGAGAGGCTTGGAAGCCTGGTACCTAGAGCTCTGTACTGGGAACGTGGGGGAGAGCAGCCCTTCCGAAATGACAGTGCCTGTAAAGGGCCGATATCACCACAGGCACGGGCCTCTCCCCAAGGCAACTCCTCTTCATGCTGTCTCAAGAGGCCTTTGTCTGCCTTTTCATTTTTTTTTTTTGGAACCTGTCTTGTCTCCTCCCTTTCTCAGTGTAGCCCATGACTTCAAGCTTGCTAACTTCTAGTCTGACAGCTGGTTCAGCTGCTTGGGAGGGATGGGGAGCAGTGCTGTGGCCTAGGTTTGGGAAGTTGTGGGCTTGGCATATAGTATCCTTGAGAATCCCTCTGAAGGCCTTGCCTATGCTGTCTAGTCCCAGATGGCACAGAAGAGGGGGCTGGTTCCTGCCCACCCGCCCCAACCCATAGCCCTCCCAGCAAACCCAAGCTGGTGGTGAAGACTTCAGGGAGCAGCCTCAACGGGGTTCCCCCCAATCCTGCCCCTATTGTTCAGCGGCTGCCAGCCTTTCTGGACAATCACAACTATGCCAAGTCCCCCATGCAGGTAAGCCGGGAGCAGTCTTGTGGGATTTCCTCCAGGTTTCTCCTGAGACGCTGCAATCAGCAGCTTCCCCAGGTCGTTCCATGGTGTCCACCCTCTGCCTGGGCTTGGGTTGCCAAGCTCCTCTGTCTCAGAGGCCCCCAGAACAGCAGGGTTTTGGGAGGCAGGGAGAGCTCCTCTGACTTTAAAATATGGAGTGTAACATTGAGGATATACTCCTTGTTACAGCTCTATAGATTGGTTCTACTGATACCATGTTTCAGAGACCTCTGTTTGTCTTAGAAGGTGGTGTGGGTGAGAGGCAAGCCTCCCCAGGAGCCCAGGATAGGTCCTGGAATACTTACTTGCAGGTGGTTAGCAGGCAGCCTGGAGAGTTAGTTAACTTTCTCTCAGCGTGAGGGCTGGGTCTGGCCTGATTGGGCCGCTGTTCAGGACTGCCCTGCCCTTGGGTCTCTCTGCCTCAGGAAGAGGAAGATCTGGCAGCAGGCGTGGGCCGCAGCCGAGTTCCAGTCCGCCCACCCCAGCAGTACTCAGATGATGAGGATGATTATGAGGACGATGAGGAGGACGACATGCATAACACCAACTCCGCCATCAGGTCAGCCCCAGCTCTGTAAACCTGGCAGGCTTTGGGTGCCATGGAGCCTGCCCTGAATATTCCAGCTTGTGTCTGAAGTGCCCTTCAGCAGAAAATGCTGAGCACTTGGTGAATGAAGGGCCCTGGGGAGGCTGGCATGACAGGGCTAACGCAGGCCCCCAAGGAATTGTTGGTGGCCTTGGGAGAGGGCCAGGCATGTTAGCACCAGGACTTGTTCTGATGGGCCTTGCAGGATGGGATGAGGCAGAGATGGAGGAGATGTGGGAGGGCAGCTTTGCTGGAAGCCATGCCCTTGGCAAAAGATCTGAAGTGAGGTGAATGGAACAGAGGAGGTGAATGGAACATGGCTGTGGCTATAGAGCTTTGGGTGCCAAGCTGGCCATGGCCATGGCTGGGTCAAGCTGCTTGAACCCAGTGTTAAGAGCTTTTAAGGTCAGTTCCTGGAGACCACGTTGTGTTGAGGCCATCCTGGGCACTGCCAAGAGTGGTCACTTGGCCTAGGCCATCAGCTCACTTCCCCTTGGGCCCCACAGATACAAGCGGAAGGGACCAGGGAAGCCAGGGCCTTTGAGTGGCTCCGCAGATGGGCAGCTGTCTGTGCTGCAGCCCAACACCATCAACGTCCTCGCTGAAAAGCTCAAAGAGTCCCAGAAGGACCTCTCGATTCCTCTGTCCATCAAGACCAGCAGTGGGGCCGGGAGTCCTGCCGTGGCAGTTCCAGCGCACTCGCAGCCCTCGCCCACGCCCAGCAATGAGAGCACGGATACAGCCTCCGAGATCGGCAGCGCTTTCAACTCGCCACTGCGCTCGCCCATCCGCTCAGCCAACCCGACGCGGCCCTCTAGCCCTGTCACCTCCCACATCTCCAAGGTGCTTTTTGGTGAGGATGACAGCCTGCTGCGCGTTGACTGCCTACGCTACAATCGTGCCGTACGTGACCTGGGTCCTGTCATCAGCACAGGCCTGCTACACCTAGCTGAGGACGGTGTGCTGAGTCCCCTGGCACTGACAGGTGGGCCTTGGGCTAGCTCACTGGCCACTTGGTGCACCTAGGAAGGAGAAGGGAGATGGCTAGGTGATCACCAAGTATCCTGTCCTCATGAGTTTTCTCATGACTTCTCTTCCCAGAAGGTGGGAAAGGCTCCTCACCCTCCATCAGACCGAGCCAAAGCAGTCAGGGGTCCAGCAGCCCAGAGGAGAAGGAGGTGGTGGAAGCAGCAGAAAGCCGAGAGAAGACTGGGCTGGTCCGGCCCGGTGAGCCCTTAAGTGGGGAGAAGTACTCACCCAAGGTGAACTTCTATGACATTCTCTTGGAGTTTACAGTCCTGACAGGGAAGGACCTGGGGAACTGCTGCCCAGGTGCTAGGTTCTTGATTGGAATTTGGGGCTGAGAGTTGGCTGGGCTCAGTCACCTGGGGGTGGCAGGGGCCTGATAGACTCTAGTTGCTCATCCTTGCCTCTCAGTAGTGGGCTTTGGCACTGGCCACTCCCCCTCATGAGTGCAATGCTGGGTTTATGCAGGAGCTGCTGGCACTGCTGAAGTGTGTGGAGGCTGAGATTGCAAACTATGAGGCCTGCCTCAAGGAAGAAGTGGAGAAGAGGAAGAAGTTCAAGGTGGGTGATGTGTCTGTTCCAGAGGTTCATATCCCAAGTCCGCTGGCAGCTGCTGTGGGGAGATGGATGGCGGGGCCCTCATTCTCTCCCCTCCTGCAGATTGATGACCAGAGAAGGACCCACAATTACGATGAATTCATCTGCACCTTCATCTCCATGCTGGCTCAGGAAGGTACAGTACCCCTTTCCTTATACATCCCCACGGGGAACAGGAGGGCCCTGAGTTCTAGCTTCTGGCCAATCAGATGGATAGCTGCTGGCCATCCATCCACTTGCTTATAGGTCTCTTGCCTCTCCACAGGCATGCTGGCCAATCTGGTGGAGCAAAACATCTCAGTGCGGCGGCGCCAAGGGGTCAGCATCGGCCGGCTCCACAAGCAGCGTAAGCCTGATCGGCGGAAACGCTCACGCCCCTATAAGGCCAAGCGCCAGTGAGGACCACTGGCCTTGAATCTGCAATCTGCTCTTGCTGCGTGGCTGTCACCAGGGCCCTTCCCTGCCCCACTCCCCCGTCTCCCAGTATTACGACAGTTCCAGCCAGAGAGCCCAGACCCTGGGACTGGGAGCCAGGCCAGGATCCTTTGTGGCATGTTCCAGGGACTGGCAGGGCAGGGCAGCCCCACGGCGCTCAGGAAGCAGCAGCTAGCGCTGGGGCTGCATGGTGCAGCCACTACCTCCACAGCCGGCTGTGGAGTGGCAGGACCTGGCCCTCCTGCCTTGGGCAGCAGAATATATATTTTATCTATCAGAGACGTCTATTTTTCTGGGCTGCAACCCATCTTGCCACTGCTGTGTTGACATAGCCACTTTCCCTCCTAGCAGCTGTCATCCTTGGGGGCCCTGGGCCCTGCCACTCCACCCCCAGTTACCAGCCTGTTCTTTGTCATGAGGACACCAGCCTCTTCATTCTTTCTGGGAGAGCTCTCCACTTGGGACCCCACCTGCTGGATTAGTGGTGGGTGTCCCAGCTAGGGTGGGATGAGCAGCCTTCTTGGGTACCACAGTCTGATCAAAGAGAATTGTTTGAGGCTGTAAATTCCCCACATGACTCTTGCTGGGCTTGTCATGATTGCTGTCTGCAGCGAGGACCTGGCCCCTTTGCCTTCAGTGTTGTGGCCCTGGCTGTGGGCCTGCCTCAGGCTCAGGACTCTGTTCTAGAGCCTGAGGGCCCAGCTCAGTATTACCATGTCTCCCTCCTCTAGGGTTAGGGATTGTAAGACAGGACTGTTTGCAGGGAACTGGCCCTACTCAGCTCTCTCTGTCATGCCAGCTTCCTCAGTTTCTGCAAGGCATTCAAGGTAGGGGACAGCAGGACTGAGATAATCAATTGGAACCCTTGTTCCCAGAGGACCCGAGACCAAGGGGTAATGGGCCCAGCACTGCCTCTGGAGTGCAGGCCCCAAACAGTCCTATGGCCTCTTCCAGATGGCTTTGAAGGTGACCCAAGCAGGCTCCTTATCTGTACATAGTGACTGGGGACAGAGGGGCCTGGCAGGTGTGGCACCTGCCTCGCCCTGGGCTGGGCATGGCCTGACCCCTCCAGCCCCTGTAAATACGAGCTAATGAATGAATAAAACTGAGGAAATGAGCCCTCTTGTGCTTGGTGCCTGAGGTTTGTAGGTTTAGGTTGCTGTGGGAATAAAGGACCTACCGGCCTGAGCCAAAGACCAAGAGCGGTCCTCCCACCCTGAGGCAGTCTCTGGGACAGGTTCTGCAGCCTAGAGAGCTCAGGTCTTGCCTGGCCTACTCTCCGTGGGTGGGCTGCCAGGCCTTGGAGGGCTCATGTCTTTCCTGTATCTGAGAGGCGACAGCATACCACAGCTGCTGCCTCTTGCCACTTTGCCCTCCTGCTAACCACTGTCTCTGCCATTGCCTCCCTAGCCAGGGGACCTATGGAGGAGGCCTGAGTAAGCAGCCAAGATTTAGCTGAACTGCTTTAAAAACAATTTTATTGCCTTTGCCTCCCACCCCCCACCCTTTGTGTCCGAGTCTAGTAGTCCAGCGCACAGATGAGAGCCACACCACGCTTTATCCAGTGTCGCTGGGACAGTTGGGTGGGAATCTCCACAGCAATGACGTAGTTGGTGGAGTGGCCTGTGGTTGATAGTGTTCCTGGAGCAAGTGAGGGAGGAGTGTTAGGCCAGGCTCCACCACCACTACTAGACAAGGAATGGCCTAGGGACAGGGGCAATGGGGCTGACACACTGAACTGGGGCTAGGGAGGGGGCCCTGGGAGGCTGCCTGATGAGGAAGTCTGGACCTCAATTACCCCTCTGAATAACGTTAGGCTGCGGCTCAAAGGTTCCCAGGTTGCACCATGGGTGCTGCTAAAGGAAGTAGGTGGAGAGAGCCCAGTAGCCTTGTCACAGACTCAGTCCAGCCCTTGGGCACTGCCTGCCTACTGCTGGCCTGGCTCTATTCTGGCCCAGATGGCCTCAGCAGTACTGACTGTCCTCTGCACCCCAGCCCGCCAGCCTGGGAAGCCTAACTGGGCCAGTGGTGGGTCTCCTACCAGCACGAGTCAGCGTCTTGTAGATGGGACACAGGTAGAAGGTATGTTTCTGGGCCTTGCGGCTGGGCACTGGCATGAGCCAGATAATGGCCATCTCTGTGTACAGCTCCTTGGGCCGAGACTCAGCCAGCTGGAAGGTCAATGGGTCCCAGCGGGCACCTTCCAGAAACAGTCCATGGATGTAGCACCCCTCTCGAGGCCTTTGGTTGATTGCCGACAGTGACTGGGTCATCACCTGTGGTGGGCACATAGATAACGACCCCATGCACACATCCAGCATCTGGGTCAGGATTTGGGTCGGGGGACATGAACTCCCTGCTGAGAACTGCTAATTGCCTGCCCGCCACTCACTCTCCATACTAGCCAGTGGCCTGCAGTCTGCACCCTGCCCCTGTGACCTCAGGCTCATGGCCTCTTCTGGGCTGGGTCTTCCTGGAACTTGCCTAGTTGCCTAGCTACCCTCCTCCCTTGCTGATGGGTCCCTGGACTTGGCCAGCCGCTTGTAACCTCCGCCCTTCCTGCTTGGGTCTTAACTTTATCTAGCTTCTTGCCTGCCCTAGCCATGGCTGTATCCAGACCTTGAAATCAAAGGAGATGGTGTCAATGGAGATGACGGATTTGCGGGCAAAGTTCTGCAGGGTGCCTGTCAGGAAAGCCTGGGGGAAGAAAAAGCCGCTGATCCAGAAGACAGCTGGGATGCCATCTTGGATCCAGGTCTGCAAGAAGTCCAGGCGTTGCAGCAGGTCCAGGACCCATGATGATAACGGCTTGAGTGATGGATAGGCCTTGGCTATCCAGAGCTCAGGCACAGCGTTGTTGTACAGGCTGGCAGCCATCAGCTCCAACTGTGAGGACATCACCACCAACCCCTTGAGTGCCTTGAGAAGATCCCGCAGTGTCTGTGTAATCACCTGCAGCAGCCGGTTGTACCTAGGGACCAGAGGCCAGAAACAAGCAGTGGGCCAGGGCAGGACTAATGACAAAAAACTGGCAGAACATTGAGGCTGAGTATAGAACAGGACCAGGTGGCCTGTGAGCAAATCCTAGCTCTGGCCCTTAGGAAATGAGGGATCTCAGGCAGATTACTAAGCTTTTGGTGCCACAGTGCAATTGTTTTGTCTGTAAAATGGGGTAAGAATGGATGAGTGAGGAGGCTGTATAGCACCATGCTGCCTGATCCTTGAGAGCTTCTTTGGTCATTACAGCTGTTGCTGTGAACTGCCTGAGCCTTAAGGGCAGCAGACCCAGGTTCATCTGGTAGTGACAGGACTGGGATACAGGGGGGAATTACCTGATGACCTCCTGTACAAGCACTGTGTTCATTGACTCCTCGTACAGCACAGGGTACTTGGCTATCACCCACTGCAAATTCATGGGCTCAGGCACCTTGAGCAGGATATCCTGGGCCACATGCTCCACTATCTGTCAGGGTAGAGAGATGCTGGATGTCAGAACTGGCCCTTTGTAATCCCTTAGGACTCCCCATGCCCAGGGTTCCTTCTTAAAGGAACTCATGAGCTCCTCCTCCTTCCCCTACCTACCTCCTCCCGGCCCTGGCCACCTGCAGAGGATGATTTGGGTTGTAGTTGGATGATGGAGCCCAGTAGGGCAAAAGTCTCATTCTGGGCAAATGTGATGTTGGCATTGTCATGCAGGCCGAAGATCTCAGGCATGTCATTGAGTGGGAGGCTCTTGATGTAGGAGAGATAGCCCTGGGGAGTAGGAGGGCTACAGCTGAGCCCCTGCCTTGCTTTACTCCCAGCCTTTGGAGTGGCCTTCCAACTGAACACGTGTCCCCCACTTGTCACCCCCCCTTATAACACTATGGTATCTCCCTGTTCTTGGGATTCTAGGGTCTTTGAGACTCGGTGTGGTACAGCGCCCCTTCCTTCCCAGTCCCCTTTCACCTCTATTCCACCCACTGCTTCTCCATTTGGCTGCTTAAATCTGGAAGGTCCAACTTGTGCCCCCAATATCTTCCCATACATTTAGTTGAAGTATCATTTTTTCAGGAAGCAGACCAGATTACAGTGTTGGAGGAGCTGCCCCAGCCCTCTTTAAGTAATTACAGCCTAGCAGAGGCTGAGAGATGGGAGTTCGCCTCTTCCCATGGAGCCTGAGCTCCAGCAATCAGGGACTAGAGCTGTCTCGTTCACTATGATTTTCTTGGTGGGATCGATTAGTTAATGAAAAGGAGCTAGAGGAGGGCAAAGGCCACTTCTTTCCCAGGAACCCTGCATGGCAGCACCCCATTCCCACTGTGCAACTCGGGTCCGGCTCACGTTGAGGTCATAGGTGGGTTGGATCTGGTGGTAGACGCCTGAGGCACTGTAGCTGTGCTCAGGGGACAGCACAGTGGGGTTGTAGAAGTCCTCCAGGATGTTCATGATGCAGCGGCGGTCCCAGTCGTCGGTGACTCTGCCCCCGTAGTTGATCTCCCCTGCTGTGTACTTGAGGACCTGCAGGACAGAGTGAGTAAGGGCCCCTGAAGTGCTCCAGCCCCTCACCCACCTCTTGTCCCTGACCCACCTTGTAGGGGATGTCTGAATACTCATCTAGGAACATCTTGAGCTGACTGATGCAGATGCGCAGGTCTCCATCGGTGAACTCATAGGGGATGTTGAAGCCCAGTGGCCCGAATTTACGTCTCTCCAGTGCATTCCCGTGGAATAGGCACAGTGACAGCAGCAGGGATTTGAACTCATTCACCTGTGGGAGGTGAGGAGGCAGGGCTGGTATGCAGGAGGAACTGCCAAGGGCCAGGTGAGGGGGGTACATGTGCCAGGTTCACCTCACCTTCTGACAGGAGTTGAGGAAGTCATCACTGAGGCTGCTGTAGGATTTGAGCAGGTTGGCCTTGACACCTCGTGGTGGCTCAATGGTCATCTTGGAGCCGTTCTGCAGGATGGACACTGGGAACTTGCTGCTGGGCAGGCTGGTGAGCCATAGGCGGAAGTCCCGGTGCACCTGGTAGCCACGGCCCCTCGTAAGCATTAAAACTTATACCTGGTGGCCACCACAATACCACGTTTCCTCCTAACCCAGAGACCCTGGGCCCCCACTTGGCCTGACTCCTGGGCCCCCACCTGGGCCAGGTCAGGCTGCATGGCTGCTGATTTAAGAATACAGGATTTTGGGCAGTCCCAGGACTACAGGTCTGTGTTGAGTGGCCAGGGGCAAGTCACATTATCACTCACAGCTGCAACGCAAAGGCTTCTAAGTGGATTAAATGAATTGATGCACATTACATGTGCCTGTTGCTGAGTGTGTTATCTGTATCCGGTGCTGGGGTGAGTGCTCTGCAAGGTTAGTTCATTTACACCGTCACCGACTCCAGATGATTCTACAATTTCTCCCTTTGGCAGTAATCTGACAGGCAGTCGACATACCTTGTCAGGGTTGATGTGTTCGATGAGGCGCTCCAGGGCTGGCATCCAGCTGGGGGCCAGGTGGCAGTTCTGGAAAAAGACCCACTTGCCCCTCTCCATAGAGCTGCGCATCATGGCTTCCGCCCGTGGGCCCTATGGATGTGAGGGCACTGAGTGCTGGAGACCAGCAGGCCCAAGTCCTTCTTACCCCTCCTCACTCGGCCCTTACCTGCCCCTGGCCCAGCGAAATGGCAGAGAGCTTCTTGGAGAACTTCATCTCTTCAGCAAACTTGTAGAGGTCTGCCGCTGGGTCAGTGCCAGGTGACAGCACGAAGATGAGGGGTGTGGTAGAGTTGGAATCTTTGAACACCACAGACAGGTTGGCTGTCTGCAAGGGAAGGTGAGATGCTGGGACCACCTGGGGCTGAGGAGGGGGCAGTAACCACAGCAAGTCCCAGGAGTACTTCCTTATGGGGCCTGGAACCTCCTGGAACTTCCAGGGTGTGAAAGGCCAGGAGTACTGGCCTGGTCAGGGCTGCAAAGTGGTCCAGGGTAGCCAGGCCCTGCGACCAGCACTTGCCTGTGGCTCAATGAAGCGTGGTTCTAGGTTGTTGGCTACAAAGTCCTGCATGGCGTTGGTGACCTTGTCCCCGCGCAGACACCGGAGTACCAGCAGTTTCTGGAACTGGTCCAGGTACTTATCCCAGATGCCAGGCAAGGGCTCCCTGCAACAGTGCCCATGTCCCCTGAGAGCTGGCCAATGAGAGGTCACTGACCCTGCCACTAATAGAAGGGGAAACTGGGAGACCCTGGGGTACAGGGTGGGGCACACAGAAAAAGGCACCTGGGCGGGCCTGTCACTGGGGCCCAGCTCACCGGTGGGGCTCAATGCTGTCAAAGATGGCCTGGAATTCTGAGAGGTGCTTTACGAAGTCATGGGCGAAGGAGGAAAAGGCTGGCAGGTTGGAGAGTGCCAGGATATCTCGCCAGGCCCGGTCAGCCAGCCAGTCCACTGCAGGGTTCTCAGTCACAGTCTGGATGGGGCCACCTGACAGGAGGTAGCGCCATTCACCCTGGCAGGGGTCAGGAGGAGGCTAGTGTCCGGACTCAGTGGCCACCTCTGGACACCCCCATCTAGCAGTGCCTCTGCTGCCATCTTCACCCAGAGGTATTGATTCCCCACGGACACGGAAGATAGTTCTGGGCTAGTACCTCCACTCTGTCTTCCCTGGCTCTGTGCCCTCAGGCAAAGCATCTCCCTACTCTGGGCCTCAATTTCTTCATGTGAAAAGTAGGAAGAATGAGAACCCCAGCTGCTTCTGAGGGCTTTGTGGGGATCAGTGGTGCCTGGCATATAGTTAGCTTGAGAAGAGAAGCCTGTCACTCTCATTATCTGGGCAGGACTTCCCAGCATGTCCACGAAATATTCAGGGGCACGTGAACAAACAGAAGTGGAAGGAGCAGAATGGCCTTTGTGTTCACAGCACTGCCAAGGCTCAGCGCAGGCCTGTGCTGCCAGGACCTGCCCGACAGTATCGAGCCCAGGGGTTCCTGCCCTTTTTTAATCAAGCCACTGTGCTTCCCCAGGCCTCTGCCCCTTTGTCTTCTGTGCCCTCATACAGGCTGTTCCCGTTCCTTCCACCTGTTCTCCCAGGTCCTGCAACAGGGCCACTCCGGGCAGTCTTCCCTGCAGTAGTGCCCACCCGGCCATCTCTCTGCCCGGGCACCTGGTTGATCTTGCCCTCATTCATCATGATGCGGACACACAGCAGGAAGGCGAACATCAGCTTGTGCTTCTCAAAGAGGCTGCGGCAGACGTTACTGTAGAGGCTGTAGGTCAGGTAGCGGTTGATGTTGGTGATGCGCTTCTTCAGGTTGTCTGCAGGGTAAGGAGGTGACAGCAGACAGTGGGGACAAGTGGGGGAAAGGAAGGCCCAGTGGCCAGAGGGGCAGTCTGGGCATCCCCTGGGGTCCATAAGTGTTGCCAGCAAAGAGGCTCCAAGGAGAGGAAAGAAGAGGTGCACATGTATATGTATTGTGAGTCTGATGTGAGAGGATGTGCAAGTGGTATGGGTGTGAGTACAGGTGTGTGTGCTGCTGTGGAAATGTACCCATGGGTGTCACAGTTCTGGCAGGGTGGGACCCTGCTTGAGGCTAAGCGTGCACATGTGCCATAGCTACCTGCCCTCTCTGAGTTGGCGATGCCCGACAGGAAGATGTTAAGAAACCACTCGAGGGAGTACTGGTACATGGGGTCCACGTTGGCCAGGTCGGACACACAGAAGAAGAGGATCTGAGTGCGGACGGCCACAGGTATGTACTCCATACGCGTGAGATCAATGTCCTTCTCTGTCTGCTCTGCAATTCGGACCTTGGCCTGAGGGTGTGATGGCAGGGGAGTGGGTCAGAACCAGATAGGCTGGTAAAGGGCAGAAGGCAGGGGTGGCAGGGACAGCGGTTGGGCCTGGGGCGAGTGGGCAGGGATAGGTAGGTAGGTGCTGACCTGGATCTCCGCAGCCTTCATCTTGGACGCCTCCAGCACCTTAATGAGCTCCATGTCATCCACAGGGTTGCCTTCAGAGGAGCTGAGCCGGTACAGGATCTGGTCCTCAATGTCCTTCAGCTCCTGGCGCATCTTGGCATTGCTGATTATCAGTTGGTTCTTGGCCTCCTCCAGGTCGGGCCGCTCCTCAGCCACTACCTGGCCCAGAAGTTGGTCCTCTAGGCCACTGCCAGGGTGCAGACACCATGTCTGTTAACACCCCTGAGGGCCAGCGTAGAGCCTGCCCATCTAACCCCTGTGCTCTTGGAGCACCAAGAGCCTAGCATCCTTGTGGGTGACAGTCTAGGAGGCCAAGGCTCTGCTTCAAACTACAGGGCTAGTGCAGTGCCTGTCACTGAAGTGAGCAGTGTAGAGTCTCCGCAGAATCCAGTCAGACAGATGTTGCTATGCTAGTGGGAACTGAGAGGGTCCCTGGACAACTCCCTGGGGAGGCTCAAGGCCTCAGCAAGAGGGCACTGTGTACGATGCATAGGGACAGGTCTGAGGGGCACTGTCAGCCCCTGATATGTGGAGCAATTTGCAGTGGCCATTGATATGAGGTATGCGGAGTCCAGACCCTAGTATCGGTGAAATGCCACAGTGCGAGGGACTGCAGCAATGCAGACAGGAAAACGGGGCTCGAGTGTAGGGATCCAGGAATTACTGACTTAGAGCAGCTCTGGAATGAGTGCACAGGGACCTGGCTGGGGCTGAGCTAGAGTGGAAGGGTGCCTGGCGGAGGTGGGGGTTCAGGATAAGCCAGGATGTCCTCAGGTGGGAATGGTTGTAGGTAAGGGGAGCTGGTGTAGGGACTAGAAAGGCCTGCAACACCAAGATTACGAGGAGATGAGACCTGGGAGGAAGTTGGTAGAGCCTCTGAGTTGGGAGAGAGACCCGCAGTCTAGCCTGTGAGGGCTGGGGCAGCCAGGAGGGTTCTGGGAAGTGTTGAGCACAGGTACTTACCTGGGTGACAGGGTGAAGTTGATGAGGGTGAGTTTGGTGGCAATTTCGGGTGTGTAGTGTGGGTTGGGAAGCTTGGTGGTGATGTACATCTTGAAGTCCTCGTGGTAAGGGATCACTGTGTCCCCCAACTTCAGCACCGTGTTCCCCTGTTGCTTGTATGTCTGGAGCAGGTGGGGCAGGCAGTTGCTTGTCAGGAGGAGGGACTGCTGTCTCCCCTGTCTGGGCCTCTACAAGCCCCTGCCCCACCTGCTGCAGACCCACCTGCTTGAGCAGCACAGGCTCTAGGGCTGGATCTAGCTCTTCGCCCACATTCTCCAGAAGGCAGGGCTTGCCAAAGCGGATGGCATTCTCCATGCTGCGTAGGAAGTCTCGGTCACTCAGTTTGAGCACGTCAAGCCCATTCTCCTTCTCCTGGGGAGGAGAGCACACAGGTGGAGGCTGATGGGGCTGAGGGCTGGCCTGAGGTCCAGTTCCTCCCCCTGCACCTGCCAAGTCCACTGGGATGGGATGGTGGACATCCATCAGGTAGACTCACCATGTTCTTTATCCACTTGTTGGCCTGGCCCTGAGGATCAATGAAATGGGTCCAGCGCTGGGAGAACTGGGTGATGACCCCGTTCTCTACAGACAGTGTGTCATTGGGGAGGCCAGCGATCTGCAGGGGAGGGGAAGAGGCTCCAGACTGGGTTGGGTCTCTCACAGGGGCAGGGTCACCTGGGGCATCAGCTACTCCCCACCCCAGCTTTGACTGTGGTCTTCCCTCTCCTTATAGTACCTCCTGGAAGGTAAGAGAGGGCAGGTATGGGGCAAGGTCTCAGCCTCTAGGACCCCTGCTTTTATCTCCACAAGGCAGGGCCTCTTCTTGGCCTCCCTCCTGCTCCCAGGATGACTCCAAACAACGTTTCCTGGATCTTTCTGTCCTCCGAACCCTTGCTCCACCAGACTATCTTCCCAGAGCCCACACCCACCTTCCTCCTGGCCTTTGATCACATTGGACTGTCTGTACCCACTTTGCTCTGCCCCAGACCATCAATGGCCAGTTCTGACATGACTTCATCCAGGAAACCTTTCTCAACCCTTACTCTGGACACTGCTCCCTCCTCAACACTCTTAAAAGTATCCATTAAACTTTTTCTCCTGCTCAAGTCTGTGCTACTCTTGGCTCAGCTTTTCTCTTCTTCTCAGTACCCCTTACTGGGTCCATGAGAGTGCTGGGGCACTATCGCCAAACCAGGCTGAGGAAGGAAGGGAGGGAGGACGGGGGCTCCCAGCCCAGCCTGGACCCCACCAAGGGCCATTCCAGATGCTCCCACTTCCTGGTGGGTACCTGCCACGAGCGGATCTTCACAGGGTTCCCCAGTGTCCCTATGAGCGTGGGCTCCGAGGTGTGTGGGACATGATGTACTGAAAGCTGCTTGACCCAGTAGTCATACAGCACCATGCGATACTGGCCCTGGAGAGATGTCAGATCAGGGTCACCCCTCAGGACACCTGCAACATCCTCCTTGCCAACTCATGCCAAACCTGAAGCCAGGCTTCCTGTGTCTTGGTCCCACTTTGGGTAATTTCCTTGGCCACTACAAACCCAGTCCCTCCTCTGTCCAACAGGTAGGATAATCTGTCCTACCTGTCAGGGCAGTTCTGAGGCTTCAGTGAAAACCATGGGTGGGCTTAGAACAGTGCCTGCTGGCACACAGTAAGCCCTAAGTGTGAGCTCTTCTGCTTGGCTATTTTCTGGCTGCTATGCACTGGAGCAGTGCCTGAGGCAGGGTGCCTGATAGTGCTCACTGAATAAACAAGTAATAGGGAAGAGCAACCCCCAGGCTAACACAAGGCCTTAGGAGGAGAGGTGAGATGCAGGCAGGACAGGGGCTTCTCACCGTGAAGGGGCCCAGGTAGGCCACGAAGCCTGACGCCACCAGCACATCCCCAGAGATGTTGTCAAGCATGTGCTCCAGGTTCTCCACAGTTTCCTGCCAGCGTACCTTCTCATCCGAAAGTCCATTAATGAGCTACAGAGGCAGACCCCATGGGTGAGCTTCAGAGGAGCTGGGCAGGGGCCTGGGGCCCTGCCCAATGCAGCCCCCGAGGTTGCCAGGGAAAGAGAGTACAGGCAGCCCCCCAGATGCTATCTGGCTCGTTGGCCCGTGGATCTTAGTAGGGGAGGCAGCGCACCTTGTCTGCACGGCCCAGCCGCTGCTCACACTGCTCGCACTTGAGTTCCAGATCCTCCTTCTTGGCGATGCACTCACGGTACTTGGCCTGCATCGTGGCAATGCCGTCTTCCACTTCCCACAGGCGCTGCTTCGCCTCTTCCAGGATCCTCTGTGTCACTTCCAGGTCATCCTGAGCCTCCCGCAGGGCTTGCTGCACAGAGAGGACCAGGACAGGACGCGTCACTCAACGCCCCAGGGTAGAGGAGAGCAATGCCCCCTACCCTCAACTCAAGCCAGCTCTCACCCGCTTGGGCTCCACAGCCTTGGCCACAAAGTGGTACTTGTGCATGGCACGCACCCACTGGCAGATGGAAGTGCAGGCTTTGGACACCTTGGCAATGGCGGCTGGTTGGAACTCTTCATTGTCGATGTACGGTTGGATCGCTTTGATCACCATCTCCCCAATGTTGTCCTGGGGGTGGGAAGCAGCCTCATGGTTCTCCCCATCCCTGCTTCCCAGAGAGGATGGGGAAGGACCTGGGGGACATCAGAACCTGCTGAGGGACCCTCTGCCCTCTGCCTTGTGCAGCCCTGGAGACTATGTCCTTCCCTTTTAGGAATACACACATCCCAGAAGGTTGACCACCAGCGAAGGAACTTTTATGTTCCCAGGATTTCAAATAATAAGATGGGAGATTCTTTCCTTGGAAAACAACAGCCTCAAGACCTGATTACACACACACACACACACACACACACACACACACACACACACACCCCAAACCAGTTGCCACGGAGTTGGTGTTGATTCATGGTGGCTGTGAGTGTCAGAGTAGAACTGTGCTGCACAGCGCTTCCTTACATTGTTTTCCTGCTATTGAGAATCTTTACAGCAGTTTCTCCACGTACAACTCAGTGACACTGATCATATTCTTCGAGTTGTGCAGTCATTCTAACTGCCTTTTCCCCCGTTATCATGCTTCCTGTTTCCTAGCTCATCTTTCAAGATGCTGTTGTCAGTTTATTCCCCTATGAATAGTTCTTAAAAGACACAAAGTTTTCAATGACTGCATTTTCAGAAAAAGATCTCTAGGACTTTGTTTCGAGGAGCCTCTAGATGGATTCAAACCTCCAACCTTGTGTTAAGTGGTAGAGTGCTTAACTGTTTGCAATACCTAGGTACTAACATCATAGAAAAGGCTTAGTTACACACTCATTTAAAGACAAGTGATGTTTCCTGAGAGCAATGCCATTGGCAGGTATGGAGGCAAGTGAGTGGACATGGCCAGGCTCGTGTTCAAGGGTAATAATTCAGCACCCTGAGAACCCACTTCACCCCCAGGGTGCTCACTTGTCCCACCTGTCTCTCAGGCCTGGCCCAGGAATCTGCATTGTTATTGAGCTCCTAGGGCTAGGGGAGCCTAGGCACTGGCTGTGAGTGCTTCTCTCCAGGGCACAGGCATAGCTTGGCCTGTGGGGCATCTGGCCTCCAGCTGATAGGAGAGGAGGAGGGATGGGGAAAGCCACAGGGGCTCCAGAAGCTGTGAGAAAGCTCATGGTCTCTACCCTCCCAGTGGGAAGGTGTCCCTTTGCCCTCTAGCCAGTTATGATCTGGAGGTGGGCCCTCCACGGAGATTGTGGGCTCCAGGCACATCCCTTAAGAGCACTTGCCAAGAACAAGAACAAAGTTGGAGGCCTCTCACTCCCTGATTTCAAAATTTACTACATGGCTAAAGTGGTCAAAACAGCCTGGTACTAGTACAATGAAAGATACATAGATCAATGGAACAGAATTGAGAATCCAGAAATTAACCCATCCACATACAGCCAACTGATCTTTGACAAAG
>NW_006408868.1:1105613-1132848 GCF_000296735.1 Chrysochloris asiatica | reverse complement strand
CTTCCATGAGTGTTGATAGTTGACCCAAGAAGAATGAAGTCCTTGACAACTTCAATCTTTTCTCCATTGATAAGAATATTGTTTATTGGTCCAGTGGTGAGAATTGTTTTCTTTACATTAGAGAGATGCAAATCAAACCACAATGAGATATCATCTCACACAAGGAATAACAGTGAAGTTCAAAAATGCAGAGCATAATAAATGCTGGTGAGGATGTGAAAAGACTGGGATCCTCCTACATTGCTGGTGGGAATGTAAAATGGTCCAACCACTCTGGAAAACATTATGGCACTTCCTCAGAGAGTTGGAAATAGAAATACCATATGATCCAGCAATTCTTCTACTTGGTATATATCCACAAGAAATACAAGCCATAATGAGATTAGATATGTGCACACCAATGTTCACAGCCGCACTATTCACAATAGCAAAATGATGGAGCCAGGCTAAGTGCCCATCAACTGAAGAATGGATAAACAAACTGTGGTACATATACACAATGGAATATTATGCTACCTTGAAGAATAACAAGGAAGCCTCAAGCCACCGCATAACATGGATGAACCTTACAGCCATTATGCTCAGTGAAATTAGTCACAAAAGGACAAATATTGCATAAGAGCAGTATTGTAAAAGCTTAAGAAAAGATATCTATACTAAAATGAAAAAAAAATTTTTTTTTGGTTTGTTACCAGTGGGGTTGGAGTGTGGGGGTTTGGGGGATGTGGAGTGAGGCAACAGTAGAGCATAGGGTAGGGGCAGACACATCATAGTTCAGGTGTTGGGGAGGGCAGTACAAAAGAAGTGGGATGGGGTGGAAGAACAAGGTAGACAGGGGAACACTGAGACAGGTTTGCATGGGGTAAATAGCACAGAGGTAAATAGTGATGCATGCTCAACCTTGGAACAACAGGGCTCTGTGATACAGGGATCAAGGCATAGTTTGAAGAGGGGAAATAATACTAAGATGCTTGACTGTCTTATGTATATTGGTTTCCCTTTTTTACTATTGTAAAATTGAAACTTGAGTTGCATAGTTGGGAAACATGATTAGTCTGTCTTCAGCCTATAACTGATTGGAATACCTAAAAGGGGTTCTAGAACTTGCCCAGTGAAATAGGCCTCCTGTGGAGCCTTTGCACTATGGAATCCTGAGCCCTATCCAGAACCTTCTAAGGTGGGACATTCCCACTAGATAGGACAAGCAGACCAGCCTGGAACAGCAAGAGCGACAGCCTGGAACAGCTAGAGCGACATCTTCAAAGAAAGATCAACAGGAAAAACTCAAAACAAAAATGTCAGTATTCTTGGACTGGCTACTCCAAGAATAAGCAAGTTGTTCACCAGGAAGCAATCAAGTTCCTTCAGGACAACCCCTCCTCATAAGACTGAAACTCAAAGGGAACACATGAGCAAGCATGTAAGCTTTGCTGGTGCCCATGTTGGGCTACTGGTGAGTGGAAGAGAGGGAAAGGCAGCAATGAAGAAATGGGCTGAGTTCAATCACGTTCCACAGACTCCCGTGGACCTGGAGATGAGAGACAGAAGAAGAAGGGCTGGTTGGTCCAAAATATGGTTGAGACCTGGGGACACCTAAGCCTGTGGACAAGGACATAGCTACAGAGGTGTAGAGCTGAGAGTAAAGCATCCAGCTGATATGAAGTAAGAGGGCTCACACAAGACACAAGAACACCCAAAGTTTCAGAAAGTACCCATTTGACCTAATCTTGATGGCTTGGTAATCAGAACTCAACTAGAGGAAGATAAAAACAAAAACAAAAACAAAACAAAACAAATTTTGATAAAGGAAACGAGGGTAAATTGCTATAATTTGATGAACTTGACCTATACTCATGGAAGTAGTAACTCTAAATACCAACAGAGAGGGAAAGAGTCTTCCCATCAAGTATCAATGCTATCCCCTCTGTACACAGCGTAGATAGGGATGGGCAACTTAGACATTGGCTACCTAAAATTAGGGGGTAATCAAGGCATGAAATGACTGGCTTAAAAGGTTTCAAGGGGGAGCTTGGTTTAATAGTGTGTGGTGAAAGAAAGAATCCTCATTGAATAGTTTTCATCTTGTCTAGATGGATCTGGTTAAAGGAGATGGGGATAAGATTCTTATGATTCAATAATGAATAATTATTATCATGACTAATTGCGATTTTCACAATTGTAAAGGTAGAAGTTTTCTAACAAAAACATGGGAGTGGTTAAACTTACAGTCCAGAAACAAAGGACCCAAGGGAGAAGACCATAAGTGGAATGCGAGACCTTATCCAGAGAAGCAGCGACAACAGAGATGGAGGTAGAGATGGGGGCATGGAGAGAGGGAGCAGCTGAGGACTCCAGATTCATGGAAAGTGAGAGACTAAGAGATGGCATCCAGGAGGCAGGCTTTCAGATTGTGCCCTTTGGTGGTATAAATTATTATATATGCCTGAATGTTTTTTTTTTTAAAAAGCTAAAGTGAATAGAGAGACACACAGGATAACTGATGGTACATGGAAGGGATTATAATAATTGTAATGAAACAAGGTGTATGGTTTTTTAAATGTAAAACTGATGATCTGTCCTATAAACTTTTACTCAAGCCACAATAAAAACCTTAAAAAAAAAAAAAAAAAAGATCACATGCCAGTGGACACAAACCCAGAGGCAGAGAGGGAAGCCAAACCTCACTCAGGTGGTGAGGTTGAGGATGAGATCCAGTGGACGGTGAAGGCCTTGGTCAAGAGGTTACAAAGAAGAAAGAGCATGAAAGGGCATTTCCAGGATGTGGAGCAGCAGTGCCTTGGGTGACACCTGAGGGACTGCAGGAGCTTGCCTGGGTCCCCAGGGACTCTAGACCCATTTGTTGGTGATTCTGAGTTCCTGTGGGGCCAGGATCTTATGGGCCCATGGAGCCGTGTTGCTGGTAGAAGAAAGACAGAGACCACACTACCTGCAGATGCTGTGGTTTGCGGCTCCTCACCCACCTCCCTACATCCCTGGGTCCTGCTGTCATCGGCTGGCCCCAGTGCTGGGCACACTTACCTTGTCAAACTTGAAGAGGCTCTCTAGGAAGCGACCAGGATCCTGCAGCAGTCCCTTGCCTGGCTCCCAGTAGTCATCCACCTTAGAACCCGGCTTCTCTCCAGGCACCTTCTTGGGCTTAATACCCTTCATGATGCACACGGCTTCTATGACTAGTTTCACGCCTGGGGGTGGCCGCTGCATGGCACGTACCTGTAGGCCGGACCAGAGGTGGTGCAGGGGAGACCCATCACTAGTGAGCATCTCAGGATGGGGACAGCTGCCAGATAGGGTAGGGCCCACCATATCAATCCCTAGCACTAGAGGACAAAGACCACAACTGGGGATTTTCCAAGGTCTGCCTCAACCTGTGGCTCCTACTGGCCTATTCCACGTATTAAGGTCTGGCCATGAGGTTCACCTCTCAAGGGCCTACAATGTGCCCTGTGCCCTGCAGACTGACACCAGAAGGGCCAGGCAGGTGGCTGGCTTCTACCCCTAGCTCTGCTCTCACATCTTGGCACAAGTCCCTGAAGGATATATAGACAATGGTATTGGGGCTAGGACTCAGGAGGGCACCAGGGGTAGGGGTGCAAGAAGAGACCTGGCACCCACCTCAGTCACGTCATTCTTATTAAGGTTGCGCAGGCTGGCCAGGGCAGCGTCCAAGGCTGGCAGTGCTTCGTCCAGATCCTTCTGGGCATCATCAGCGATAGCCTGGGCCTTCCTGGCCTTCGCATTGGCCTTGATCTCCTCTGCTTGCACTGAATTCCGGGTCTCTTCAGCAATGGCTGTGTCCACCTGGGGATGGGAGGCAGGAGGAATCAGTTAGGCAGTTCTTGGGGGGCAGACAGTGGCAGGGACATCATGCACTTCATGATGACCAGTTTCAAGCCCAGAGGCAGCTGCTGCAGAGGCTGGGCCAGAGGTGGGGTAGGGGAGACCCATCACTGAGTGGGCTCCTCAATGTGTGGACTTTTTCTCTCTTCCCTGGCCCTGAGTCTCCCAAGATGAAAGGAAATGAGGGCTGGCGTGCCTGTTCTCCAAGGAATCTCTCAGCTGCAACAGGCCATCCTGATCTGGGAATACCGGCATCCTTTGCACAACCCAAGTATTCACTGAGGGCTTGACATGGGGCTTTGGGCTTTTTATGCTGGAGCATAAACCCCATCTTTCTTGGAGGAGCAGTGCACTTAACTAAGTCCAAAGAGTATCTTCATCAAAAACAAAAAGGCACTCCTTCTACAGGTGGCTTTTTTTCCATCTGTGGGGAAATCTTGCAGTACACTGACTTTGTAGAGCAAAACAAGTGATTGTTCACCAGTAAGCTGTCCTATGAACATGCAAATCTGATGCTTACTGTGTTGATGGCCTCAACACAAGGCCCTGTGCTCTGCCCTGGAACTCTGCACATCGACCTTGGTGGCCCTGCCACTCTGTCCATGTGGTGATTACCAGGCTTGTCTGGGCTCCTCTGTCTCCTCCTCACTGTGTCCCTGGCCCCCAAAGGGTTCCAAGCAAGCATTTGTTGAAGAAACAAATGACTACTGACAGAGGACACTGGGGCCCAGAGAGACTGGACAGCTTGCAGAGGTCAGACAGCTAGTGACCTGGGCTGAGTGGGGATGCTGAGGCTCCTCAAACTGGGTCAGGCACCAGGGAGCACCCTCAACCTTGATCTGATCCATGGTGAGCATGGTGTCCTTGGCAGCCTCCTCCAACATGGGGCGCATGATCTCCAGGTCTTCCTGCATCTTGGACACGTCCTCAGAAGTACGCAGCAACTGGGGTAGGGGCACAGAGAAGAAAGCAGGTATGATAGGGGGCTGGGGAGACAGTCAGGTTTACAGGGCTGGCTTCATTCTTGACTGACAGGCTGTGGCCGGCAGCTTTGGAGGACCCCAAAGGAGGAGAGTCCCTTGAGAACCTGCAGGTGACCTGCTTTGGCCTTGTCCTTAGCCAGCAGCTTTTGCTCTTTGATGCAGAAGGAAATTACAGGTAGACAAGCCAGGCTGGATTGCCTGGCACCAGGGGTAAAAACAAGTTGGCCAAACCACAGGCCACAAGGTCTTCCCTGAGGCCTACCTTGTCGAGACCACTCTTCATGCGGTTCTTGGCAGTTTTCAGCTCCTGTTTCTTCTGTCCAATGAGGATGGAGAAAATGTTGAGCAGCTCCAGGTAGCTCTTGGGGGTCACGTAGTTGTGGCGGGCCAGCTCAGCCAGGAACTCAACACACTTACTGGCCACCGATTGGTGGATACACACGCACACCTTAATCTGTGAGCAGGAAAGAACACTGAGGTCAACTTCTTAGAATTCCCAGCAAAGGTGGGGTACCAGGAGCACCTACAGAAGCCAAGTGGGGAGCCAAGTGCAGGAACCTTCACACCCTCCGACCCACTGTGTCCCACAACTGCCATAGCAAGGGCATGATTTGATAGATGAAGCTTTCAAGGACAGAGCTGGCTTTGAACGTGGACTGGGGTGTCTCCTAGCTCCAAGCCCAGTACCCTTGTCACAGCTCCATGACTTGCTTCACTCTGAAAGCCCTAAGGCGATGCCTTCATTGGATGAGAGGCCTAAGACCTCAGCACAGCTAGACAGGGAAATATTGGATTCAACCTGCCTCTTGACCCCCAGGTTGGATCAGACAATTCTACCACT
The DNA here is from genome assembly GCF_000296735.1 of Chrysochloris asiatica. Classification (NCBI taxonomy): domain Eukaryota; kingdom Metazoa; phylum Chordata; class Mammalia; order Afrosoricida; family Chrysochloridae; genus Chrysochloris; species Chrysochloris asiatica. The sequence goes on along the minus strand of NW_006408868.1, from coordinate 1,127,166 downwards.
ACCCTCATCTTCTTTGAGTTCATGCTGCAGGGGTGAGGTGGAGGGGGGTTGGGGGAGAGTGTCTTGGAAGAAAGCTGCCATGGAGCCCATAGCAGTTAAGAGAAATAACCATGTAATTGCGCACAGCATCCTGCCTCACCATGGCAGCCAACTGTTGTTGTTAAGTGCCGTCAAGTCAGGTCTGACTCAGAGTGCCCTGTATAGGGTTTCCAAGGAGTGGCTGGTGGGTTTGAACCACCGACCTTGCAGTTCAAACAGACCTTGTGGTCCAGTGCTTATCCTACAGTGCCACAGCAGGACTCCTTGACAGCGTGTGGCACTTTCCAATTTTCAGATAAGAAAACTGATGCTTACACAGGTAAAGCTGCCTGCCCAAAGGCTTACAGACATTGGTAGGTCTAGAACTTTCGCCCAAGCCTTGGTGACCCTGAGCCCATGCCTGAAACTAAGCATCTCCTTCCTCCTCCCCACCCTCCCACCCCCTTGAAGTCTTACTCCTTGTCAGGACACCTACCAGCCCTTCAATGCCTTCATTTGTGGCTTCCAGTTCTGGGATCTCATTCAGGAACATGTTGGCCACAGACTCTAGAGCTTCTGCCGGCCACTCATTAAACCAGTCAATAGTACAGCAGTTGACCAGGGAGGGGAACTGCCTCAGGCGAGCTCGGAAGATCTCTCCAATGGGGCTGGGGGGTCAGGGATCCAATTAGGCCCAGAGACTTATACCCCCAAGAATCTTCACAGTGGGTCTGACCATGCCAAGAGCATGACAGCCAGGACACAGCATCAAGGCTCAGTGCCACTGCTCACCTCAAACCCAAGTACTCAGGCCTCCACCTTCCCAAGGGTCAGCCTCACCACGCCCAGCCCTGCTGCCCATGTGGCTTGGCAACTGCTTGTACCTCATGCACAGCACCATGTGGATATTGCTGCGCACGCGCCTGGTATAGCCAGCCATGAGGTTGGCCTTGGTGGGTTGCAGGCCCTGCTCCTGGATATAGGGCCGCATAGTGTTAACGATCTGGTCCTGCTCATCCGGGGAGTATAGGTTGGGAATGTCACCTGAGTTAAGGATGTTGTTGATGTCCTCCAGAAAGGATTCATTCTTGATCTGGAAAGAAGTGAAAAGTGGGCAAACTAAGCCTGGTGGATGACCTGTGTGTTGGGCTCACGGGACCCTCATAACAGCCCATTTTCTAAACCATGCTACTTGAGGCTCCAAGAATGAGCTCCCAAGGGACCCCCAAGCCTTGGCTCCAGAACTTGCACCCAGGGCTGTGAAAGGGCTGTGGGTCCTGAGAGATGTGGAGTCTGCCTCCTCACAGCTCACAGGGCCAAGGCGTGACTGTGCAGAGGGAGTCCTCACTTTCCTGACTCAGTGGCTGCCTGGCGGGAGCACAATCCAGGGCTTCAGTTTAGGCTTAACCTGACTGTAAGCTATGGTTAGGTGCTGCTCTGTTTGTCTTGAGCCTTGGGGCCCCAAAGCCACAGCCTCTCCTTCTCTCAGACATGCCTCATGCCTAGAGAACCCCAAAGGGAACAACTCCCAACAGGGGAGTCTGGGTGTCCAGTATTGTGGGCAAGTTCTGTTGTCCTAGAGGTAGATGCCACTGGCCAGTGAGTGAATACTTGTGGCCAGCTGCAATGCCTGGAACCTACTCTATCCTTGGCGTGGGAGCAACATTCTGCCCTGTCCCCTTAACTCAGAGAGGTTGCCTTTGACCCCATGCCCCTGACCCACCCTTCTGTAGCCCTGTCTGGTCTCAATGGTCCCTCCTGAGGTCCTGTCTAGCTGACAGTGACCTGGGTATGGAGAAACTAACCACTTCTAGGATGCCACAGCAGGATGGGGTTGTATCCTGGCCACCCTAAACCCTGCCCACTGCCCATGGTGGTAGCACCTGAGTGTCAGCAAACAAGAAGGTGATGGGCAGGTTCTGTAGGCCAGCCTTGAGCAGGGCCTTCTTGACATCTTCACGCCACTCAGCCATGCCATAGTTCTTGGACAGCTCAATCTGGAAGCACTCGTACTCAGCCCTGGAGGCAGTAGCTTGGGTTGGGGTGTGCCAAAAGCTTGGTTCTAGGCACTAAGGGGTTCCCACACCCCATTCCAGGCTTTTGGACAGACTTGCCCCATCTTGGACAGACCTGTAAACTCCCCCAGTTTGAGCCTGCCAGTCTCTGCTCAAGCAAAGATGCACTTCCCTCTCCACAACATCTCAGGGCATTCATTGCTGCTGCCTCTCCTTAAAGCCCAGGTTCCATTTCCTGACCTTCCAGAAGCCCATGGACTTGGTGGGGCTGCCTTGGGGCTATCCTAGGCTTCCATCACTATGGAGAAGTATGGATCAACCTAACAACTTGCTACTCATCACCGCACAGCCCACCATGCCTGAGGCCCTCACATGTGTGAGGCCAGTCTAGTGAGGGAGCTTCGGCCACTGCCGCCCACACCCAGGAGGAGTGCATTGCCCAGTGCCTGGCGTAGGGTGCGGCTGATGCGGCAGATGTGGCTCATGGCATCCATGAAGAGAACCAGTCTCAGTTTGGCCGTGTTGATCTGGTTGTAGTCTTCCATGTATTCCTCAATCACCTGCATCATCTGGGAGGCCAGAGTGGAGACAGCTGGGTCCCCTTCCCTCCCTATGTACCCAGGCCCTCTCCAAACCCTCCTGTGCCTGCCCAGCTCCACTAGGACATGAAGGGGCATAGGTCCTTCAGATCTCAGGTCTGCAGAATGAGGCAGGGAGGAACTGAAAAAGGGCAATTTCTGCCAAACACACTGAGGCCCAGCTCAGCAGGAGGCATCCACTCTGGGACCCTGGTGGGAGCTCCTGGGGGCGAGGTGACTATGCACATGGAGAGAAGACATCAGATAGACCCATCCAGCCCATGTGCCAGGGAATGTCACAGACCAGGTTCTTTTCCTGGCCTCTGGGGTCTCCTGACTGAGACCCATGCCCCCAGGTATCCTGCTGCCCCCTCTATGGTGAGATGATACCACCCCCTACATGGACACAGCATGGCCCTGTTTTCAGACCTGCCATAGTTGAACCACAGCCCTGTTCTCAGAGAGAATTGAGTAGGGTCATCTGACAGGTGAGGAAAGGGGATTCAGAGGAGAGAGTGGCTTGCCATAGCACTGTGGTCTGTCAGGGGTGGCTGCAGAGGGCCTGGGGTCCAGGAGGCCTGAGCAAGGAGGATCTCACCAGGGATAGGTACCAGGGAGGGGTACCAGCTGACCAATCAGCTGCCCCCTACCTTCTTCTCGCTGATGATAAGCTCATAGGACTTGACATCAGAGCCTGGTGACATGAAGTCCCCGTAGAGGATGGGTTGGAAGGGGCAGACCATGTCAAAGGCCACATCCCACCGCTCCATGCGGCTCACAAGGAGCTGGTCGAACCAGGTGCGGTCCTCTTCATTCACCAGTCGGTCTCGGAACACGCGACAGTTCTCGTGGTACCACAGTCGCAGAAGCTGCACCATGTCCTACGGCCACCCAAAGTCAATGTCTGCCCTTGTCCTGGCCCTCAACCACTTCTCAAAGCACCAGGTGGGAGCTCCATCTCCTGGGCCTAACTCTCATACTTACTAAGACCTAGGACCTTGGCAGGGCTACTGAAAGATGCATCTGCTAACTGAATGGGATTGAGTGAACCTCACAGTGCAGCCGTGCCTCCTCGCCTCCCAGCTTCACTAACCAGACACAAACACAAGTCATCACTTCAACTCCTATGGCTCCCATGGTGCCCATGCCCCAAGCCTGGGAGGGATGCCTCTCCTCACATGTCCCCGTCTCTTCCAGGTTAAGAGGACTGATGGCCCCCTCATGACTCTGGCGACAAGTTCAGCAAGGCCAGTTTCTGTCCTGTTCACACTCTCCTGACCCCAGGCTTTAAATACACTGACCCACCCAATGCCCCCCTGTGGGCTGCATCCCCCATCCCCAGGGATCTCCATCACTCTCAGGCTGAAATTAAAGGTCCAGCCCCCACAGCTCACAGAGTCTGCCCCACCTAGCACACTGGCCAGCGCACTTCCTGCTCTCCTTCCAGCTCCTTCTACCTGAGTGTCTTTGGTTCCCAGAGGGCATCTGCTCACTTTCCCCTCCAGATCTTTGTACAAATCAGGCACCCTTTTTCTCTCGTCTTCCCCAGCTCTCTTTTACGTGGCTACCTTCTGGGCATGGATTGGGGCTATATGGGGCTGAGCAGCACAGGATTCCTGGAGGTGAAGAATAGCTGTACCCCCAGTGCTCCTCAAGGGATTACTGGGGTAGGGAACCTGTGATGCCTGGGGCTGGGGAATACTGTGTAGGGGCCGCGGGTCCTCACCTCCACCTTGGAGGCCTCAGCCATGAGCATGCCCTGGAAGACCTTGGAGAGGTCCCTCAGATTGAAGGTGTAGTGGGATTTGGCTGGTGTGGGCAACAGCTGGGAGGTGATGGTGGAGTACACTGTGGTGGTGGCTTCCACAAGGGACTCCGTGAGGTGGGCAATGTGGGGGGCCCCAGCTGTAGGAAAGGACAGTGGGCTGGGGTCACACAGGCTGGAGCTCCCTGAACAGCCTCTGTAGACCCTCCCCTCCCCCATCTTTGCTGGGGATGTGTTCTTCTATGGATGACCCCACCCCTGCTTGCATGCCTGGATTCTACCCATTCGTTAATCCCTTCTCAAATGCCACCTCCTTCACAAGTGCCCCCTCCCCCCTTAGGGTAAGGAACCGCTCATCCTGGCACTCCTCTACCTTGTAAAGGATTGAACTTCATCCTCCAAAAATATGTACTGTAAATCCTAACCCCTATACCTGGTTATAATCCCATTTGAGAATGGGGTATCTTTGTTATGTTAATGAGGCAGGATTAGTGTAGGATGTGTCTTAAATCAATCTCTTTTGAGATATAAAAGAGCGGATTAAACCAGCAAGTCAACATACAGTGATGGGGGAAGACAGATGCTAGGCCAAGATAAAGAAGAGAAAGGAACTTCACCCAGAGCATTCAGAGACACAGAGAGCTGGCATCCTAATTCATACTTCTAGCCTCTTAAACTTTGAGAAAATTAATTTATGTTTGGTCACTATGAGTCGGAACCGACTCCACAGTACTTAACAACAACAACAAAAGCTACCCACTTTGGTTGTCTGTAATAACAGCACTAGATAACTAAGACACACTCCCTACTGCAGGCATAGCTCATCGGTGCATGGGTGTGCTCAGGTAGATTCTTGGGAGGTTGGTTCTAGTGGAGTTGGTGCTGGGCAGACGTGAACCACAGCCAAGGAGGGTGTCAGGCTCGCTGTTGGTCTCACTGGCCCACATGGGCTTCTGGGGAGTGAGATGGTGGGTGCAGGGAAGCTGACAACTCAGTTCTGACCTTTGAGCTCAACCTCCCACTTTGGAGCTGCTGCAACCTCCAGTCTAAATCTTAATTACTGGCAGAGCTCTATTACTTGTTCTTTGAAACCTGCCGGATTCTTTGCTGGGAACCAAAATTTCAACAGTGGGAACTTGGGGCAGAATGAGCCCCCAGAGGAGGGGGGCTCACCCATCAATAGAGGATACTGTGTATGTACCAGAAACAGACACTCCTTGACTCTCTACATGCTGACATTTTGGTGAGGGAGGTTGACACTCAACAGATTAGCAACAAGATAGGCAGTGCATAGTGCTGTAGAGAAAGTTTCCAATCCAGAGAGGTGAGGAGTGAGGAGTGCTGAGGCTGGGAGAGGGGGGAAGGGAGGCTTGCTGAGGAGAGGACATCCAAACAGAGACTGAAGACGGTTCATGCACACAACTGCAGAGTGTTCTGGGCAGAGGAGACAGCAAGGACAAAGGTCCTGAGGTAAGAGTACACTGGGGTGTTCATGAGCAGCAAAGGTTGGTATAAGAGGAGCAGAGACCAGAAGAGGGTGAGGGGTGACTGAGGACTTTTTCAGGGCTTGGGCTCGTGCCTGGATGGAGTGGGTGGGAGAAGAAGGACCTGATTCGACTTTCTAACAGGTCTCTCTGACTACAAGCGGAGGATGAACTGTTGGGGGTGAAAGGACCAGTGTTAGACTCAGGTGCATTCTGACAAATAAGTGTGGGAGTAAGAGAGGTGGGCAGGTCAGATGTCAGGCTCCTGTCCTGAGCTTCTGGAAGGGTAGGATGGCTATCACTGAGTTGAGAAGAGTGTTGTGGGGGCAAGAGGACATGAGGTCAGGAGTTTGGCTTTAGATGTGCTAAGTCTGAGATACTTGGTGGGCATCCAAGAGGAGATGCGGAGTCTGGGGGTCAGGAGTGAGGTCGGGGCGAAGGAGGGGTATTTGGGCATAGTCAGCACAAAGATAGTGGCTACAGCCAAGGATGGATGAGAGTGTCTGAGGATAGTGTACAGTTAGAAAGAAGAGGAGGTTGGAGACCAAGCCATGAGAAGGGTCCTCAGAAGGGACAGCCAGGGAGGACCACAAGGGGAATGCTCTAGGAAGGAGGCTGCCCACTCAGGGAGGACAAGGACCTACAGCTGACATGTGAGTAGTGTGACCACATGGAGACCAATGGTGACTGCAACAAGAGTACTCTTAAGGGAGTGGTCAAGCTTAGGGGAAAGTGGAGGAGAGGGACAGTACTAGCAAAGAAAGACTAAGTAGGTGACTAAGGAGAACCTAAGAGGGCATTGTCATCTGATGGCCTGTGAGCAGAGGGGAGAAGCCTAGAATCTGAAGTGGTCAGTCACCCACTGTGTGAATGTGTGAGGACTGCCACAAGAGGGGCACCCCCACCCCTGCAGCTTACTCCTGGCTTGCCTGCTCAGTCAATGCTCCCTTTGGAGTCCCCCATCCTTCACACAATTAGTTGGATTCCTTCATTCATTTTTTTCAACTCACACTTACTTTGCATCTACCCCAGATCATTAGCTAGGCATCAAGGGACTGACTGGCTATGTGAATGGGTGAAGGAGCAATGGTGTTGGTGTCAATCTGTGCCCAAGGCCCCACATGAACCTGAGATGGTTCTTGTGGATCCTGGTGCCCAGCCTCAGCCACATCCAACTGGAGCCCAAGCCTCCCCCAGCCTGAGCCAGCACGCCATCCCCATCCAGGCCCTCTTCAGCCCCTTCCCAGTCCTGCACTTACGCCCAGGCTCCCGGTAACTCTTTTCTCCGAGTAGTCCATCTAGAGGGTAGAGAGAGAGACGTGGGACTCAGACTTTGGTGGGTGCCTGGATGCCTACCTAAGCTGGCTGTACCCAGTTGGGAAGCTCCCTGCCAAACCCCAAAGGTGGACATGCAGGCAAGTCCTAGACAACAGCCCTTGAGGGCAGGCCCTGCTCAAGTGGTCAGAGGAGACAAGGGCTAACTTCCATCCCACACCACTGGCTCAGTGACAGGCAGAGATCAAAGGTCAAAATGTATGTTGGGTGGGCGAGGGGACCAATTTATCTATTCTATCTTGGTGGGTTTTCCTAATTTATGAAAGAAATATCCTTAATGGGATCCTGGTGTGGCACTGTAGGATGAGCGCTGGACTGCAAGGTTGGTTTGAACCATAAGGTTGGTGGTTCAAACTCACCAGCTGTTCCTCGGAAACCCATGCAGGGTAGCTATGCATTGGAACTGACTCAAAGGCATTTAACAACAATACAACAAACCATCAGAAGACAGTTGCTGCCTGAAGCATTCTATAGGTAAGACATTTGAAACGGGAAAAATCAAGATGTCTTTTAATCAGTTATTAAAAAGGTAAAAAAGATTTGTGGATGGAATAATTATTCTGGGATTGCATGTTTTCATTGCTACCCTATTTGACTGAAAATGGAAACTACGAGGATGAGTCAAAAATTATCCACACAATGGTTATATTAAAACACATGTCCACATCTACGGCTGATGACAACATTGAGTGTACATGTGAAATTATTTGTCAAACAGCTGAGTGACAGTGGATTATGTGGCAAGTCATATGTAAATCATCCTTGGCTCTGCCTATGAAATAATCCATGACAGACTTGGGTTTTGAAAGTTTGTGTGAGATGGGTACTGAAACAACTCACAGAACAGCATAAATATAAGCGTCTGGAATTTGCAAACAAAATTTGGACCGATATTCGAAGGAAGATGAAAGTTTCTTTTTTAAAAATTGTGACTGGTAATGAGACACGGACTCACCACTATAAGCCCAAGAGTAAATGGCAGAGTATGGAATGGAAACATCCTCAATTGCCGACCAAGAAAAAGTTCAAAAGTCAACCACCAACTGGAAACTTGATGCTCACCACTTTCTGGGATTCTCAAGGGCCAGTATCGGAACATTATCAGCAAAAAGGTTCAACAGTCAACAGTGCTTATTACAGCGGGATGCTCACTGAAGAGCTGAAGCCTAAACTCCTGATTAAATGCAGAGGACTGCTATCCAAGGGCATTGTGGTCCTCACACACAATGCACATCCTCACACCTCTGCTCACTCTGTTGACATCTGGCAAAAACATTGTTTTGAGGTGTTAAAGCATGTTCCCTATGGTCCTGATCTAGCGCCATCAGACTTTTAACTGTTTGGTCCCCTGAAAGCAGCCCTTCAAGGACCTAGATTCACCTCTGATTAAGAAGTGACAACAGCAGTGCATTTGTGACTCACAACTCAGGTGAAAACATTTTCAAATAAGGGAACAAAAAAGCTTGTTGACAGATGGACAAAGTGTATTGAAAAGCCAGGTGATTATGTTGAAAAATTATGTACTTATCTTTTCTAAAAGTTGATTAAAATAAATTCTACAGCCTGAGTGTGGATCATTTTTGACTCACTCTCATGTATGTGTACATATGTGGTGAATTCATGTATATTGTTGTTAGCTGTCACTGAAATTATTCAGACTCATGGTATACATACCAGGTGCCAGATCCCACACTCGCTATCCCACATACAATATGAGTACTTAACACTCACACCTTGGGGTGATGAGTACTAACATTATTGCTCATTTTACAGATGAATAAATTGAGGATCAAACAGATTCATAAACTTGTCAAAGGTAACTTAACTGAGTAAGGAACAATGTCACGAGTGAGTTCAGTGGTTCAGCCATTCCATCCTTTCCAGCAGCTGCCCTTGGTATGGTTTACCTGGCCTGGGTCTCTGATCTTGCCCACAGCTTTCTGTGCCAAACTCCCCCAAGCTTCACCCACACTCACCCATCCAACGTCCCAGGATGGTGGAGAAGATATGCTTCTTGCTGACCTCATCCATCTCTGTGAAGGACAGGTAGTTGAAGTGGCGTGTCAGTCTTGGGGTGATGGCATTCCTGCCCCCACCTGGGGGTCCCATAGCACAAACAAAGTTGATATCCACCAGGTTCTTGAAGGCACCTGGAATTGCAGCGGGGAGTGAGAAGGGGGTTTTTCCCAGAGTTTCAATATGACTTTCATGAGCCTTCTCTTCCATTAAAAATTAGGTTTTATGATTCTACTGGTATAAAAACAAATATATTAATATTACACATTAAAACATTTTCTTTGACCTGAAAATTCATTCTTCCTTGTTTTTTAAGGAAATTAACACATTTTCATTGCCTCTAAAGGAGCTCTGGTAGCGTAGTGGTTATGAATCGGGCTGCGAACCTTAAGGTCAGCGGTTCGAAACTACCAGCCGCTCTGTGGGAGAAAGATGAGGCTTTCTACTCCCGTAAAGATTTACACCCTCGGAAACCCTGTACAGGGTCGCTATGGGTCGGACCCGACTCGATGGCACTTAACAACAACAACAACAACATTGCCTCTAAAAGTAACACATTTATATGGCCTCTAAAAGTCCTAGTGTGGCGCCATGGCTTAATGCACCAGACTGCAAAGCCGTTTGAACTGCAAGGTCGGTGGTTCAAGCTCACCAGCTGCTCCTTGGAAACCCTGTACAGGATTGCTATAGTTCGGAACCAACTTGATGGCACTTAACAACAAAAGTACTGTGGGCCCCAGGCCCTGTGCCTGCTGTGTCTAATGGGTGTTAGCCTGCCCCTGCCCAGCACAGCCCACACCCTGCTGGCCCAGGTCCAGCTGGTACACACCGATGATCTTGCGGTCATACCAGCCACCGTGGTCCATCCACTGTCGCAATAGTTCTATGGGAGGCTGAGCACCGTATGTCTCCAAGGCTGGCATATTCAGGTCATCGATGAAGAAGATGAAGTTACGTCCCAGGGGTGGCCCAAACACACCTTTCCGCCTGCAGGGAAGGGCTGTGTGAGCCCAGCACCCATGGACATAAGTCCTCGGAGAATCTTGTGGGGACAGGATTTTGGGAAGCCCTCCTAATTTCAGCCTGCTCTGAATTGCTAGGTCTCTTGACCAGTTCTTTATCCCTGAACACCCTGGGACATGTCTGAGTTTTTCAGGCTTCTCAAAGGCAGTCCTCCACCTCCACCCTTACCTGCCCTGGTGCCCATCCCAGGGTGAGCCTCCACTGAGAGGCTCACTAGGAATTCTTGATAGAGAAAAGGCTCCAGAAGAGTCTGCAAGGGGACCCAGGACCTCTCAAGGGAGCCACGAGCAACCCCCAGGTGGTTCTGGCAAACCTAGGTTGGGGGTGTGAGACCACAGTTGGTTCAGCTAGGCTGTGGGGACATTGGGGATGAGGAAGGACGAGGGTGCCCTGCCTCTTGTCCAGCTTGCTGTCGATGAGATCCTGGGTCTGGTTGGCTGAGGTACGGGCGGAGAAGGTAAGGAAGTGGCTGATGTACTCCAGTGGCAGGTTCTTGAGGAGCTTGTCAGCAATGGTGAGTGTCTTCCCCGTGCCTGTTGGCCCAATGCACAGCACCTGGGAGAGCGAGGAGCACATTGCAGAGTGTTCCAGTGGGGCCACCTGATCGGTGTGACAGGCTGGCCATGCCCCCCAAGCTGGGGTCTTAGGGCATGGGCACGCACAGGTTTGTGGTTGGTGAGCAGCATGCCCAGCAAGTAGGACATCTGCACGGTGTCCATGGTGGGCACGATGATATCGCAGTAGTTGGTGTCAGGCATCATGGTGAATGGAGTTGAGTAGTCCATCCACTTCACCCAGGCAACCTGCAGGCACAAATACTCATGGGTGGGTTGGAGCTCCTGCCGACCCAGCCCTGGCTGTGGCCCCTGCTGTGAAGGGCCAATGAGGGGCTGCTTCTGCCAAAAAGAGGAAGCCCCATGCCCTGCTCTCTGCACAGGGTGGGGGCTCCCAGCACAAACCACCAGGAATGGGGGTCTCCTTGCACACAGCTGCCCAAGGTGGGGGCTCCCTAAGGACTGGCAATCCATGAGTCTGTGTGAGGTGCTCTGGGAACTGGATAACCCAGAATGCACATGTCTTTGCTGTTTGGTTTCAGGCTACCCAAGGGACAAGGGAACTAGAACCACAGCCTCTACAGGATACTGCAAGGTCACCTAGCCTCCCCCACCATCCCTTCCTGCATGGATCCTTTCATCCATAGCCCTGCCATGGCTTGCAGATTTCCCTCAATGGACAAGTCAATACACCACTGGGGAAAACTCTGACCACTAAACCCAAATGTACCCTGTGTGCTTCCCAATCAGGATACGTCTCTGCCTTCCTTGTCCTGAGCTTGGTCCTTCCCCTGACACATAGACAGGCTTGTGGAGCCCTTGTTGTCTGACAGTAGGACCAAGACACTGAGGAAGGTCACTGAGAGCTAAGACTCCGACCCCTGGGAAGCTCAGCACTTGGGAAAATGGGCCTTTAGATACAGTTGATGTAGTCAAGTCCCTGGACTAAGGGTCAGCACAGAGGAGGTGATATGCAGGACTGAGAAGGGAGGTATTCTGATGTCTCCTAACCCCAGGCTCAAGTCTAGTTCTTGCAGTGACTAGCTGGCAGTGACTGTTCTGAGACTGTTCGCTTGTCAAGAAAATGGTCACAACAGCTGTGAGGCTTCATAAAATAATGCAAATAACTCCTCAGCCTGAGACCTGGTGGTCAGCAATGTGGCCTTCTCTCTGTGATCATCTTTCCTTGAAAAGAACAGTCCCTCCCCAACACCCAGCGGGGTCCTATCTGTTGAGGAGGGCCATAGCCACCTGCTTGCCACCTTCTTCCTCTTCATCATCATCTTCATTGGTGTTGCTGATCCCTGCATCCTCTAGCCTATAATCGAACACCAGTCCCTCTTCTGGGAAGAGCATGGCCAACTGCAAGTGACAGGGAGGAAAATTGGACTGTGAGGACCAGGAGGTTTGGGTGGTCGTAATTCCTCCTCCCAGTGACTTGTCCATAGCTGCCTGGGACAGTAGAAGGCCCCAAACCACTCAGCATTTGTCACCCGCCTCCCAGACCTCGGATCCCAGACCTGGAAACTGGTTCTCTCACATTTTGGATCTCCATCTTGTTCCTCAGCCAGTTGCTGAAACTGATGCGGCTTGCGCTGTCCCCTGTGGCGCCCACACTCCAGATCAGGGAGAAGATGAACCACGGCTCGATCAGCTCTGGAATGCGATTCAGCTTTTCAGGGGACATTTTCTTGATACCCTGGAGAGAGAGGGAATAGTATCAGACTAAGACAGCAGTATACAGTGAATTATGTCCTTCTCCCTCTAAGTGTATGCTGCAATCCTAACCCCTGTAACTATGAAGAATGGGACTTTCTTTGTTGTGTTAGTGGGGCCCTATCATGTGGACCCATTGCCATCAAGCTAATTCCAACTCATAGTAACCTTGTATAGGGTCTTCTGAGTCTGTAAATCTTTATGGGAGCAGAAAGGTTCATCTTTCTCCCATGGAGGAGCAGCTGGTAGATTTGAACGGCTGACCTTGTTCAAGCCCAACACTTCTTTCATAGTACCTCCATGGCTCTTTTATATAGGGAGTCCCCTAAATCTAGTCACTTCTGAGTTATCAAAAGAGTAGCAAAGACAGAAGTGACTACATACAGGGAGAACATAGACTGTCTGTGCTGATGAAAGAGGTAGATGCACCTACAAGTCCAGAATCTCCAACTGGTTACTAGAAGTTGAAATAGAAAGAAATGACCTTCTTCTCAGGCCACATTCTGAGTTTTGACTGCTGGTCTCCTAACTGTGAGTCCTGGTGTGGTGCTGCAGGATAATACAGTGGACTGTGAAGTCGATTTGAACCGCAAGGTTGGCAGCTTAAACCCGCCAGCTGTTTCTCAGAAACCCCAGACAGGGTGGCTATCAGTTGGAGCTGGCTTGATGGCACTTAACCACAACAACAACTGTGAGAAAATGACTGTTCTTTAAAGCCACCACTTGTGACATTCCTGTTCCAGCAGCACCAGGTGACGAAGACAGACAGAAGCAGCACTCAGCGTCTGGGGTAAGCTGAAGACAGCACACCTTGTTTTTGTCTACATCTTCTGGTGAAAGAGGCTGCATTGTCTGTCCAGCCCATAGCTCCTTCCCCGCGAAGTGTTATGGCTGGGCCCCGGGCTTGGAGACTATCTACCCACTGCAGACTGGTGAGAGGTGGGCTTAGGAGCTATTCTGAGCCAACCCAATTCTCTCTTCCAGGGAGTTCTGATAGCCCATGTAAGGAGAGCAGGGGGTAGAAAGGGCACTGCTCAGGGCTGTACCTCTCTGGGCAGAAAGGGCTTGAAGAAGCAGTCAAGCAGCTTGAGGAGGCTCATGGTAAGGTTGCCGTTAGTTGAGGCGATTATCTCCTTCACTGAGATACGGACGAAGGCAATGGATTCCTGCAGGAGCAGCCCCCAAGCTGCTGTGAGCTCATGTGGCCAGCTTTCCTGGCTGGCTCTCATGGCTGGTGGCCACTATTCCTAATGCCGTGCCTGGTCTGGGTACACCATGCCTTACTTACCTCCAGGAAGTTGGCAAAGAGGACCTTAAACTGTTCCTCGTGGTCCCTCAAGAAGGAGGGGAGCTTCCTTAACCAACACTGGACAAAGGGCATGAGCCCAAGGATGCTGGGTTCCAGGTACACCATGCCACAGCGGGACACTGTGGCTGGTGAGGCCACTGCCAGGTCCTGTACCTCGAACATCATGGTCATTGCCTAATGTCAAGATGAGCCAGGATCAGGAGAGGGCACCGAGCCATGGTGCAGGGACAGTGCTGGCAAGGGAGGCAAGAACTGGGCACTCTCTGGCCAGTCCAGGGCAGGATATTTTGGGGTCCTTGATCCCTGGGGAAATGTGTTGAAAGCCGTATACTCAAAAGGCATTTTCCAAAGGACTCAAGAGCCTGGCTCAGGGAAGATACTACAAACCGTTCTTATGCTCAGACGAGACCCCCTTTCCTCTAAGAGCTGCTCTCACATACAGCCAGGCCCCCCCAGCCAGGTCTGCATCAACCATCCCTTGGCACGCTGCCAGGACCAAGTGGATGCCTGACCCAGACTGGGCCAAGATGCCTTAAAATGAGCCTGGGAGTCACAGTGCAGTGTCAGCCTGGATGGTCTGCGAAACCCTGGGCTTTGAGGCTCACAGGAAACAAGTCTGCTGGAAGGGTGTCATGGAACAGCTTTGCTGAATGTGGTAGAAGTATGAGAGTTCATGGTTAGGGCGGGGTGCTGGGAGCAGTACCTGAGCCCCTACTGAGAGGCCAGATGCTGGGGGTCACAAGGACTACCTGAGAAGTTGCTTTGGCCTTGAGAGGGTGGAATGGAGTTGGAGTGAGGATTGACCATCATGGTTTGGCCTCCAGAGCCCCCAGATGCTGGGGGAGTGGCGGGTGGACACACCTCTGTGAGTTTGATGATCTCTCCTGAGCTAAGACACAGCTTCTTGTTGTCATCCAGCACTGTGTTCATATTTTCAATCCAGATGGCATCCACTGGCCCATCGAACATATACCATTTCTTGTTGGTGTCAGATGCAATGGCCCCTGCCCGGATGAGGGAGGGGAAAATCCCATCGGTCCTGCAACCACCAAGCAGGGAAAGACTGAAGACACCAGGAGGCAGGACAGCAATTACAGCTGGCTTCCAGGGAAACCTGGCACCAGGCTGGTCCTACTCTGCTATTTTAACCTTCATTATCAGACTCCTGGTGTGGTGCTGTAAGATCAGCACTAGACTGCAAACCACTAGGTCAGCAGCTCAAACCTACCAGCTGCTTCTTGGATACCCTTTAAGAGTCGCTATGAGTTGGAACCAACTTTACGGCACTTAATAACCACATTTTCATTTTTAAATTACAATAGGGGAAAACAAGACTTTTTGATGTAACAGTATAGTGAGAATGTGCACTTATATTCCCACCCTGCCGACTTCCCACTAAAGTTGCATTAAAGAAAGATAAAAAGTGATATTATGAAAGGAAAATGGAAGTGAGGGAGAAGGTTAACAGCAGAAATGGTTTCAGGATCACACAATCTGAGTAATAGAAAGAGTTAGGGGGTGGCAATTGAGACAGCGGAGAAATTGGGGGACAAAGGATGGCTTGTAAGAAACAACTGCTCTTGCCACAGAATACAGGAAGACTCAGTTTTCAGAGGTACCAGTGGCTAGAGAAAGGGATGGGGGGAGGTGTTGTTAGTCTAACCCTCAGGCATCCATCTATCCACAGAGGCGTCTTGAGAGGGTAGGATGAGGCCCTTCACAAGAAATGAGGGAAGTAGTACAGCGCACAATTAGGAAGATGGATGAGCCCCTCCACATTGTCCCCATCCTTCTACTGTGTTCCTAGAACCCAGAAAACACCCCCAACAGGAGACTAGAGGCTTCTTCTTTGGAAAAACAGAACAGCCCTAGAGAAAAGACCCTTAGGTGCTGATATTTGGGGTCTCCATCCAATTGACCTATATGAAGCCAATCACCCAGCACTTACAACCAGTCCAGACTTCTAGACAATTGAGAAGAACCTCCAGCATGAACATGAAGACTAAAACAATAAACAAAAACAGAGGAGAGGAGGAGAACCTCAAAATTAAAAAGGAGAGTCAGAAGATAGAGTAAATAAAATCTTCCAGAAAGTTGTACAAAGAAAGACCATGGGATGGACAATAGGAAACAAAATTAAGGAACCAGTCCAGAAGGTCTAATATCTAATTAAAGGGTGTTCCAGAAAGAAGGACCAGAGAAAACAGACTAAGAACATTATCAAAGACACAGTTTGAAAATAGAAATCTTAGGGCAGAAGAACTCAAGTGTCTGTATCAGGCCAGATAATATATATTTTTTGACTTTGCAGGCCATATGTCCTCTATCATAATCACCCACTGCAGTGTGACAGTTGTTGTTGTTAAGTGCCACTGAGTAGGTTCCAACTCATAGCCTGTAGAGGGTTTCAGAGGCTTTTAAAAATCTTTACAGGAACAGAAAGTCTTATCTTTCTCCCACGCAGCAGCTGATGGCCTTGAACCGCAGACCTTGTGGTTCTCAGATCGGTGGCTATCATATGGGGCCATTGTTTGTGTGATAGTAGCTACAGATAATATATAAACAAGCAGGCAAGACAGTGTTCCATTTCATTTTCATTAAAAAACAAAACAAAACAGGCATCAAGCTGGATTTGGCCTCAAGGGCCATGGTTTACCAACTAAATGGTTGACATGGAAACAATCCACTAACTTCCCTAACAATATATAAAAGAAGAATCCACATCAAGAAATCTCATCATATTGACATAAAGATGAGATCCCAAAAGCTTCTAAAAATAAGAAAAAAAGTCCTACTGGGAATCTGAATGAAGTCAGACACTGGGAGTCAGTACATAAAGCCTTGAATATTCTCAGAAGAAACCATTTTCAACCTAGAATTCGATACCCAGCCAATAACCAACCATACACATAGGTAGAATAAAGATGCTTCCAAACATATGAGGGCTTAAGAATTTCCTTGGATGTGCCTTTTACAGGAAGCTTCTGGAAGTTAGGTTCCTCCAATACAGTGTGTAAATTAAGAAAGAGAAAGACCTAGAAAACAGGGATACAGCCCAGACAAGAGGCAAAGAGTGTCCTCAGGATAAGAGAGAAGAGAAGTGCCAGGCTAACAGCTAGGCAGCAGCCCAAAAAGTGGTTGGGCCTGATGTGAGCAGGAGGGTATGGCCCCAGAGGGCAGGTGGGCTACAGAGAGGATCATGTGGTTGACCAAGTAGGAAATAGTCCTGGGAACACTTCTACAGTTTTTCAGCAGGTTTGAGAGAAATCAGTGCTTACTACATAGAAAACTGAGCAGATGAAAACCAGAATTATTTACTCCAGAAAAACAGAAAACTGTACTCGAAGGAAGATGAAATCACTATGGTTTGGCTGTGCCATGAGCTTTAAAACAAAACTTTCAAACTAGGGGAGATAATGAATATTGGTAAACTAAAAATTGCTCTATAGCTCAATTAGAAGAACAGAGTGAGGTTAAACTGTGATACATGGAGGCAGCTCCTCACCTTCCTTGGGAGGAAATCAACAGGAAAAAAAAAAAAAAAGAGAAAAGTCAGCCCCACCAGAGCAGGTTTTGGCAGAGAGATAAGGTGGGCCAGGTGCCTTTGCAGGTCAGACTTGAAACAAAATCCAATTTGTTGAAAATGTCTAACCTGATATATCAAGATTAAGTTCATGAAAAACAAAAAATAAAACAATTTAAGCTCTTTGGGTGTTGGGTGGGAGGAAGCAAACAAAACAGAAGATAAAGAGTAAAAAGACAAGAGAGAAAGCCCCTTCCTTTCAACACAGCCTACGATCAAAGGTAAATGCGGTCAGCAGCGACCCATGCTCCTTTTGTTGTTGTTAAATGCCCTCAAGTTGGTTTTGACTCATAGCGAACTTGTATAGAGTTTTCAAGGAGCGGCTGGTGAGTTTCAACTGCCAACCTTGTGGGTCAAAACAACTTCTCGTTTAAGTGCTTTATAGTACAGTGCCACACCATGCTTTTTCGGGTCTTAAATTACCTCCTGAGGCAACTCCCCACATGGCCATGGCCATGCCCCAGCCCCCTTGATGGCCACCTGGAATCCTATCTCTCAGCCCCTCTGGGGGCTACTGAACTATGGCTACTGGCAACTGCCTTCCCATGGGCACCCACTCTTACCAAGGCTGTGCAACGTGGCTATTCTCATGGCTATTTTTTTTTTGGAGAAACTGAGGCTAGGAGAGACCAAATGACTTGCCTAGTCTCACACTGTGGGTCTGGAGGTCAGAAATAGTTGCAGTACCAAGTCCTCCCTTCCAGCTTGGTGCATGTTCCCTAAAATATACAACTCAGCGTAGGAGCAGAGGCCCACAGGGGGACGACTAACCTCTCTCAGGGTAATGGCAACACCAATATTTACTGAGCACTTACTATGTGCCAGTGTTCAGGTATCTTCCATATTTTTTGTTCACTCTAATAATGGTGGCATTTAGACCCCACTGAGATACAGGGCTCAGGAAGCCATTCAGTGAGAAAGCAGTGGCTAAAATCCCAGGCATTTCAGCTCCAGAGATGGAGCTCCACTCTCCCACAGGGCTAAGGGAATGAGAAGGGGCCCACACTGCCCCCAGAGGCCCTGGGAATGCATGGCACTCACCACTCATGGGTGAGCAGGTCAAACTCCCCATAGAGCTGGCCCATTGTGATGGACTTGGGGTTGAGCACGTAGTAGTTGACAGCCTCATACACACCACCACTAATGGATGGCTTTCCTTTCAGCGAGGTCATGGCAGCTGCCAGGATTTTATAACACTGGGAGACAGATCCAAGAGTGAATCTCCTGCTGCCCCAGAGAGCAGAGCTGGAGGGGAGTGGGGGCAGAAGGGACTGAAGGGGTGTTGTAGAGGTCAAGAAGGTACAAATAGAAGCCAAGTCCCCTATGAGGCTGTGCCACTCCTGGGGCCCACTGTCCAGGACTCTGGCCTCCCACTTGACCCCACTCACGTTACTTTTGCCGGAGCCTGTGGGCCCAACAAGCATGAGGCCATGCCGCACCACAGTGGTCTCATAGAGTTGGATGCACTTGGTCAGGAAACCTGGAGGGACATGACCATTTTCCGAGAGTTAGAGCATGGACTTGAATCCTGACTCTGCCACTAGCTTTCTGTGTGACCTCAGGTGGGTCAGTTCACTCCCTGAATTTCAGTTTCCTCATTTGTAAAGTGAGGGTGGTGGTGTACTTACCTCTTAGGTAAAATCCCTACGCACAGAGCCTGACACAGCATAAGAACTGCCGAAAGGCCACCCACAGTCTCTATGAGTTGGTTCCGACTCACAGTGACACTGTATAGGGTTTCTAAGGAGCAGGTGGTGGGTTTGAACTGCTGACCCTGTGGTTTACAGTCCAGCACTGATCCTAAAGTGCCATACCAGGTTTCCATGGTGATCATTAATCCCTCAACTTCCACTGGGCAGGTAGACAGCTGTCATGGACCTGTTCAGTGTCAGCTGTCACAGGCACCAGAATCAGCTTTAGCCCCAAAGTCATTGCTCAGCCTGCAGAAGTCAGGAGCTAGAGACACAGTGGCCAGGCACAAGTCTAGGCCTAGGTGAGTGGCGTGAGTACATTACTTTGACACTACCAGGCCCAGGGGTCTCTGCCAAAGGGTAGGTCCAACTAGCCAGTGATGGCAAAGCTGACCCGACTCAGTTGGAGGACAGGCTATGCAGGGAAAAGGAGTTTGAAATTTCCATCAACAAGGCTGCTTAGGCCCTAGGGGGAAGGGGTGGGGGTGGGGGCAAGAGAAGGAAGTCTCAGGACCACTCATGGGGGATGAAGAACAGTAGGTCTAGTAAATCTATCTCTATTTGGAGATGACATGATCCTATACATTGAAAATCCCAAAGATTCCACTAGAAATCTGGATCTGATTTTTAAATTCAGCAATGTTGCAAGGCACAAAATCAATGCACAAAAATTAGTCGTACTCCTTTACAGAGAAAAATATGAAAAGGAAATAATAAAAAATAAATCCAGTACAATTTATAATGACATCCCCCTCCAAATGATAAATATTTAAGAATAAACCTAATTAGGGATGTGTACAAGTCGGTTCCAACTCGATGGCACCTGACAACAACAACAACAACAACAAGATTTATAAAATAGAAAGTATAAAACACAACTACAAGAGACCTACAAAAGCAGAAGGACAACCTGTATTCATGGATTGGAGGACTTAATAATGTGAAAATGTCAATACTACCCCAAGTGACCTATACATACAATGTAACCCTGATTCAAATTCCAACAATATTCTTTACTGAAATGAAAACTTGATCATCAACTTCATATGTAAAGAAGCTCTGAGTAGCCAAAGTAATACTGAAGAAGACCAAAGTAGGAGGCCTCACACTCCCTGATTTCAAAGCATACTATACAGTCACAGCAATTAATATGCCCTGGTACTGATTCAAGAATAGAAACAGACCAATAGACTAGAATTGAGAACCTAGAAGTAAATCCATTCATCTATGGACAACTGACTTTTGTCAAGGGGTCAAAGTCTATTAAATGGGGTAAGAAATAATTTCTTTAACAAACGGGCTGGTAAAATGGGATATCCACTTACAGAAAAAGTGAAACAGGATCCATACGCAGACCATATACAAAAACTAACTCAAAACAGATCAAAGACCTAAATGTTAAACTATGACGTTCTTGGAAGAAGACATGGGGGCACAACTATGGGACCTAATTTAAAAAAAGAAAAATGATTATAAAACACACACACACACACACATATATATATATATATGCATGAACAGCAGAAGACAAATTAGGTAACTAGGACCTCATAAAAATAAAACACTTATGAAAAAGATTAAAAGGGTAAAAAGACAACCTACAGATTGGAACCACCACTTGTCTGTCAGTTTGTCACACTGTGGGTGCTTGCATGCTGCTGTGATGCTGGAAGCTGTGCCACTGGTATTTTGAATGCTGGCAGGGTCACTTATGGCAGACAGGTGTCAGCTGAGCTTCCAGACTGAGATAGACTAGTAAGGAGGTGAGACAGTCTACTTTTGAATGTTTAGTCACTGAAAACCTTATGAATAGCAGTGAAACACTGTCAGATAGCACCAGAATATTGAATATTGAAATATGATGAAGAACACCAGAATATTGCCAGATATAGCGCCAGAAGATGAGCCCTTTAGGTTGGAAGGTACTCAAAATGTAACTGAGGAAGAGCTGCCTCCTCAAAGTAGAGTAGACAATAATTACATGAATGGAGTAAAGTTTTCAGGATCTTCATCTGCTGATGGGGCTCAACTCAAAGTAAGGAAAAGCAGCTGCATACATCCATTAATAACCGGAACATGGAATGTTATGAAGTATGACCCTAGAAAAATTGGAAGTTGTCAAAAATGAAATGGCATGCATAAACATCTATATCCTAGGCATTAGTGAGCTGACATGGACTGGTACTGGTCATTTTTAATCTGAAAGTCACATAGTTTACTATGTCAGAAACGATAAACTGAAGAGTGTCATATTCATCATCAAAAAGAACATTTTATGATCTATTTTTTGAAGTGTAAAGGAGCTCTGGTAGTGCAGTGATTACAAACCGGGCTGCTAACCTCAGGGTCAGCAGTTCGAAACTACCAGCTGTTCCACGGGAGAAAGAGGAGGCTTTCTGCTCCCATAAAGATTTACAGCCTCAGAAACCCTGTACAGGGTCATTATGAGTGGGAACCAACTCCACG
>NW_006408868.1:1101584-1105043 GCF_000296735.1 Chrysochloris asiatica | reverse complement strand
GAAACTATATGATAGGATGAATGTAAAACTAATGTTCTCCCATGTAAACGATCACATAATTCACAATAAAACACTTAAATAAAAATTTTTAAAAAAGAACAGATTTGATGCATTAGACACTAAAGACTGAAGACCAAAAAAGTTTTGGGATGACATCAAGAACATCATACAGGAAGAAAGTAAAAGTAAAGGAATGCAAAAATGAAAGAAAATACAAAAATGGATGCCTGAAGAAATTACAACTTGCTGTCCACAGTAGAGATGCTAAAGTAAAAGGGGAAAATGAGAAGTAAAAGGAAAAGGAAAAAAAGCTGAAGGGAAACTCTCAAAGGGTAGCTTGAGAACACAAAGTCAAATATAATGAAATGTGCAAAGATCTGGAATTAGTAAATCAAAAGGGAAAAACATGCTCATCATTTCTCAAGTTGAAAGAATTAAAGAAAAAAATTCAAGCCTTGACTTGCTGTATTGAAGGATTCTACGGGTAAAATATTGAACGATACACAAAGCATCAAAAGAAGATAGAAGGGTGTTTGGGTGGCAGCAGACAGCCAGGTAGGAAAGTCTCCGTGCAGGAGGGATTGAAAAGCCACAGAAGCTGTGCTCACAGAACAACACCAGAGCTCTGGATCTACCATAAGGTCCAGGATGTCAGTTACCCGCACTCGCAAGTGAAAAAAAATCACAATATAAAGGAATATACTACAAGTTAGGTATCTCTGGACATGGGACTTCCTTGGCGGTACAGTTCAGAAGGCGGGGCTACAGCCAGACCAGCACAGGGAACCGGAGCTGAAAGTGGTACAGAGACATTTGCAAAAAGAGGTACAAGAGATTCTACACATTTTTTCCTCCTCTTCCCTGTCTTGCCTTCTTAGTCCGACCCAGATGCCTTCAGGCAGGTGGGTGTGCACCCCTCCCCCAAAAAATGTCCAACGCTGACCCCACAGTTGTCCCACAGTACAGAGAGAAGGAGCTTGGTGGCTACTTATGATATCAGCCTGGGGATCGCAGCCCTAAAATTGACTTGTGCAGGACCCTTGGTGGCTATGTGCTATGGAGTCGGTTCCGACTCCTGGTGACCCTGTGTGGGATTTCTGAGGCTGAGGGTCTTTGCAGGAGCAGAGCACCTTGTCTTTTTCCTGAGGAACAGCTGGTGGTTTCGAGCTAGTGACCTTGCAGTTCGCAGCCTGACTCGTGACCACTGAGCTACTGGAGCTCCTTGTGCAGGACCCTTAACCAGGCCTATATAGCAAGAAAAGAAGCAGGCACGTCAGGCCTGACAGACAAACCATAGAACAATCTGTAAAACCCCAACAGAAAAGGATGCAACTACCTCAAGAATTACGCTGTGCACACGCAGATACCTAACTGACGTTCAGAGACAAAAATGGACTACCTTTCTCCCGTTAACTTCTCAATATCTACCTGTGCACCTCCACGGTGGTGACTAGAAGAGGGGCCTGAGGGAGCGGACACCCCCACCAACTGCTGGAGACTTCTATGGTGCACACACACTGTCTGAGGACACTTGGCCACAGTTTTATTTTTGTTTCAAAGTGGTAGTTTTTGTCTCTGCTTTTATATTGCTTCTGCTATTGGTCCTTTTGATCACATATATTTCCTGGAGGTGGAAGCTTTTTCTCCCTACGTTACTCAAGAAAAGACAGCAATTGTGGCTATATAGCCAAGCTACAAGCATACCCCATAATATTCCACCATTGAGACAAGAGCCAATAACAGCTGCTAAGCATTACATATGAAACCCTGGTCATATCCACCAGGAGATACCCAGTAAGCTTAATAACACAACAACAAACATCCATTTAAGCATTAAAAAAAACACATGCATTTGAAAAGGGGCTACACAGGTGGCAAAAGACCCCACCTGTGGACTGGAGACCACGACCATGGTTTCCAAATCTGACCAACTGCTCATTGTTGTGTCCATCCTTGAAGGTTGTCATTTCCCTAAACATCTAAAGCATATGCTTATAGTAGAAGCAAAGTTTGATGGGGAGCAACTGGCTACTGATCTTGTGGACCATACTGATCAGCCTGAATTTGCTACTGAGTTAGCCTGGGAAATTGACAGGAAAGCACTTCATCACTGGTTACAGTGTACTCCTATCAAACTCCACTGTTTTGCCTTGGATTCATTATCTTCAACCAAGAAAACCATAGGTTACATTGTTCTGGATCTAAGAAATGCTCAAGAAACAAAATAGGCACCAAAATGGTACCAGTTACTATGTAACAAATACACCAAGTTCAAGTCTGAAATACAGATAAGTATTGCTTTGGAAATAGATACAAAGGCACCAGTGGATAGTTTTAAAGCAAAGGGAGCATCCCCTCAACATGGAAAAGTACCTGTCAGCTTCTCTGGACTTGACCCCAAGGACATTGTGGCCATGCTGAATGAGGAGGGGGGTACCATCAGATTGGACCAGCAGAGTATTGTGCTGACTCCCTAATTATGTCAGTGACCATAGCATTTGCCACCCAGCTGGAGCAGAAATCAAACTGACTACATTTGTGAGAAGACATAATGGAGAAGTTGAATATTAACTGCTCAAAGAAGACCTGGGGCTGACTGTGGAACAGACCATCATTGTTCAAATGTCAAAAATTATCTTGAATATATCCTACCTGAATTTAGATTAGAGACCATCGCAAGAGCAGATCTGATGCATTAGACATCTGTGACCAAAGACCAGAAATGTGGGATGATATCAAGAATATTATACATGAAAAAAGCAAAATGTCAATGAAAAGAAAGAAAAGACTAAAGTGGATATCAGAAGAGATTCTGAAACTTGCTCTTAAATGTAGAGAAGCTAAAACAACTGGAAGAAATGATTAAAGAATTGAACAGAAAATTAAAAGGGTAGCACAAGAAGACAATATAAACTATTATAATGAAATTTGCGAAGACCTCGAGTTAGACTACCAGAAGGGAAAAACATGCTCAGAATTTATCATGCATGGGGAATGAGATAATAAAAGTAAAACCTAGTATTGCTTAGCTTATTTGTGGCAAGTTACATTTGTGTGGTAAAAGCTTGTTATGGGTAATTAAAACTAATACATTCTTGGTAATAATAAGGTGCCTTGATGGGACATATCTTTGTGGCAGGTTCTCTGCTATCTTCATTAAAATCAAACTTAAATAGGCCATCTATCCCTTGATACTGCTTACTACTTTTTAAGATTCTTTAGAGACAAACCTAAGTTTCCTGGTGTTTGGGGAACTTGACCTGAGATTTGTCCCTTCGAGTTCCTTGCTGGCATGATAGTAATACAAGCTACCTTTCACATTCAAAAAAAAAAAAAAAAAAAGTGAAGGTTAAGAAACTTTGACTCTGAATTTCAGGATAAAAAAGGATTTAAAAAACAAAAACAAAAACAAAAAACACATAACTACTGGACAAACAAAAGATCTCAAACACAAAAAAA
>NW_006408868.1:1065855-1070052 GCF_000296735.1 Chrysochloris asiatica | reverse complement strand
GAGATGGAGGCAGAGATGGGGGCATGGAGAAGGGGAGTGGCTGAGGACTCTAGATTCATGGACTAAGAAGAGAAGGACTGAGAGCAGGTGGCCAGGAGCAGACTTGCAGAATGTGCTCTTTGGAGATGCAAATTATTATATATGCCTGAGTGTTGTTGTTGTTTTTTGTCATTTGTTTTTAAAAAAAGCTAAAGTAGATAGAAATACTGTTAACTGATGGTGCATGGAGGGGATTATAATCAATGTAATGAAACAAGGCATATGATTTGTTGAATGTAAAACTGATGATATGCCCTGTAAACTTTCTCTCAATCCACAATAAAGACCTTAAACTAAAAATAAAAAAAAAAATTAAAAGCTTTTGCATAGTCAATAAAGCACACGTAAACATCAAAAAAAAAAAAAAAAGCTCATGAGTGGCCGCCTAAGTTGCAACTATTGGTCTCTTCATGTGCAGAAGAAAGAAGAGTGATGAAAATTCAAAGTGCTTGGAATCAACTTGTCCAATGGACCAATGGAACATGTGAGCATCAGACATCATGACTGTGAGACCAGAACTAGATGCTGCCTGGTTACCACTACCAACTGTTCTAAAAGGTCCTGGATAGAGTGGGAGAAAATGTGGGACAAAACTCACAAAAAACCCCAAAAAAACAAAAAACAGACTTATTGGTCAGAAAGACATTGAAGGAACCTGAGACTATGGTCCCTCACCCCTCTTCAGGTCTGGAAAGGAACTCACCCTTGTGACTCAATTTTCAGCCAAGCATTAGATAGGAATACATAGGGGGAACAACAACACTAGTCAGGTATGTCCACTTTGGAAAGGTCATTCAAGATCAAAGGGGCAACATTTACCTAAGGACAAAGAAGAGAAAGGATGATAAGGTGGGAGAATGGAAATAGGAACCACAGGAAGGAAGTGGGATGACCATTGTTGATGGAGGGATTTGCAATTATTGAGATGAAACAAAGTGTATGATTTGTTGAATGCATTAACTGATGATCTTGTCTGTAAACTGTCACTCAAATCACAATAATAAGTTTAAAAAAAAATTTAAAAAGAGCCAGGAGTGGAGTATGTCCTTTGAGCCCAAGGCCCCTGCACTGAGAACCTCCTTGTGGCAGCACAGAAACAGCAGCAGAACTAAAGAACTGATGTGAGGGGTACAGGGGGATTGCTGGCTCAACAGTGACTCTGCCAACACATGGAGCGAGAGAGCTGAGCACCTTGGAGCAGGAGGCTTCCTGGCAGAGTGGGGTTCCTTTAGGTACTTATCAGAGGAGCTAAAGAGCTTTGCAACACTTGACCAAGCAGGACAGAAGCCATGCTGAAAACTGAGGGCCAAGGACTGAGGGCTGAGCAAGGGAGTCACTCCTGAGGGAGCTGAGAGGAGCCTGTCATGAGGGGCCAAGAGGCGCTGAGAGCTGTCCTGCACTGAGAAGCAACTTTGCCTAAGTGCCTCCTGATCCTGATTCCAACTTGTAGCCTGTTGATCCTGACACTGAGTTATATATAACCTGTTACTTCCCTAAAAAACCCTTTAACTGTGAGTACAGTGTGTTTGTTCTATGTGGCCATTGCAGTGAATTATCAAGCCCAGCAGAGAAATACAGAATGCCATGAGAAAGTGTGCGAATTGGTAAAAAGGTTGGAGAGAGGAGCTATGCCTCACTTTCACCTCCTCGGAATCAGCTTTGGGCTAATAATCTTATTCTCTCTTCCCCCTTGTGAGGTTGACAGAGGACCTCTAATGCTGCTGTGTCACTTTTGCAGTTATGGGCACTTCTGAGACATAACCAAACACCTCAAGGGATTGATTTTTCTGGATTTGAAGGCTTAGCACCATAGGCTCAAGTGTAACTCAGTCAAATGGCATAACGTAATTCATAAAGCTTACGTTCTGCATCCTAGTTTGGTTAATGGCCACCTACTGGTTTTAGTCATGTGGAGCAAAAAAGGAAGAAGAAAACCAAAGACTCACAGAAGAAACTAGACTAAGACTAAGAGTCTGCATGAATCACAGACTCATCAACCTCTGAGACCAGAAGAACTAGATGCTGTTTGGCTACCACTACCAACCATTCCGATCAGGCCAACAATAGATGGATCCCAACAGAACAAAATAAAAATGCAAAACAGAACTCAAATTCTTAAAAAGTCTAGACTTACTAGATTGGCTGAGACTGGAAGACTCCCTGAGTCTATCATCTTGATACACACTTTCTGTTGTTAAGAAATGCACAAGAAAACATACCCACTCAACAGTTTCCACTTGTACAATTCAGTGACAATGAAGACATTCTTAGAGCTCTGCAACCACTCTCACCCTCCTTTCCTCACGTTTTCCTCTCACATTACATCAACTCATTGCCACTTAAAATTTCTATCTTTCAAGTTGCTGTTGTCAGTTTGATCCCATAGAGATACTTCTATTTTTTTTACTAGTTAAGTTAAAGACTATTATTTGGTAATACAAAAGAAAACTTCAAGTAATATTTTTGCTTTAAGGTTTAAAGATTATCTCAGGGCAACAGTTTCAGTGGTTCATCCACCCTTCATGGATCCATGAAGTCTGGAGTTCCCGAGAATTCAAAATTCTGAGCTGCATTTTCTGTCTTTTGATCAGGATTTTCTATAGAGTCTTTGATCAAAATGATCAGTAATGGTAACCAGGCACCATCCAGCTTTTCTGGTCTTGTGACAAAGGAGGCAGTTGTTCAAGGAGACAATTAGCCCTACATTCCATTTCATCCTTCTATTCTTATTCTTGATATTCCTCTTCCTTGTTGCTCAAGGAGAATAGAGACCAGCTATTCTTTGGACAGCCGCTTGTAAGTTTCTAAGACCCCAGGTACTACTACTCAACAAACTAGCACTCAGCACAGTATGCTAATTAAGTGGGATGTCCCATGAAACCATGACCCAAAACTTCCAAACCAAGAAATCAAATCAGAATTTGGTTTGTACATAAGCAACCAACCTCACCTGAGATACTCTAAACTTTTAACCAAAACTGTTCCGAGATCACCTTTTAGCTAAAGAAAGACTGGCTCACAAAATAAGGAATCTCTCTCTCTTTCTCTTACACACACACATACACACACACACACACACAGAATGGTAAGCCTGGGGGAAAGCCTTACAAGACAGGGGGAGAAGTACAGCAAGCAATCGCGCCCTAGAAGACGGTTCCATATGGCCAGGGTGACAGTATGATTTCTGCAGGAGTGTGCTTACTGAAGGACCACTGGGAGGCCTGGGAGGAGAAGAGATGGCATCCAGACCAGAACAGTGGGCTTACACTTAGGCTAAAGGGACATGTGGTGCCCAAGCTGAGACCCTATTTTTCTATCACGGGTCCGAAGGAGTCTACTGAAGGGCAGTGTCCCTCAGAGCTCTTGCAGCCACATAGTGGTGGCCTTTATAACAAGGTGATTCAGGAAGGGCCTAAATGTTCCTTAACACAGTGACACGAGGGCTGCCAATTTACAAGCAGCATGGGTTAAGTCTCATTACTGGGATATCAGTGCTTTCTGTATGGGAAAGAGCTCTCGTACCTTTGGAAGACGTGTATTGGCTATGGTGAGGCAGGAACAGGCCACAGCCTACCATTTCCTCCCATCTTCAGCACTGTCTTCATATCACTGAAGCCTGCATTCCCACACCAAGCAGGTAAGGACAGGGCAGAGGAGAGCCCTGCCTGCAGGGAGCCTGTGCCTGATGAAGCAAGGCCTAGGACCAGTCTAAGGGTAGAAACAGCTCCTCATGCAGGGAAGAGAGACTTGCCTAAACTGTGATGTCTTGGGGAGGGGCCAGAGTCCTTGGGTGGTACAAACGGTCAATATGCTCATCGGCTAGTTAACAGAAAGGTCTACCCAGAAAAGCCTGGGAAAAAAGATCTGGTGATCTACTTCTAAAATATCAGCCACTGAAAAGCATATCAAGAACAGTTCTAAGAGGGAAGCCACAGAACGGGAAAAAATCTTTCACAATGACCCATTAGACAAGGGACTCATTTCTAAAATATATGGGAAACTACAACACCTCTACAAGAAAAAGACAAACAACCCAATGAAAAAATGGGTGGAGGACATGAAGACACTTCACCAAGGAGGAGATCCAGGTAGCCAACAACCAAATGAAGAAATGTTTACTATCACTAGCCATTTTTTGTGTTATGTGCCGTGGAGTCG
>NW_006408868.1:1037569-1064130 GCF_000296735.1 Chrysochloris asiatica | reverse complement strand
GATAATACCCACTTGACCTGGCTTCAATGACTGGATGATCAGAGCTCAACTAGAAGAAGAAAGAAGAGGAAAAAAGAATCATTTGATACAATTTGATTAACTTGACCTACACCTATGGATGTAGTAGCTCAAAAGAGGGAACAAATCTTTGCAGCAAGGATCATTCCCACCCCCTCCATACACAGAGTCAAAAGGGATGGGCAACTTGGACATTGGCTACCGAAAGTGTGGGGCCTACAAAGGCAAGAAGTGACTGGCTTACAAGCTTTCAAGAGGGAACCTAGATCCAGAGGGTGTGGAGGAAGGTAGACTCTCCACTGAGTAGTATCCAATCTGTCTAGGCGGGGCTGATGAAAGGAAATGTGGATAGGTCTTCTTGTGATACAATGGTGAATAATTGTTATCAGGATTGATTGTGAGGGTTGGAAATGTAAAGGTAGACATTTTGTAGCAAGGATTGACTTTGCAGTCTAGGAGGAGAGGTCCCTGAGTCCATCAAGGGAGAAGAGTGGAGAGCGGGATCCTACCCGGAGAGGCAATTACGTCAGAGATGGAGGCAGAGATGATGACATAGAGAGATGGAGCGGCTGGGGACTTTAGATACAGAGACGGAGAGGGGCTGTGTGCTGACGACAGGGGTGCAACCCTTTGGTTGGTTGATGATGCATAGAGGGGATTGTAACCATAGCAATGAAATGATATATGATAGGATGAATGTAAAACTAATGTTCTCCCATGTTAACTATCACATTATTCACAATAAAACATTAAAAACAAAAAACAATTCTACTTTGACACACATGGTGTCACTCAAAGGCAATAGGTTTAGTTTCAAGGGGATGTATGTGTAGAGGACTTGCTTCCTGTTCACCTGGCAGGCTCCAATGGGTACAGGACTGAGGATGCCACACCCTGTAACACACTGAGTTACAAGGGATCCTGTGACTGGACTCTCCTATCTCTGTCCCCTTGTCCTGGACCCTAGGGTGTCTGGTGTCAGTCCTTCTTCAGCACCCCCAGAATTGTAGAAAGGTGGAGTCAGGGGCTCACCTTCCACGTCCTTGAGGTTTTCGTTCTCACAGGACTTGCGGATGGCCTTGTCCAGAATGCCGTAGTCTGTCTCCTCCTCCTTGATGGTGGGAAACAGGTCGGACACGATCCCAGAGAAAAGCTTGAGGTCCTCCTGAAGGAACTTGGGCACGTTCACATCACGGATAGCTCTGAGGCAGATCAGCTCCTGCAGCAGAGGCCATGGAGTGTTCAGGGCAGCCCAGGTCAGACACTCCTCCTGTCCTGCTCCTAGGAAATCCCCTAGAAAAGGTGGAGGCTCTCAGAGTCTGTCCAGTTCACCTCATTCATGTCAGGGTTTTCTCGCTTGAGGTTCCCCGCAGCTGAGATCACAGTCTTCACGGCTCTCATCCCGAAGTCATAGTGATCCTGTCGTCATAAAAGAAGAGGGTGTCATGAGCTCTGTCCTTCTCAAGGCTTCTGCATGGGCACTCAGTCTCCCACCTGGTATCTGGCCATGCCGCAGCACCAAGATCTCAGCAGACCCTCTGTGACCACCCTGCACACCACATACAAGGCCAGTGGCACCCCCTTTAGGCTCTCTAACACCCTCTACGCCCCCATCATAATAATGGCTCTGGTAGCGTAGTGGTTACGAATTGGGTTTCTAATCTCAGGGTCAGAAGTTCCAAACTACCAGCCGTTCTTCGGGAGAAAGATGAGGCTTTCTGTTCCCATAAAGATTCACAGCCCCAGAAACCATGTATAAGGTCACTATGAATCAGAAACCCTGTACAGGGTCGCTATGAGTCATAACCGACTCTACAGTACATCACCACCACCACCCTTTATGGAGATTTCCTGCCACTCAAGCTGCAGCCCCTGCCTGCTGGGTGTTTAGCCCCCTGAGGGTGAGGACTCTGCCTTGGCCACTGATGAGTCCCTGCATCCAAAAGCAGAGGCATTCAACTTTCAGTGAACGAATGCGTTTCCCATGTGTACCTTCTGACATTCTCCCGTAACATGCCTCCAGACCACCCTTTCTGCCCACCACTGTGAGTTGCTGTTGCTGCTGGTTCTGTTTCTCTTCCTCATGTATTGGTGTGTTAGAAGTACTTCAATTCGTCATTTGGCTTGAGGTGCCATGAGAACTGCTTCTCAACCTGGCCCGCAGATGAGTACTTTTCCCAGAAATCAAAGAGTCTGGGCTTGACGTAGAGCATCACCATTGGGGAAGGACTGAGCAGAGTTTTAGAACTATAAGGCATAATGGCTCTCATGGGGAGGGGGGGTTACTTTTTTTAAGTGAATGATAAGAAAGAAGGCTGTAAGGGGAGTTACCACCCCAGGAGTATGTGATAGCTGCTCCTTTTCCTGGTAACAGACTGCACCTGTTCGAGCAGTGTTGTTTCCCTCAACTGGTGTTCAGAGATGAGCAGACCCAAAGAGAACAGGGACAATTGCTGGAACCATTAGGAAAGACACACTAAGGTATAAATCCAGAACTACCCTGGCATGGTAAAGGGGGGACCAGCCTAAGAACTAAGCACTCACTGCTAGGTAACTAGGCTCACCCATCCTTCCTATAGACTTTGGGCTCAAAACACTGAGTAAAAGCCTCATGGATTAGGTAGCTTACGGGAGTATGACTGTCCCAGTCCGTCCCAGCCATCAGTTATGTGTCCCTTGGTCTTCTAATGATCAACCCTCCTTTACACCTGAACTAGCCCAAGTGGACATCTATCTGTCCGTAGCTCCTGCTTCAGCTTCACTGTGCACTGCATGAGCCCAGCCAGGCCCTTAGCTGCTTAGGACGGATCTCAGTATCCTCAGCTGATAAATGGGGATATAATTTCTCTCTCACAGGGTTATTGTGAGTAGTCAACAAGACAATTCCTGCAAAGCACCTAGCACAGCACTAGGCTTGTGGCAGGTGCTCAGGGAAAGGTGAAACTGAAGTTACTCTGAAGGCTGGGACAGGAGGCAGCTCACAGTCCCTGGCACCTGATGGGGCAGGACTTCACCTGAGAGCTAAGCTGCTCGGAGGACAGCTTGAAGGTGGTGGTGATTTTCTTGGCCAGTACACTGGCCTCGTTGAAGCCAAAGGAGTAGAGGGAGATTTCAGCGATCATGGCATAATCTGGAACCATCATGGCCACTGGACGGAAAAGCGCCTGGGGCATACGGCACAGATGTGAACAGGGGAGGCTGACTTCACACCCCCTAAGTACCATCTGCTCTCTGAATTGTCTAGCCCTTGGAAAACAGCGTATCCTGGCCCTCCTCCACAATGATGCTTGGGTCCCCTCTGAACCACTCTGGTTTACCCTCCCCTGTGGCTGCACAACTCTGGCCATTGCAAATTAGTTCCTTATGTTGATTCCCTATGTAACTCCTCAATGATGGCACATCTTGGGTTTCTCCCTAAGGTCCCACACACATGGGCAGCTCAACTTCTTCTGTGTCCCAAGGCCAAACTCCCAGGCCTCCATGGCTGAGAGTGAACTACAGGACCCTTGGGTAGGAAAGGTGCCCCAAACAATCACAGTCCCTGATGAAGATTCAGCAGCTGTGTGTCCTTGCATTCCCAATTTTGCATCTCTGAGTCTAGGTCAGAGCTGACGTTTCTCCCAGCGCCCTCTCCTGCAGCCTCTTGGCCAATCTGAACCATCCCGGGCCCCAAGAACTTGCCTTCAAGTTGTCAGGCAGCTCAGTGCGGCCAGCATATCCTGGGTTCATGGTAATAAACACCGCACACGATGGCACCAGTGGGATCTCAACACCCTCAAATATAAAGCGCTCCACCTGCAGGGGTGGTGTGGTCCTCTCACCTGGAGCAGAGGCGGGGTCCCCTCACCCCCATTGATGCTCCTGTCCTGCATACAGCTGGTCAGCCTGATTAGATGACCATACCAGGAACTGGCCTGAGAGCTTGGGTCCAAGTGGCCTCTCCTGTCCTGGCTCAGTCTTTCCTGAAGTCTTCACACACCCTTGATTTACACCGACTCCTCACATAGATTCTGCTAGACTTAGACAAGCTTAGCGCCGATTAGAGCTCATGGTCCTACTCAGCTGGGGTGGTACCTGTCAGTCTCCTAGTGCTTACCCCAAAAGACCCCTAGCCACCCTGAACGAGTCTGGAGAAAGGATTGACACCTGGGGCTCTCCATAAGGAGCCCTTTCCATCCATCCCAGCATGGCCAAGGAGCTGCTCACAGCCTGGAGTAAGGATGTGGGCCTTCCTGGCTGGTAACAAAACCCCACCCCTACCCCGGAAATGGCTCTACAAAGAAGCTGGGTGGGAGCAGCCAAGTGCTCACAGGTGAGATGAGAGAGGCTGGACTCAGGTCAGGCCTGAGAGCCTGGTTTCTCACCTTACAGTGTGGGGAGCAGCACACTGCTTACAGCAGACTGCATGTAAGGTCATAGGCATGGTGGGTGTGGCAGGTATGGTGGGCTTGGTGGGTCTAGACGGAGGGATGAGGTGGCAGACACAATACTGTGGGTGGCACAGGGAGGGCATGGAAGGGGTGATGCCCACCCGAGACTCACTCGCTGTTGCTGTGCTTTCTGGATGGTGGTGATTTGCTGCGCCACTACAGACAGCACCTCTATATCAATGCGGTTGAACTCGTCGAAGCAGGCCCAGGCCCCAGCGCTAAGTGAGGTGACAATGTTGGATGTGGAACATAAGTTCAGGCCCCACCTGGCACCTCCAAGGCCCCCTCTAACTCCTCTGGGGACCATCTTCATCAGTCAGCTTCAATCCACAGCCCACCAAGGGCGGAGTCTTTGACACCTGTCATCCCATCCCTCCTCCCCACCATTCTGCAAGGCTCCTCTGGAAATGTTCCCCCTGCCCTGCCCTATTCCATCCTCACACTCCAGCCTTACCTGGCCAGACCCTTGAAGAACTTGCCCATGGCCATGAAGTCCAGCTGGTCAGAGCAGTTGAACACAACTGTTTGGATGGCTAAGGCCTTGCCCAAGTCTTTGGTGGTCTCCGTTTTCCCTGTGCCAGCTGGGCCTGCTGGAGCTCCCCCAAACTTGAGGTGTAGGGCCCCAGTCAGGGTCAGGTAGCACCTGTAGGAAAGAGAGGAGGTAGGTAGAGATCATACTGCCTGGGTACTTCCCTTCCTCAGGGTTTCCACAAATGCAGGGAGAGCTGCCTCCTCCCAGGGCCCCAGGTGTGGGCCAGCCCGCTGCCACACGTTAAGGTTGGAGCTCTCAGTCACCCTGGCCAGTGCTCCTCAACTCCCATCCCACAGCCCTGCATCCGCCCCTGGAATGACCAACCTGCACTTCCCTTACTCAAAATCAACTAGAAAGCTAGCTGCTACTAAAAACTCATACAGGCGGCAAGAAAACATAGTCAATGGCTTCGGGAAAAGCTTTGTTCGCTTTCTAAAGGAGCCTCACCTATCGGTGAGGGGTGTGATCACCAGCCGCCCGCTATTGCCTAGATACTCATAGCCATAGATGAACTCGGCATTCACAGCTCGGATGTACAGGTCGTTGTTTGTCCAGTAGTACCTGCATTGCAGGGAGATGGGCTCCTGAGTAATGCATGGGCTACCAGGCAGGACATGTGGTTGGGGAAAGGGGGTTCTTTTTTGTGAATGAGGTTGCCCCACCCAGCTTATCCCTGAGCCTCAAGGCATCCTGCTGTCACTGACTCTGCCCTGTCCTCCCCCAGCATTGGGGGACACCAGGCCAGACCCTGCCCTCACCTCAGCTGTGAGATCCACTCAAAGTCATGCACGCTGATCACATTCTCCTCTATCAGCTTGCTCACCACATCCTTGGCGTGGACTTCAATGACAATTAGTGCCGACAGCACAGCCCGTTGCATACGGGACAGTTTCCCCCGAACCAGGGCCACCAGGTCACTGAGCTGGGGGGGAGGGGGAGGAGGATTCTGTCAGGGATTGACACGGGTCCTGGCACAGCTAGATTCCCCCTCCCGTGCACAGAGGGTGGGGTTCCACTATGACCAGCTGTATCCCGGGGGCTGTGAGTCAGCAGGTCTGAGATGTAGGGGAGCAAGAACCAGGCAGAGGAGGAGAGGGCAGGGTATTCAGTCACAAGAGGAGTAGATCAGGGAAGTAAGCAAAAATGAGGCACAGGCATGGCATCTGCTTCCTGGTCAAGTGTGATGCCCACCTGAGCCTTTAAGGGCCAAGCGGTAGAGCTTGGGCAAGGAGCTGAAGAAAGGAGTGTGGTGAGAGGGTGATTCAAGGCATGTGGCTCCCTCACTGATCCTGCAAAGGGGCACCCCCCTGCTCTCAGACGCTGGGCTGATTCCCATCATCCCTCTGCTGGTGGCTGGTTGTGGAATCACTCCTTTAGGGGTGTCTGACCTTTTGCTCTTTAGACCCAGTCCCAGGCCCCTTCCAAGCTTAATACAGCATGGATGGGTGTGGGGAGCAGATAATAGCCGCTTGATGCTGACCTGTTGGGCAAGTTTGGGGAAGAGCCGGTTGCTGAGGTCACCGGCGTCCAGAGCCTCTGCCACCTCCATGGTCCAGTAGGTCTGGCAACCAGCGATGGTCACCTGGCCAGGCCACTTCAGAACCCACTGGGTCCTGGGAATCTGGAAAGATGACACAGACAAGGCTGACCCAAGCAGCTGCCAACCCTGATGTGGTGCCTTCTTCTCCCCTTGAACGTTTTCGGTGCTACGACCTTTCAAACACTCTTGGCTCAAGTTGCTAATTTCACTGTTCCTCATAGGCTGAGAAGCCATTCGGGCCTCTCAGGGATGGGCAGTCTCACTTACTCAGCAGAGAAAACCCTGGGGCACAGGGGTGGAGGACCAGGACTAGGAAACACATAAACCTGGGTTTTTCAAATCCTTGCTCTGACACCTACAAAATGTATACCCTTGAGGTAAAGATGGTGCAGACTGCTCTGTAGGACTACGGTGATGCTAGCAAAAATCCAGCCCAGGCCTGGCCCCAATGTATGCTCCAAACATGCCAACTGTAATGATGGTTATTAGGAGCAGGCCTCACTTTCTAGAGCATGTGTGTAAAGGAACATTTTCAGATTCCTCCATGTGGGGGCCTCAAGGATGCTACCCCCAGAGAGTAGCAGCAGTCCAGGCTGCCCCTGAGAACAAGGTGGCTTCCCAGCTTCAGTGCTGGTAGAGAGCGATGTGCATCAAAGGCACCGTAAGGGAAGGGCAACCAGTTGCAAAGGCTGCCCCTCAGGTCAGAGGGCAGCTCACCGTGGGGTAGGCCTTGATGGCCCGCTCAATGAAGTCACGCACGCTGCCCTTCATGCTGTGCTCCACGGCCCGCAGCCAGTCCTCCACATTGCTGGTGGGGTAGATGGAGGAGGACAGCTTTACTTCCTCACCCTCCGCCGAGTACATATGTGTGATCTCCAGGTCCTCCTGGAACAGCAGCTGTGGACAGGAGGAGTGAAGGGAAGTCATCTCAGGAGGGCCCACCACAGCCCCCAGAGGTGTGGTGCCTGTGCCCTTCACCTGCAGGAGAAAGCAACATCTCTGGTGGCCTGGGGGGTCTGCCCCACCTGAGTATGTATCTTGGCTGGGTTTTCCCTAATTGCACATGGGCAGGATGGTCCTGCCTTACCCCAACTGTGACCCAGTGCTGTCCAGGCCTACCCTGGAGAAGTACTTGTGGAAGAAAGCTGAAGCCACACTACATGTGGCTTCCACCCCTACGTAGTCCTGTGAGGCTTCTCTTATTGATAAGAGGAGGTTGAGGAGGGATCAGGGGCCTTCGGTTTCATGGGTTTCCTAACCCATCTAGCACCTCAGTGTATGAAAAACAAGGCTCCCCGAGATGAGTTGGGATCCGAGACCCACCCTCAGTCCTGAGTTTGAGGTCTTGCTGCTGACTTTCCTCCCTAGGGCCCCAGTGTGTCACTGATGGTCAGAAATTTTACTTGCCACCTCATTTCCCACTCAAAGGGCTTGGGGCCAAAAAATAGTGTTGCCTCTTCCTAGGGAAGCATCCCAACACTCCCAGGCCCAGCCCCAGGCTGCTAGCCACCTGCGCAATGTTCTCGAAGCACTTGCGCAGGTGGGGCTGCACAGCAGTGGGGTCCTTTGTCTGGGACAAGATCTCCAGAAGTTCGTCGTCAGACAGGAAGTAGAATCTGCCAAAGGAACGAGGGTGAGGGAGAGCAGATCGGTCATGCAGAGCCCCCAGGCCCCAGCTGAGATAGGGCACTCAGCACACTAGCTTTGTGGGCAGAACTGGCAGAGTGGGCCTGGGCCTGGGAGTGCCTACCTGGGGAAGGCACTACGCTTGGTCTCCAGATACTCGCTGAGGCCCTTCTGCACCAGATCCAGCAGCTTGTTGCAGTCCCGCAGGCTGTCTAGCAGCCTCTGCTCCGCACACACACTGATCACCTGCATGGTCCGGGTCAGGGAAGGAAACTTGAAGTGAGCACAGTCATAACTGAGGCAGCCTGGTGGGCTCACAAGAGATCACCCCCATTGGCCAGAGACCCTCCACAGGGCCCAGGAGGGAGGACAATTTATCCTGAACCAGAGGTTGTGTCCATCAGCCCTGACAACTTTATAGCAAAAATTCTACAGTTAAAAAAATGGAGGTTAGACAAAGCCAGGCAGTTTGCTTTACTTCAAGACTTACCAGGCGCTTTAAAGTATTAACACAGACTGAGAATCCGTAAGAGGAAAACTATTATTGTTGCGTGTATAGGGAGCCACCTCAGGAAGACACTGACCAAGACCAAAGCCTCAGTCTTTTCCTTCAGTCTTACCTGTTCCAAGAGGGAATACCGGGGCCCTTGGTAGTCCCAGCTGCCCCCTCCCACCCCTGTGAGCTCGCCTCCCGGTTCTCATAGGCATTCTTCATGATCTTCCTCCAGATCCGCTCCATTGTCTGGTAGCGTTTGCTCTCCACAGGCAGCTGCCGGTTGATGTCCTCAGAGCTGAAGATGGGCTCCAGGTAAAGCCAGGCACGCTGACAATTCAGCCACTCCTCCAGCACCTCCTGGGCAGGGGTGGGGTAGGACCCATCAGATTCTGGCCCCATGACCTAGACATTTTACTCTGCCATCAGGCTGGGTATAGCACTGGCACCAGGGCCAGTGTCTACAGGGAAACTTCTAGATAGTACTGTCATCACAGTGCTCAAGGAACAATAACAATGCAAGAATGTCTGCCCTCTAAGGAAGCATTAAGTCCCCCCAGTGATGCCACACCTTCAACAGAGTCAGGGCCATTGCTCTTCCCTAAAGAGAACTGCACCCAAGGTTTCACCAGCAAGCCCGGAAGTAACAGAGGAAGAAGCCCCAAGCCAGTCTCCTTTCCTGGAAGGACATTTGGCTCCATCACCCTGGGATTCTCAGAGGTCGCAGAGGTTTATTGGGACTTTGGCTTGAGATTCCTAAAATACATTCTGAAACATCAGTCTAAGAGTGAGCCATCTTTAAAACAAGTCACTTCCCCCTTCTCCCTCTAGACCCCCATTTAGGATTTGTCTTTTGTCTCCTCCTAGCAGGAGAGACAGGTGTCAGGAGAAACAGAGGGTCCAGAGTGTGATCCCTGATCTCAAGGAGGCCACAGTCCACTAAGGGTTCAGCTCTACCCTGAATCACCAAGGGCCCTGTAAGAGGCAGGGGCCAAGGAACACCTTAGAAAATATGGACGGTAGGGATAGAAGGAGGGTGAGGAAGACAGCGGTAGGAGTGCCCACCTGGGTCAGCTTCAGCTTGCTCTCCCAAGAGTTGATGCGTTGCTCAAAGGGCTTTTTGTAGGGCGAGAAGGACATGCTCTGGGTCATGACAATGTGGTCATCGAGAAGCTGTGAGGCCTCGTCTGGACTCTTGAGGATGTAGGTATCTGTCTCCTTGTAGGGTAGCACATTGAACAGGATGGCTGACCACTCCTTCTCCATCTTATCCAGTGCCTGTGGTAAGGGGGTAAGGGGAGATGAGTCAAGACTGGGGTCCAGGGATGACGCTGGCCATCATGCTGTATGACCATCAATGGGCATGGAAGATTAGGTGTGGCCATTCTTTCAGATTGGTGGGTCAACAAGTTCCCCGAGGGCCTGAATCTGAATTCAGTGGTGACTTACTCTCACACACGTGTTGCATGTACATCACATACATGTGTGTGCATATCAGGAGACAATCAAGGTGCTGTTAGGAAGATAGGCCCTGATCCTAGCTCAGAAACTCAGAGGCTGCGTGTGACTTAGACAAGTTGCTGAACCTCTCCAAGCCTTAATTTGCATATTAAGTGAGGAGGAAAGCTATAGCTCCTTTCTGAGGATCTTGGGGAGGAGCGATTGAAGAATAGTAGTGATGGCAGACACTATACCAAGCACTTTACATACATTATTCCCTCACTTAATAGCATGTACACACAAACCCACAAGCTTACTGGCTTCTTCCCATGTAGCTGTCATTGCAAGGACTGGAGGACTGACTATCAGGCCAGGCCTGGGTGGGTCAGGGCAGGCCAGCTGCTCACCTGTTCGATGGCATACTCCTTGCCAGCCACCTCGGCCACCTTGCTGATGCTCTCTATGTGGTCCTGCAAGTTCATCTCAAGGCAGCGGGCAAAGGTCAGGTTGGCCTTGGGTCTGACATTAACGTTGATCTCATTTGACAGCATCTCCCAGTGCCGGTTCCGCATGCCGGGGTTGCGCAGTCCCTGGATCAGCGGGATGTACGGCTTGAACTCCTCAATGCGGGCCCGGATGTCCAAGGCCACCTCCTGACAGGCTGCCATAAGGGAAGGTGGGCATGAGAGTCAGTGGGCACAGGCGGTGCAGGAAGGGGCAGGTGGGCTGGAACTTCTACCTGGAATGTCCTTGAATTGCTTCACACACTTATGCATGGTCTTAAAGGACTCCACCACATTCTTTTCTAGCTGCTCTGCATCGATGGCTGACAGGGGGTCATTCATCCAGCTCTCGGACCAGCGCAGCCAGTCAGAGGCTGTGGTCCAGAGGTCCAGGTAGGGCTGGAACTCCTTCACCATCCGGGAAAGCTTATCATACTGCAGGCAGAAGACAGGACTGAGGCTGCCTCTGGAGTTCCCCATTTTCTCTCAATGTTGCCTCTCCTCCCATAGCTGCACTGCGCTCTTACCTGCTTCCCACAACCGTGCCCCCCAATGGACTCAAGCCTGGTCTCCCTTTTTCCCACCTTACACGGACTCAGGGTTCTGAGTGGTAGAGCAAGGTGCTGACCCTGAGGAGCCACCTCCTCTCTGCAGTATGGTCAGATAGTCCCCTCAATGCTAGGGATTCTGATATGGCTACAGGTATCATGGACTCTTCCTTGAGTGTGGGGTCGGGTAAGGAGGGGTGCTCGCAGGGGGCCTACATTAGTGATGGGTGCTCCAAAGATGCGCTCGCGGTTGTTGTAGAGAATAGCTAGCTGCTGGCAGTCCTTCAGCTGCTTCTTGACACGCCGCACTTCATTGGCAATCTCATGGGCTCGCGCAATCTCCACATGGGTGGAGAAGCCAGCTACAACCAGCTGTGGACCAAGAGGCCAGATGTCTTTGCCACCCCAACTATGCCCACACACAATCAGGGACCATGTTCTCCAGGAGTGAGCAGGATGACCATCCCCAAGAAAATGTGGTTAGGAGACCCAGAACCCTGAACACTGCCCATTGGGCACATACAGAGGGGTCAGGCTCATTTGCTACTCAGAATTTTCCTGGTACTTACTGCCGGTGTATGCTATTCATCTGTCACATCCTGGAGACGTGTGTGTGTGTGTGTGTGTGTGTGTGAAGGGGTTGGGGGAAGCAGGGGTTCCCAGCACAGAGCCCTCAGCCATGCCTGACCTGCAGCCCTTCCAGCTTCTCCTGGAAGTTGTTCTGATCCATGATCTGGATTTTGCGGAATTTCTCCTCATCCTCAGTGTGCTGCTGCCGCACCATCTCTATCTGCCTGAGGATCTTAGATGGCCAGTTGCTGGCTGCCCACCTGACAGGGCCAGAGGTAGGGTGGAAGGGTCAGGGGAAACACCACAGATGAAACGAAGGGATGGAAAGGCCCAGCATGGGCACCCAGTGAAGCGGGAAGTGGGAAGCACCCTCAGAGTCTAAGAATCCTAGGAACTAGCCACGCTGGGGGAGGAAAGCAGATGTGAGCTGGGAGGTGGTCTGTCGTACTGTGGGGGTATGTGCCCTCCAGCAGGGGAGGCCCTACAGAGCTGTGGTCAGTGAGGTGGGAGCTGGGTGAGGATCTCCTTGGCCTCTATAAGGCTAAGCTGAATGAAGCCCCTGGAGCAATTTCCCCAAGTCACTTGAACTCCCCAAGGACTGCCCACCAGGGTAGGATAATCTCAGCATTCCCAAGGAATCCAAAAGGCCACAATTACAAACAAGCAACCCTTGGTCTGGGGTATATTCAGACTGACAAGTGGACAAAGACAGAGTGGGTGGGGAGAGCAGCAGGGTCCAAACTCAGGAAGCCTGAATGCCCTAGCTGTGTGTGGCCCTGGCCTGGGGCACCCTGTTATTTCTGGTGTGACAGCACAACCTGTGGTATCCAGGAGAGGTGGGAGCACCTTCAGCCAGCACCTCCTTCCCTGCCTTCAGCTGTTCACCCATCCAGCCGAGCTCCAACTCACTTGTCATTGAAGTCATCTGAGTTGAGACTGTAGAAGAACTCATCCATAACCTGGTAGTCATCCATGACCTTCACAATCCGTTCCTATGTAGACAGGTGGTGATGAGAAGTGTGTGTGTGTGTGTCTGGGTGGGGATGGGGTGACTGGAAGAGGCTCCTCAAAGTGGCCAGGTCCTGGAGGGAGCTGCTCTCCTCCAGACTGGGGAGGGCTGGGATGACGGAGGAGGCACATGGTGCAAGACCAGCATTGTACCGTGCTCCTCATGTTCCCAATCTCAGATTCCCCCAACTCTATAATCCTCTGATCCCCACTTGTGCCCTGTGTATCCACCTCACCTCCAGCCCCACCAGCTGCTCTGGGATGCCTTTCATCCACTCGTGCAGTTCAGCCAGTTCCTCGATGCTGTTGGGCTTCTCATAGATCTTGCGGCTAATGCTGCGGAACTCCTCACAGATCTGGCAGTGAGAGGTGGTGGGTGCTTGGGGTGGGGGAGAGGGGCTGGGCAGTGTGCCTCTCCCTAGCCTCCCTTGAAACTTGCTCTGCCTCCTTGATCCTAGAGTCTTCTCTACCTCACCACACCCTGGGGTGCTTTCCATTTGGCATGCTCCTAACCACCTCTACTGTAAAGGAGCTGAGGTCACCAGGCACAAGACAGCCTCCCAGCCTACGCTAGACTCCCCAACACATCCACAGAACTCTAGAGGCTGCACTTGCATACCCTTGATGCATATAATGATCTACCATGGGGTGTCCTTCATAAGGGCTTTTCACAATTTACAAGTCTGGGTAAGGAGGTAGTACCACTCCCTTTCTGGGACCTCCTATATGGGATAGCTCCCACACACAGACTTCTGCTTCCTTCCATTGCCTGGGGTCTGCAAACACTCCCTGGCCAGCAGTAGCAGGTACTAGTAAGAGTACCCCATGTATGCTGTCTGTTGCTTGGGGTCACTTACTGCATCCACCTCCTTGTGTAGATTCTTGGCCAAGATATCCAGCATGGAAGTGGCCAAAGCCTTTCGTTTCTTGGACAGGCTCTGCTTGACATTATCAACATTGATGAAGAAGGGTCCGATGACAAGATTGCTGGGCAGTGAGTTGTCCAGGATATCTTTCTCCTCCAGGTGGGTGAGCACCACCTCCCGGACTACCTCTGCCGATGGGCACTGTGTCTGGTAGGCCCTGGGAACCATATAGAACATAGGAGGGGGCAGAAGATGGTGAGGAAGGTAGGCAGGGAATCATATGCACACAGATACATGCAGATGCACACACGCGCACACACTTGATGAAGGTGCTAATATCATTGTTGTGCAGCTCCAGGTACTTCTGGTACTCCTTGGCGTAGGCCTGCAGTGGGATCATGGCCTTGCGTAAGGCATTGGCAATGGCAGCCCGGAGCTCTTCCACCAGTGGCTCATGCAGTCCTACTGACTCCAGCAGTGGGTTGCCACAGATGAAGATGTCCTCCATCACCATCTGCAAGAAGGAAGCACAAGGAAGCGGCAGGATGTCAGTGGCCAAGTTCAGGGAACATGGTGTGAGATGGGAAAGACTTGCTGTGGTCTCTCTTAGTGGGACTGTGGACCAATATGGGTGAGACCCCACGATGAGGTACACCGAGAGACAGCATCTTCCTCTGCCTATGTCTGACTCAGTCTAGCGTCAAGGAAAGGAGCAGAAAGGGCACACCAGGTCACTGATGGCTCTGATAGACCAGCAAGGGAGAAAAGAGATGGCTTTAGTCGCTTGAGGCAATTGGACCTGAGGGAATGGACTGTATGCAACTGGAAGTATACACAGCTATGGTGACAAGAGGGGACTTTTGACAAGAGACCCTGTGGCCACCTCTTGAGATAGAGTGAAAGGCTGGATGGGACCAAGAGGGTGAGATATGGAGTCAGGGCAGGCAGAAATGATGACATGTATCCAGAATGAATTTCAGATCTCACACTTAGCAGCTATGTCATCTTAGACTCATGACCAAACTTTTCCAAGCTTCATTTACACAACAGGGTTGCTAATAGTTCTTGCCTTAGATTATGTTGTTATTGTTAAGTTGCTGTTGAGTCCAGTTCTTAGTCGTAGTGACCCTGCATATTATTTCCAAGGAGTGAATGGTGGGTTTGAACCACCAACCTTGTGGTTAGCAGTTCAGCTAGATTATGTTGTTGTTGTTAAGTGCCATCAAGTCGGTTCTGACTCGTAGCAAGCCTGTATAGGGTTTCTAAGAAGGGACTAGTGGGTTTGAACCACCAGCCTTGGAGTTCAAACTGACCTTGTAGTCCAGTGCATTAAGCCTCAATGGTACTCAAAATTAAAGAACTGAGCACACTGTCCACTGTGGGAGGAGTGACCATGTCTAACTGCTCTGATACTTGTGGTAGCCCCAGGTAGCTGGCCCCAAGCACAATAGGTACCTTTTCCAGCTGGGGCACAGAATGGGTGGCCAGGATGCCCTTGTCAAAGAGGTTGAGCAGCGCTGTCTCGAACTGTTCTAGTGGTGTGCTGTAGTGCACCCCGGAGCTGTCTAGCACCAGGTCCACGATGAACAGGGGGCTCTTCCGGGGCCTGTAGGGACAATGGTTGAGCTGAGCTGAGCAGACCATAGACTGGGGCCAGGGCCATGAGGAAATCTATATTTAGGAGGTTCAGCCTTCTGTCCTTCCTGCTAGTGCCACAATTCTTCAGTTTCTCCATCTCTGCTCTTTCCCCTGACACCCCCAGGAAGCCCCCAAGTTACCAAGCTCCTCCACTCCTGCCAAGTGCCCAGAGGTCTGAATGCCCTACTGAGGACCTCAGAGGGTAGGTAGGTCAGGCTCTAGGTACTTACAGCTCCACGTTCCCTGGTCACTCATCCATCCTCAGCTTTAGAAGCAAGAGACAGTCTCACAACCTTCACACCTGATTCCAGTCAGTCCCTGCCATGCTACCCTCTCAGATTCCTGATGGGCATCTCTAACATTCCAAATCCACCATGGAGCCCTCGTTCCCTATGACCACCAGCTCCTCCCCAAGGCTTGCTGCTCAGGTGCAGATACTGGAAGTCATCCCTGAATCCCTCCCTCCCTTTCCTCCCCCACCCACACCCTCCTTGCAACCAGGATCTGAATCTGCCTCGAGAACAGGCAGAGAATGTCCCA
Source organism: Chrysochloris asiatica (assembly GCF_000296735.1). Lineage (NCBI taxonomy): Eukaryota > Metazoa > Chordata > Mammalia > Afrosoricida > Chrysochloridae > Chrysochloris > Chrysochloris asiatica. The sequence goes on along the minus strand of NW_006408868.1, from coordinate 1,048,378 downwards.
CCAAATCTGAGCCCCCATCACCTACAAGATAACAAGGACCTTGGCCTGACTTACCTTTGGCCTCATTTGTGCCCCCAAATTTAAACTACCTCTATGGAATATAAATCAGATCCCGTTCTTCCCTAGGATGGCTTCAGGCAACACTTAAAATTAACCCAGACCTCTTTCTCTTCAATAAGGCAACAGCAGCAGACACAGAGATGCGGATCTTTGTGAGAACTCTCACAGGTAAGGCAATCCCTCCTGAGGTTGAGTCCAGTGACACTACTACTGAGAGTGTCCAAGCCAACGTCTAAGTCACGGAGGGCGTCCCCTGATTACAGCTGGAGGACGGCAGTACTCTCTCAAACAGATTACAATATCCAGAAAGAGTCCACCCTGCATCTGGTGCTACATCTGTGTAGTGGCATCATGGAGCCAGCTGGCCCAGAAGAACACCTGCTACAAGATGATCTGCAGCAAGTGTTACGTTCACCTGCATCCCCGTGCTGTCAACTGTCGCAACAAGTGTGGCCACACCAACAGCCTGTACTCCAAGAAGGTCAATAAGGGTCCCTTCTTGTCAGCTCCCCCACCTCCCACAGGTGGCCTTCTCCAGAACCTCACGGCCTCAGGCCCTCAATAAAGTCTATCAGATTTGAACTAATGGAGTACAAATACAAAAATAATGGTCAATTGTTCAAGATTTTAAAAAGGCAGCATTTACCTTAGGACAAAGTTCAGAAAGGTTGGGAAAGAAGGAGGGATGGAAATAAGAATCACAGGGAAGTGGGATAACTGATGTTACACAGAGGGGACTGCAGGAAATGAAACAAAGTATATGTTTTCTTGAATGTAAAACCAATGATCTGCTCTGTAAACCTTCACTCAATTCACAACAGAAGTCCTGGTATGGCACTGTAGGATAAGCACTGGACCTCAACATCAGTTTGAACTGCAAGATTAGTGGTTCAGGAGGCGGGGCTTGGTGGCTGTTAGGGAGGAGGTGCAGTGAGGTTCACCATTAGCAATATCACAGCAGATTCAAGGTAGAGCTCCAAAACTCAGAATCACATAGACAGGAATATTTAAAAGGTTTGAAGGCTTATAGCTAGTGGAACTTACAGCAAAAGTAAGAAATTACTTACTTTTGAAACTGCTGGGCTTGGCGGCCCAGAGTTGACAACTTGGGCAAAACCAAGTAAGGGAGCAGACACAACATGGAAAACACTGCAGGACCTTCAGAGCAAAGGTGGACAATACACTTTGTTGGTTTTGCTTTGTTCTGATTTCTTTTTTTTTTGGTATCTGTTCATTGCCCACACACACACACTGTTTGTGCACCTCCATTCTGATGACTATAGGGGGTACCTGAGAGAGTGGACACACACCCCCACCCACACCACTGGTGGGTTCTTCTGCCAAGCATGCACACAGATACTCTCAGCCCAAGAGCTGACACTAAACTGCTTTTTAAAAAACAAAACAAAACAGAAAAGCCATAAAAAGGGGTGTGGACAGGGAAAGAGTTTAAAAACAAAACAAAAAATTAAATTAAATCCTGAAGTAGGTACAGCATAACAACCAACAGTGGCATCTTAAAATCTCACAGGCAGCTTTGAAGGCAAGAAGCTGAAAAAGGACATTAAAGTCACACTCATATGATTTTTTTTCTTTTTTTTCTTCTCTCCCTCCTCTCCCTTTTCTGCAATTATAGAGTACAGTATTCGGTCTAGTTTTTTTTTGTTGTTGTTTTCTTGTTTTTTTTTGCTGTTGCTGTTTACCCAAAAGAAATATGAACCATAACTCGAGTAGACAGATGCACACCAATGTTCATAGCAGCACTATTTACAATAGCAAAATGATGGAGACAGCCAAAGTGCCCATCAACTGAAGAATGGATAAACAAACTGTGGTACATACACACAATGGAATATTACGCTACCTTGAAGAATAACAAGGAAGCTGCAAGCCACCACATAACATGGATGAACCTTGAGGCCATTATGTTGAGTGAAATTAGTCAGTCACAAAAGGAGAAATACTGCATAGGACCACTACTGTAAAAGACTAAGAAAAAGAACCCATACTAAGGTAGGGGGAGTGAGGACTCTTTGCTGGTTACCGGGATGTATGGGGTGGAGGAGGGAAGGGAGAGGAAGGTGGAGGACAGGGAAGGGAATAGACACAGGATAGTCTGGGTGCTAGGGAAGGGGCAATACACAAGAAGGGGGAGAGGAATGGAAGAACAAAGCAGACGGGAAAGCAATTAGGCAGGTTTGCATGGGCTAAGTGGGACAGAGGTAAATATTGATATATGCACAACCTTGGAACAACAGGGCTCTGGGGTACAGGGTTTAAGCCTTGGTTGAATGGGGGTTGGGGGGAAATAATGTTAAGATGCTTGGCTGGCTGTCTTTTGAATCTTCGTTTCCCTGGCATACCATTATAAAATAGACAATTGAGGGGGATCGAAAGGAATAGCCAGAAATAACACCATAGAAAGCTTGTAAGTCCATCATCTTCTGCCTATAACTGATTGAAATACCTAAAATGGGGCTACATCGTGCCCAGTGAAGGAGGCTTCCTATGGAGCCTCTGCATTACATAAGACCAGAGGTGGAATCCTGAACCGCGTCCAGAATCTTCTGAGGTGGGAAATTTTCACTTGAAAGGACAAGCAGACCAACCTGGAACAGTTAGAAGAATATAAGATACTTCTTGAAAGAAAGCCCGACAGGAAAAATAAAAATATATATAGGCAGTCCGACTGATTACTACAAGAACAATCAAGTTGCTCGCCCAGGAGGAATCAACGCAAGTGGTTGGGTCCCCTTAGGGCAAACCCCCTTCCAAGACTAAGACTCAATGGGAATAGACACTCTGATTGGTGACAACGTTCATCACTGATAAGGGGAAGGAACTGAAGGAAAAACAGCAATGAAGCTGTGAGCTAAGTCCTAAAACGTTCAATAAATTCTTGTGAACCCGGGTGGAGACCTAGTCAGCCAACAGTGTGGCAAGACCTGGGGGCTCTTGGGCCCAGAGTCAGTGACATAGCCATAGATGACTAGAGTGGAGAGTGAAGCATCCAGCTGATAAGAAGAGAGGGCATATGCACAAGAATACCCATAAGTGTAGGTAATGCCCACTTGACCTGGCTTCGATGATTGGATGATCAGAGCTCAACTAGAAGAAAAAGAGGAAAAAAAAGAGTTATGTGATATAGTTTGATGAACTTGACTTACACCTATGGATGGCAGTAGCTCAAAAGAGGGAACAAATCTTTACAGTGAGGATCATTCCCACCCCCTCCATACACAGAGTAGACAGAGATGGGCAACTTGGACACTGGCTACCCAAAATGGGGGGGCTACAAAGGCAAGAAGTGACTGGCTTACAAACTTTCAAGAGGGAGCCTAGATCCAGAGGGCGTGGAGAAAGGTAGAATCCCCACTGAGTAGTATCCCAATCTGTCTGGGTGGGGCTGATGAAAGGAGATGGGGATAGGTCTCTTGGATATAATAGTGAATAATTGTTATCAGGACTGACTGTGAGGGTTGGAAATGTAAAGGTAGATGTTTTGTAACAAAATGCAGAGAGTGATGGACTTTGCAGTCTAGGTGCAGAGGTCCCTGGGACCATCAAGGGAAAAGAGCAGAGAGTGGGACCATACCCAGAGATGCAGTGACGCCAGAGATAGAGGCAGAAATGATGACCTGGAGAGATGGAGCAGCTGGGGACTTTAGACCCAGAGAGGGAGAGGGGCTAAGTGCTGACGACCAGGGATCAGGCTTGCAAGGTATAGCCTTTGGTTGGGTGATGATGCATGGAGGGGATTGTAAGCATTGCAATGAGAGGATATTAGACAGGATGAATGTAAAGCTAATATTCTTCCATGTAAACTTTCACATAATTCACAATAAAACATTAAAAAAAAAAAAAAGAGTATTGGTTCAGAATCAACAGCCGCTCCCTAGAAACTCTCTATACAGGGTCATTATGAGAAAAGCGTACACACTTCCATTCTCTAAGAACACCCATAGGAAACAGTTGGGGGAAGCCTACGGACACACAATCAATTAAACACAAATATGACAACCCCACAATGCCCCAATAACAAAAGACAATTTTCACTCACACAAAGAAATGAGTGAATGGCTCAAAAAATTACCAAGATGCAGAGCCAGACAATGTTGCTGAGGAAAAGTTAATGGAACTAACTGAAAAAGAATTCAAAAGAATGATATTTAGGTACCTTCAAATAATTGATAGAAAGATAGAAGAAAGCAAGGAGAACACAGAAAAAAACTTGGGAAGAATTCAGGAAAACACTACAATAAGAAACAAAATAAATACAAATTTTGAAAGAATACAAAACCTGCAATTAGAAATCCAGAAGATTAATACCAAGACCTCAGAAATGGAAAACACATGGGAAGGGCAAAGTAGTACATTCGAAGCAATGGAAGCCCAAATTAGTGACACTGAAGATAAATCTCTCAATACTAATTTTGTAGAAGAACAATCAGAAAAAAGAATGAAAAAAAAATCCAAAAAAAGCCTAAGAATTAGGTGGGACACCATGAAAAAGAACAACTTATAGGTGATCAGAATTCCAGAGCAGGAAGAGACAATAAAAAACAGAATAAATTGTCCAAGAGTTGTTGGAAGAAAACTACTTGAACATCTTGAAAGGCAAGAAGATAAGCATTCAAGAAGCTGAATGAATCCCAAACAGGGCAGACCCCAAAAGAAAATCACCAAGATATATCACAATCAAACTCTCCAAAACCAAATACAAGGAAAGAGCAGTTCAAGGAAAAATGAAAAGCTAACAACAACAACAACAACCTACAAAGCAGAACCAATAACACTAAGCTTTGATTTCTCAGCAGAAACCATGCAGACAAGTAGGCAATGGGATGGCATACATGAAATTCTAAAAGAAAAAAATTGCCAATCAAGAATCATATACACAGCAAAGCTGTCCCTTAAATATGACAGCAAACTTAGGATGTTTCCTGATAAACAAAAATTAAAGGAATTTGTAATGACCATACCAACTTTTTAAAAATGCTAAAGGGTATTCTTTGGACTGAGAACCAACAACAGCAGACATCAATTTGAGATTACCATACATGACACCACCACCCAGAACTCAATACAGATATAAAGTACTAAAAGTAAAACAAACCTACAAGATGGAAAACAGGTAACCAGAGATATCAATTTATAATAAAGTCAATTACAAAGCAAAAAGGGGGAATAGTGTAGATGCAGAAATTCCAAAAGGCAAGGAAGTCAAATAGATTTCAAGATACAACAGTTTTAAATAAGGAAAAATATTAATAAATTATAGGGTAACCTCAAACAAAATGAACGCATTTGCATATAAAAATTTTTGAAAGAGGTAAATCAGATTATTTAATAAGCATTAATACAACAGAAATGAAAATGCAAAGAAAACCCGCAAACAAAATGAACTCAGTGCAGAAAATTATGTGGAACAAAGAAACCAGTAGCACCACACACACAAAAAGAAATTGCAAAATGACAGCAATCAATTTATACCTATCAAGAATTATACTGAATATAAATGGATTGAATGCACCAGTCAAAACACAGAGAGAGCAGAAGGATAAGAAAACAGGATTCTTCAATATGCTATCTACAAGAGACATATCAAAAATAAGGAGACAGCTTAAATGCCCATAGACAGAAAAATGATTAAACAAATTCTGGTACATACACACAATGGAATGCTATACTGGAGATTAACAATGAATCTGCGAACACCTCAGGACATGGATGAACCTGGAGGACATTATGCTGAGTGAAATTAAAGTGAATCACAAAAGGACATCTTAATGTAAAGAAAACAAAAATCCTTACTGCTGGACCAATAAGCAACATTCTTATCAACGGAGAAAAGATTGAAGTTGTCAAGGACTTTATTCTTCTTGGATCAACTATCAACACTGGTGGAAGCAGCCGTCAATAAATAAAATGACATATTGCATTAGGCAAATCTGCTGCACAAGACCTTTTTAAAGTGTTGAAGAGCACAGATGTCAGCTTGAGGACTAAGGTGCGCCTGACCCAAGCCATGGTATTTTCGATAACCTCATATGCATGCGAAAGCTGGACAGTGAATAAGGAAGACTGTAGAAGAATTGATGCTTTTGAGTTATGGTGTTGAAGGAGAAAATTGAAAGTGCCATGGGCTGCCCATAGAACCAACAGATCTGTGTTGGAAGAAGTGTAGCCCGAGCACTCCTTGGAGGCCAAGTTGGCAAACTTCGTCTCATACTTCGGACATGTTGTCAGGAGGGACCAGTCGATGGAGAAGGATATTATCATGTTTTGTAAGGTGGAGGGTCAGAGAAAAAGAGGAAGACCCCTAATGATGGATTCAAGTGTGGCAACAGTGGTGAGGTTGGCCTAGGATCGGGGAATGTTTCGTTCTGCTGTGCATAGGGTTGCTATGAGTTGATACCGACGAAATGGCACCTAACAACAACAATCCTGGTGTGGCGCTGTGGAATAAAGCACTGGACCGCAGTCTTGGTTTGAACCACAAGGTTGGCGGTTCAAACTCAACAGCTGCTCCTTGGAAACCCTATACTATACAAGGACACTATGACTCGATATCACTTAAAAACAAACTGCGAGAGAAAAAATTCCTGTTTGTTAAAACTATTCACTTGTGATAGTTATAGTGGCACTAGATAACGAACATGTTGTTGTGAAGTGCTATTGAGTCCATTCTGAATCACAGTGACCCTGTCTAGGATTTTTGAGGAGCAGTGGGTGGGCTAAACCATCAACTCTGTGGCTAGCAGTTCAGTGATAACTAGAGAGCGACCCATACATTTTTTAAAGACCTGTTTCTTATCCAAGGGCCTTGGTGACCAAGTGAATGAAACCACAAAGAACTGCCAGCCAGGCAGGGCTGGTTGGATAGTCGCTGGCAGCCCGAGGAGCCTGGCAGGGATGGGTCCCCTGACTCTGACTGCTCTGGCCCCCTTACCCTGTCCACCCTAGCAAAGAATGGGGCTGGACCCCACCTGTAAGGGCTATTGATTAAGTCTTCACCCCAGACCATATCTTCAGTGCAGTCGAGCACAGTGCAGCAGGCGTCGCTGATGAACTGTGAAAAGCTGGCCAGTGAGTCCTGCACCAGGAAGCGCAGTGTGTCCTGCAGCATGTACTTGATCAGCTCCATCAGCTTGCGAAGCTTCGACATGAGGTACACCTCCCAGAGGGTCTCATAGAGATTGTACCATCCCTTGCTCATGTCCCGCAGGCTGCTACGCATGGCCACCTTGAGTGTGCTGATCCACGTGTCCTTGAGGAACATCTGCACCTGGGGTAGCCATAGGTATCATTGTGCTATTACCCCAGGGACCCACTGCCCACAGACACCATGCTCCAGGAAGACTCAGGCCACATCTGAAACATACAGCCAGATCCTGCTCACCAATACCTTCATGCAACTGGAGCCCAGGGCTGCTCAGAGGAGGGAAGAAGGGACAGGAAAAGCAAGAGACTAAAACAGCGCAAGGGTCCTCCCCCAGCTAAGAGAGAGAGACACAGTCCTGGAGAATAAGCTAGAGAGAGACAGAGAAAGAGAAAACAAGGCAGAAAGAGGGCAAAGAGAAAGAGATACACACAGAACAAGGGGGCAGCAGGAAGAGAGACAGAGATAGACACAGAGAAAGGTATTGAGAAGAGTTTGTCTCCTAGGCTGTTTGGCACCTGTCTCCCCACCAAGCTGGGTCAGACCTCCCTCACACCCCAATCCTCAGGTATATAAGGAGTATATGGGATTACTTTTTCCCTTAACAAAATAAGGGATCAGGATGAAAAGTGGCTGAAAGGTTCAAAAGGCTCCCAAAGGGTTCAAAAGGCTCTACCCTGGTTCAAAAGGCTCCCACAGGGTTCTGAAAAAGACTGAGGCCTGATTTTAATTAAAGCAGGTGCCAGCAGCCTTGCTGTGTAGCAATCTATGCCCAGCTCCCCCAGGGGCCTCAATCTGGGTCCGTCAGCTCCAAGGGTACCCTCCAACACCCATCCCTCCATGCCCTGATGCCAGCTACCTGGGAGAAGGTCTGTGACTGGATCTGTTCAAACTCCTCCAGGCGGCTGTACTTCGAGAGGGTTGAGTGGAACAGGGACATGGTGGTCACCTTGTTGCACTCGGCCCGGACCTTGCTGAGGGCCGTGATGACCTCCGGCCGTGTAAGCAGAGACATAAAGGTGAAGTCCTCCTTCTGCTCCTGGAAAGGGTACTTAGGGACAGACACCAGCCCTGGGGGATGAGGGGTACCATGTCATGATGGTCTACTGAAAAGAGACATCTGTGTCCCCATCATCACTGTTTTCCATTGGCCTCCCTGAGTGGCCTCAACGCCCAGCAAAGAGAAGGTTGCTCTGGGATGAATAAAAGAATTCCCCTCTGGATCACAGATACTTTTGAGGAGTGGGTGAGAGAGCTCCCAATTCTCCAATCCACTCCCCAACCACACAAACCCCAAAGGCCCATCTGGGGTCTGCCCTGGAGGACCAAGAAAGGAAGCTGTGGACACCAGGGCCCCTCTGGATATCCAGAGGATATAGTTGTGGCTTACTCTGCTTTTTGAGCACATCATACCCAAAGGCTGCATCCAGACAATAAAAGCAGCTGAGATCAGAGAACTCAAGACCTGGTGTCCTGCTCTGAGACTCGGTCAGTCGCATGTCACATGGGGTAACAGTTATGCCAAAGCTACTCTTGCTAGTAGAGGGGGAAAAGGGCCAGTGCTACCCTAGGTCTGATCATCAAAGCGTTTTCATCTACTTTTGAACCACTGCTTTCCTAGCACACATTTATCTTCCTACTTCTGTGCTACTCAGTCTAGTATTTTTCAGAGAGTTCTTCAGGTAGCTTAGAAGAGACGATGATGAAGATGAGGGAGATGTGGAGGAGTGTGGGACTGTGATGCCCACAGCAGCAGGTCAGACTACGTCAGAGAGGGGAGGGAGGGACTCTGGAGAGGTGAACTGCCACTAGGCCCACCCTTGTCTGCTGACCCTCACCTTTTTCGGGCACCTTCACTTCCTCCTTCTTGGGTAGGGTCACGTAGGAGAAGGTGTTGGGCTTGGAGGAGACAATTTGGTCAAAGTTGATCTTGTTCATGCTGCGCTTGTAGTCCAGGCTCACTTCTCTGGTGAGACTGCTGAGATGCTCCTGAACCCTACCCAACAGGGACAAGGAATCAGGGGGTTCCACATGCCCTACCACTCCCACACTGTGGGCCTGCTGGGGTCCCAGCTCTGCTCTAGCAAGGGTCATAGGAAACAAATCTGGAAACTTCCCCTCCAGATCCATGAGCAGAACCCCCACCTGGTCCCATGAGCCACTAACCTCCATTTTCCATGTCCCTCGATTCTCTTCCATGCCATCCCCCTTACACCACCATGTCAGCCCATGAGTCCTGCCCATTTCCTTCCCACTTCTCAACAGCAACAGTACAGGCTGTCCTCCCCACCTGTCCTCTCACTCCCATCCTTGCACACTTCAATCCACTTTCACAACATTCAAATCAGGTGTGCAAGAACCCCCAAATCAGGTTTTCCTTCTAGTGAACCCCACCCTAAGACAGGCCCCAAGACACCCCAACTTTGTGGTGCTTCTGAAACTGCTGCTGCCACTTTGCCTGAAGACAAAGCCAGAATACACTGCAGACAGTCCTAACGTACCAAGCCTGGAACCATCTCACAGCAGGTGGTTTGTTATAGGTAAAGCAATGCATTTTCCTGCTATCTTCTTAGCCAATCTGAACCCAGCATCCTTGTTGCTTACACTCAAAGATATTCTAAGTAACATAAAACTCAAGAAATAGAATTCTGGGCAGTCAAATCTCCTGGCATATCCTCCAAAACTAAAAACAGAAAAACTAATGCAATGAAGAAAAGCAAGAAGACCCAATAACATCATTCAAACCCACATCTTTAGTATAACTAACATAGAGAGAGATCCTACACTTCAAATGATCTGTGGGTAGAAAAATAAACTCTCAGGTCAAACCCACTTCTTTAGTATAGCTAACATAGAGATCCTCCACTTCAAATGATCTGTGGGTAGAAAAATAAACTCTCAGGAAGTACTCCCTCATGCTCCTGCCACAGCCTTCACGGAGAGCAAGCTGTGCAGAAGAGAGGGGGAGTGGTAGTTCTAAGACTGATCTAAAATCCTGCCAGAAAAAGAAAGTCTACCCCAACCACAAAAATACTGAGAAAAAGTCCTAATGAATCAGAGGGTTTACTACAAAAAAAGGTTTATATTTAAAAAACACTGAAGGCAGAGGGCATATGCACAAGAACACCCACACTTGCAGATAATACCCCCTTGACCTGTTTTCAATGACTGGATGATCAGAGCTCAACCAGAAGAAGAAAGAAGAGGAAAAAAAGAGTAATCTGATAAAATTCGATGAACTTGGCCTACAACTATGGATGCAGTAGCTCAAAAGAGGGAACAAATCCTTACAGCAAGAATCATTCCCACCCACTCCACACATAGAGCAGACAGGGATGGGCAACTTGGACATTGGCTACCCAAAAATGGGGGCCTACAAAGGCAAAAAGTGACTGGCTTTCAAGCTTTCAAGAGGGAACATAGAGCCAGGGGGCCTGGAGGAAGGCAGAATCTCCAGTGAGTAGTATCCAATCTGTCTAGGGAGCTGATGAAATGAAATGTATCTTGTGATACAATAGTGAATAATTGTTATCAGGACTGATTGTGAGGGTTGCAAATGTAAAGGTAGACGTTTTATAGCAAGGAAG
>NW_006408868.1:1029715-1037104 GCF_000296735.1 Chrysochloris asiatica | reverse complement strand
TCAATCTGTCTGGGCGGAGCTGATGAAAGGAGATACAGATGGGTAACTCGTGATACTGTAATGAATAATGCTTATCAGGACGGATTATGAGGGTTGGAAATGCAAAGGTAGAAGTTTTGTAACAAGGAAGGGAGTGATTAATTCTCCAGGATAGGAGTGGAGGCCTCTGGGACCATCAAAGGAGAAGAGCTGAGAGCTCTGATGCCTGAGATGGAGACAGAGATGATGACGTGGAGTGATGAAGTGACTGGGGACTTTGGACCCAGAGAGGGAAAGGGACTGTGTGCTGAAAACTGGGGGGAGAAGGGGGAAGTGTAGGGAGCGGGTTTCTGGGATATACCCTTTGGGTGGTTGAAGATGCATGGAGGGGATTGGAACCATGGCAGTGAGATGATATACGATGGAATGAATGTAAAACTAAAGTTCTCCCATGTAAACTACCATATAATTCACAATAAAACATTTTTAAAAAAACCAAAAGAAACTAATGTTCTCGCATGTAAACTATCATATAATTCACAATAAAACATTAAAAAAAAAAACACTGAAGGCAACTTAGGGTAGCATTCTTTGAAAGGCATTACTTGAGGAAATGATGGTAAACAAACAGAGGACCTTTAGAAACTATAGGAAGAAGGAAAAAGAAGAGAAAGGGACATTTTAAAGGAGAAAACCAAAATAACTGGTGGGGGGTGGCATGCACACAAGCACATTAAAAAATACTTTGCTATACTTGAAGAGTGGAGTCCTGGTGTTGCCCTGGAGATATAAGCACTGGAATGCAAGGTCGGTTTGAACTGCAAGGGCAGCAGTTCAAATCTACCAGCTGCTCCTCAGAAACCCTATACAGGGTGCCTATGAGTCGGAACAGACTCCAAGGCACTAAACAACAACATATTGACAGAAGAGGGAGCCCTTGAACTAAGAATCTTGTAAACCACCCAACTCTGTGAAATGAAGAGGTGTACTCTGACTACATCTATATAACACACTGCTGTTGTTAGTTGTCATTGAATAGAATCCTATTCATGGTGACTCCAAGTGTGTAGAATACAAGTACACTCCAACTCCCCTCCCTCCCCGCCAAAGAAAGAAACAAGGACAAGGTAAAAGAGAGCTGTAACACAGAAATTCAGATTAAACCAATAACCTCAAACGGGCATTTGGGCATATGAAAAATGACCTTGAATCAAAAACAAAAACACAAATATTTAAAAGATGAAATAGAAGAAGAGAGTTCATTGAACTCAGGGAAGAAAGAGAGGAAAAGTCAAAATCATCTCAGAAATGAAGAGTAACTTACAAGGCTCCCAAAGGAGGACAGGGCCAAATCAAATAAGGGGCACTGAGGAGAGATGGGAAGGCCACCAAGAAAATAAAAATGAGATCAAGAAAAAAGAACTAAAACAGAGAGAAGGTGCTTGAATTGGAATATACACATAAAAGAAACAACACATGTACACTTCACTGGGATTCCTGATGAAGGAAAGCGTAACAGAACTAATATTTAAAACTGTAATTCCAGAAAAAAAAAGGCCCATTGGGTACTTGGGGAAACTGGCTTGTGATCAAATGCTGAAATATATCTATGTTTAATAACAACTACATATTAAAGGTTTTTTAAAAATAGTCAATTTTTTTAAAAAGTCAAATTTCTTACAATGAAAGGGGAGTCAGACTGGCATCAGGTTTCTCAAAAAGCAACATACAAAGAAAGTGGGGAAAAAAGAAAGAAAACAAGATATCATTTATACACAACCAAGCTATCCTTCAAGCTTTACACATATTTAATCCAAAGACTTCTATACCCTTAAGATGTTTCTGAGGAAGCTATTAAAAGAAGAACATCATCCAACCAAGAGATGACTGGAAAAACTTCAGAAGCATACCGAAATGTTTAATATATTTAATTATAGTTTTAAAACAAAGGTAGAGATAACAGTGGAAGTGTTAAAATATTAAGTAGGAAAAAAATGCAACAAAAATGTAAGGAAAAGAGGAAAATCAAATCATAACAAAGATTGTTGAATAGGAAATAGAAAGGAGTTAAGAGGCTACCATTAAAAACTGACAAACCAGATAATAAAGGGCTAAATGGGACAGCCGAGGACAAAGGTCATTTTTAAAGCGATTTGTACAAAAGACCACCACTCAGTTAACAATGTTGACAATTTAGAGAGTGATTCCCCCTTCTCCCTGCCTCATCCCTGGTAATCACCAATGAATACTGGTGTCTGTATATACACCTACTCTTGTCCTTTTGTAAAAGTAGAGTCATTTAGTATTTGTCCTTTTGTGATCCATTTATTTCACTTAACATAATGTCCTTCAGATTAATCTACATTCTAAGATATTTTGAGGACTTATTACTCTTTATGGCTGTGAAGTATTCCATTGTATGTGTGTACCACATTTTGTTTATCCATTCTTCTGTTGGTGGGCACTCAGGTTGCTTCCATAGTTTTGCTGTTGTGAAAAGCACTGCAATGAGATAGGCGTGCGTATCTATTCTTATCTCTTTGATTAGGTCTCCAGAGTATATGACTAAAAGTGGGATTAGTGGATCATAATGTTGTTCTAGTTCAAGTTTTTCTTTCTTTTTAAATGTCTAGTGTTTTGAGAACCACCATTCATCTCTCAGTTTGTCTATTGTGGCAACTTGCATATTGCTGTGATGCTGGAAGCTGTGCCACTAGTATTTTAAATACCATCAAGATCATCCATGGTAGACAGGTTTCAGCTGAGTGTCCCAGACTAAGACACACTAGGAAGGAGAGGTGAACCACTTCTGAATGGTCAACCACTGAAAACCTTAAGAACAGCCATTGAACAGTCTCAGATTGGAAGGCACTCAAAATACAACTGGTTGTAGAGCAGCCTCCTCAAAGTACAGTGGACCTTAATGACATGGATAGAGCAAAACTTTCAGGACCTTCATTTACTGATGGGGAACAACTTAAAATTAGAAGAAACAACTATAAACATCCATTAATAATTGGAATGTGGAATGTACAAAATATCAATCTAGGAAAATTAAAAGTCATCGAAAATTAAATGGAATCCATAAAAATAGATATCCTAGGCATTCTGATGCTGTTATTAAGTGCTGTAGAGTCATTTCTGACTCATAGCGACCCTGTATAGCGTTTCCCAGGAGCAGCTGGTGAGTCTGAACAGCCAACCTTGCGGTTCAAACCAACCTTGCTGTCCAATGCTAATCCTGGTGGTGGTGGTTATGTACCGTGGAGTTGGAACCAACTCATAGTGACCCCTGTACAGGGTTTCTGAGGCTGTAAATCTTTACGGGAGCAGAAAGCCTCATCTTTCTCCCGTGGAACAGCTGGTAGTTTCAAACTGCTGACCTTAAGGTTTGTAGCTTGATTCGTAACACTATACTACCAGAGCTCCTTAGAGCTAATCCTACAGCATCACAATTGGCCATTATGAATCTGACACTCAAATGGCTTGTTATAGTGGAACAACAAATTAAAGAGGAATGGCATTCCATTCATTGTTAAAAAGACGCTTCAAAATCTACTTTGAAGTATAGCACTGTCTGTAATAGGATAATATTCATATACCCACAAAGAAGACCAGTTAATTCCATTCTTATTCAAATTTATGCACCAACCACTAAAGCCAGTGATGATAAAATTGAAGGATTCTATCAACTTCTTCAGTTTGGAATTTATCAAACATGCAATCAAGCTGCATTGATAATTAGTGGTGATTGGAATGTGAAAGTTGGAAACAAAGAGAAAGGATCAGTAGTTGGAAAATTACAGAAATGATGCTGGCAATCACATGATAGAATTTTGCAAGACCATTCAACAATATAAAAATTGACTATACACATGGACCTCACCAGATGAAATACATGGGAATCAAATTAGCTACATATGTGGAAAAGACCATGGAGATGCTCGATATCATCAGCCAAAACAAGTTCAGGGGCCAACTGTGGAACAGACTATCAATTGCTCATATTCAGGCTGAAGCTGAAGAAAATTACAGTAAGTCCACAAAAGTCAAAATATGACCCTGAATATATCCTACCTGAATTTAGAGACCATCTCAAGAACAGATTTGATGCATTAGACCCTAATGACTGAAGACCGGAAGAGTTGTGGGATGATATCGAGAACATTATACATGATGAAAGCAAAAGATCATAAGAAATAAAGTCCAAACTGGAAGTCAGAAGAGCCTGAAACTTACTCTTGAGCATAAAGAAACTGAAGGAACTGTAAGAAATAATGAAGTAAAAAAAAAAAAGAAAGAAATTATGAATTAAAGAGCTGAACAGAAAATTTCAAAAGGCAGCTCTTGAAAACAAAGTCAAATATAATAAAATGTGCAAAAACCAGGAGTTTTAGAAAACCAAAAAAGAAACACATGCTCAGCATTTCTCAAGCTAAAAAAAAAAAACCTGAAGAAAAATTCAAGTCTTGGATTGCAAAATTGAAGGATTCTATGGGCAAAATGGCGTTCTAGTATGGTGATGTAGAATAAGCACTGGACTGAAAACTACAAGGTTGGAAGTTCAAACACACCAGTCACTCCTTGGAAACCCTATATAGGGTCACTGTAAGTCAGAACTGACTAGACGACACTTAACAACAACAAATGGGTAAAATATTGAATGATGCAGAAAGCATCAAATGAATCAAAGGAAGATGAAAGGAATACAGAGTGACTATACCAAAAGAATTGGTGACTGTCCAACCATTTTAGGAAGTAGCAGATGATCAAGAATCAATGGTACTAAAGGAAGAATTCCAAGTTTCACTGAAGGCACTGGCAAAAATCAAGGTTCCAGGAACTGATAGAATACAAAAGGAAATATTTCAACAAACTGATGTAGCACTGTAGGCACTCACTTGTATATGATAAGAAATTTGGAAGAGCGCTCCCTGGTCAATAGATTGGAAGAGAACCATGTTTATGCCCATTCCAAAGAAAGGTGACCCAACGGAATACAGAAATTATCAAGCACTATCATTAAAATCATACACAATTAAAATTTTGCTGAAGATAATCCAAAAATGGTTGCAGCAGTATATCAATAGGAAATTGCCAGAAATTCAAATTGAATTCAGAAGAGGATACGGAACTAGTGATATCAATACTGTCCTTAGACGGATCTTGGCCGAGAGCAGAAAATACCTGAAAGATGTTTTACATGTGTTTTATCGACTATGCAAAGGTATTCAACAGTGTGGCTCATAATAAACTATGGATAATATTTCAAATAATGGGTATTACAAAACAGTTATGCTTATGAGGAAACTGTAATATACATCAAAAGGCAGTTGTTAGAATAAGGAGATACTAAATGGTTTAAAATCAGGAAAAATGTACGCCAGAGTTGTATCCTTTCACCATACTTATTTAATTTGTATGCTGAGCAAATAATCCGATAAACTGGTTTACATGAACAAGAACATGGCATCAAGATTGGAGAATGACTTATTAACAACCTTCGATACGTAGATGATACAACCTTGTTTACTGGAAGCAAAACGGACTTAAAATACTTACTGGTCCAGAGTAACCCAAGACTATGGCCCTTAACCACCTTTTAAGTTGGAATAGAACTCACTTTCATGGCCCAATTTTCAGCCAAGCAGTAGATAGGTATGTTGTTATTGTTTCTTAGTGCCATCATGTTGGTTCCTACTCATAGTGACCTTTTATAGGATTTCCAAGGAGTGGCTAATGGGTTTGAATCACCAATTTGCAATTAATAGTCTAGTGCTTATCCTACACCACACTAAGACTCTATAGATCTCTATATAGGGGGTAAGGAAGGAAACAACATCAGTAAATTATGCTCACCGTGAAGTGGTCAAGATTAAAAGGACATTAACTAAGGGCAAAGTTGAGAAGGGATGGGAAGGAGGGTGGAATAGAAATAAAAACCACAAGGAGGAAGTGGGATAATTGTTGTTACATGGAGGGGATTGCAATCATTGAGATGAAACAAAGTTGGATGTAAAACTGATGGTCTTCTCTGTAAACCTTCACTCAATTCTCAGTAACAAGTTGGGGGGAAAAAACTTACTGATGAAGATCCAAGAATCCATACTGGTGACTACAGTATGGATTGCACCTCAATGTAAAGAAAACAAACATCCTTACAACTGGACTAGTAAGTAACATTATGATAAACGGAGAGAAAACTGAAGTTGTCGAAGACTTCATTTTGCTTGGATCCACAATCAACACCCATGGAAGCAGCAGTCAGGAAATCAAATAACTTACTACATTAGGAAAATCTTCTGCAAAAGGCCTTTTAAAGTGCTCAAGGGCAAAGATGTCAGTTTGAGGACTAAGGTGAGCCTGACACAAGCCATGGTATTTTCAATCACCTCAGGTCAGTTTGAACCTCAAGGTCAAAGTTTCAAGATCACCAGCTGCTCCTCGGAAACCCTATACAGGATTTGCTATGAGTTGGAACCGATGTGATAGCACTTCACAACAACATTTGCATCTGAAAGTTGTACAATAAATAAGAAAGACCATAGAAGAATTGATGCATTTGAATGACAGTACTGACAAAGAATATTTAAAGTAACATGAACTGCCAGAAGAACAAACATATCTTTCTTGGAAGAAGTAAAGCCAGAAAATTCCTTAGAAGTAAGGAAGGCGAGACTTCACCTCTTGTTCTTTGGACGTTTGTTAGGAACGACCAGTCTCTGGTGAAAGACATCATGTTTGGTAAAGTGGAGGATCAATGAAAAAAAGACTCCCAACAAGATGAATCAACACAGTTGAGCAACAATAGGCTCAAACATACCAATTGTGAGGATGACACAGGATTGGACAGTGTTTTGCTCTGTTGTGCATAGGGTCACTATGAGTTGAAACCAACTCAGCGGTTCCTAACAACAAGTACAAGAGAAATACTAAAGCAAAGATACAAACCTTCCGAAATACCAAAAGAAACTTTAAAAATAAAAGAACAAAGCAAACAGATCACGTAAAGAAACACACGACACTGCATTTTAGTGCACATAATCGTTATAACAAAATAATGATAAAATAAGAGAAGAAACCTAGCAGCCATATCAATAAGTGTGAATAGGCTTAAATCACTTATTAGAAAAAGATTTTTAGGTTGGTTCATAAAGCAAGGTCCAACTATATGCTAAAAACAAGAGACCTACCTCAAAGAAACAAATTTGGAAAAACTAAAAATAGAGGGATGAACAATGCCATATTGAGGAAATACAAGCAATTAAAAAGCCCAATGCAATTCTGATATGAAGCAAGGTAAAATTCAGATCAGACAGCATTAAAATTGACCAAAGTCACAGCTTTGGTAGCATAGTGGTTACGAATCAGGCTGCAAACCTCAGGGATAGCAGTTTGAAACTACCAGCT
>NW_006408868.1:1027746-1029056 GCF_000296735.1 Chrysochloris asiatica | reverse complement strand
ATATACCTCAAATGCAAATAGAGTTTTCACAAAAATCGACTCTATACTAAGATACAAAGAAAATATCTGCAAGTTCCATGTAGTAAAATATAATAAACAACACTCTAACCTCAATACACTAAAATGAGAATGTGTTAACAAAATTTTAAAAAGCAAAAAAGTCACTTCCAAGTGCAAAAATTGTAAGCCTCACAGTAAACTCTTGAATGAAAGAAGAAATACAAACCAAATTTATGGAAGTAAAATCATAATAATAAAACATGACATACCAGAATATGTGGGATACTTTTAAAGCAGTGATCAATACAAAGTTCATAGTTTTAAACATGGTTAAGATAATGCACTGGATCGCAAGGTTGGTTTGAACCGCAAGGTTTGTGGTTCAAACTCACCAGCTGCTCCTCAGAAACCCTACACAGGATTGCTACAAGTCAGAACCGATTCAACAGCAGTTAACAGCAATGGCACCCATCAATAATAATGGAAACAAGTTAATTAAATTTCTAGAATCTGCATGTACACACATACACACATACACCACATTGCCATTTTCTATAAAATATCTAAAAGCAAGACAAAGGAAGCACAAGGAAAGAATAAATATAAAAGTAGAACTAAATGAGGTAGAAAATAGAAAACCTAGTCAATCTAGTTAATAAATATAAATTCTAGTTTTAATTAACAAACAAGACAAACCACTAATAACTTAATAAAGTAAAAAAGAAAGCATAACTCTACAAACTAAGACATGAAGAGAAGGAAGTAAACAATGGAAACAAATTTAAAAAATCACAAGAGGCTACTTTGCAGGTTTCTATGCCAATATATTTTACAACCAAGATAAAACAGGCAGTGGTCTAGAGAAACAAAGTATACCAACACTGATCCCACTGAAGGCAGAAATCTTAAATAGGTCAGTTCCTATGGAATGGGTCTAATTTTATCTTCTTCCAAATGGTTACCCAGGTATCTCAGCTGCATTTATTAACATCTCCATTTTTAGCAGCTTTATAGTAATGATCCCTGGTTGCGTAGTGGTTACTCACTGGGCTACTGTGAATATACCAGCTACTCCTTGGGAGAAAGATGAAGCTTTCTGCTCCTGTAAAGATTTATAGCCTTGGAAACCCTATACAGGATCCTTACCAGGGCTCATTACTATAAAATTGCTAATTAAAACAGTATGGTACTCACAGATTGGGTAGACGTGCAGTGAGGAGCTTCATCAGCAATAACACAAAATACTGGACCAAGCAGACTCAGGGGATGGTGCCAGAACTCTGAACCACATATAAAGGAATATTTAGAAG
>NW_006408868.1:1019251-1020209 GCF_000296735.1 Chrysochloris asiatica | reverse complement strand
GTGACTGGCTTACAAGCTTTCAAGAGGGAACCTAGAGCCAGAGGGCATGGAAGAAGGTAGACTCTCCACTGAGTAGTATCCAATCTGTCTAGGCAGGGCTGATGAAATGAAATGTGAATAGGTCTCTTGTAATACGATAGTGAATAATTGTTATCAGGACTGATTGTGAGGGTTGGAAATGTAAAGGTAGACCTTTTATAGCAAGGAGGGGAGTGATTAACTTTGCAGTCTAGGAGCGGAGGTCCCTGGGACCATCAATGGAGAAGAACGGAGAATGGGACCCTACCCACAGAAGCAGTGACACCTGAGATGGAGGCAGAGACGATGACATGGAAAGATGGAGCAGCTGGGGACTTTAGACACAGAGAGGGAGAGGGGTTGTGTGCTGACGACCGGGGGCAGGCTTGTAGTGTATATCTTTTGGTCCGTTGATGATGCATGGAGGGGATTGTAACCATGGCAATGAAACGATATACAATAGGATGAATGTAAACCTAATGTTCTCCCATGAAAACTATCACATAATTCACAATAAAACATTTTTTTAAAATCACCATAAACAAAGTCATGTACAACTGACAAGCTGGAGGAAACATTTACAACTTATGTAAGATAAAGGACTAATATTCCTAACAATTAGAGGGGTAGATTCATGATCCTGAGAAGAGAAGAACTAGATGGTTTTCAACAAATAGATCAAAAGATACAGAAATAGATGTAGATGCATGTGGAGGTTATATATAATAGTATGCAGAGCAATAATATTAATATATGTTACTGTTGTTGTTATGTGTCGTAAATATCTATATGTTGTTGTTGTTAAGTGCCGTCAAGTCGGTTCCAACCCATAGCGACCCTGTACAGGGTTTCCAAGGGTGTAAATCCTTACGGGAGTAGAAAGCCTTATCTTTCTCCCGCGGAGCGGCTGGTAGTTTCGAACCGCTGACCTTAAAGTTCG
>NW_006408868.1:964170-1018996 GCF_000296735.1 Chrysochloris asiatica | reverse complement strand
GTTTAAACCCACCAGCCGCTCCTCTGGAGAAAGATGAGGCTTTCTGTTTCTGTAAAGATTTACAGCCTCGGAAACCCTATACAGGGTCACTATGAGGCAGAACTGACTCAACAGCATACAACCATGACCACCATGCCTATAGAGATACAGATATGACAGGTGTCTTCTGTGAGAGCCTAGAAGCAATGATTTCTCAGTCCCAAAGTGCCAAATCCTGGTTTCTAACTAGCATTTCCTACTAAAAGGAACCTGGGCTTCCTGGAGAAATGGCTGATTTCAAGGATGGGGCTGGGTGATGAACCCAGAACTTCTTGTTGTACCAGAAAGAAAAGACTTGCTCAAAGAACAATGAGCATTTTCAAAAGGACACAGGAATCAACTTGAAGAGGCTCACACTGGCCAAATCAGGGACAATATGAACATCAAAATTACAAAATAGACCACAACACTTTGAACAAAATAGGAGTCCAACTGAAAATGAGGGCTCTGGAGGTGAACCAAAAATTGTTCTGGGCCACAGGAAGAACAATGAGCAAAACAAGCCCAAACAGATAAGCAGAGAGGGAGCACTGCATGGGTGACTCTCTGGAGGAGGTGAGGCTGGCCCGTGGGAATGGTCTGGCTGACACTTACAGGGGCCCTTTGTGCATCCGTGGTGTGCTCATCGCCCATTGCTTGATCTTTTTCAGGCTCTGCTCACTGATGAGCCGCTCATCCTCGGAGGGCATGCAGTCCACGTACAGGTTGTATAGCAGCAGTGCCTCCGTGTTCTTACGCAGAGCATTGGCCTGGACCACGCGCTGCGTGAACACGCGGGGGTCCTCAGCACAGAAGAGAACCTGGATCCGTGGCACCCAGTACTGGCAAAGTAGGAGAGAGGGCCTTCCTGAGGGGTGGATGGGAGGGAGAAGGGGGTGCACTTATTTATCATGTTGAAGGCAGTGCTGCTGCTCAGATCTCTGAGGTCTCACAGGTCAGGGACAAGTGTCCACAGGATGAACAGAGTAGCAAGGTAAGGGAGAATTCAAGTCTGAACTGGCTGTGCCTTGGACAGGAACTGGCCTCAGCCACAGGTAGATACAGGCCTGAGTTAGGGATCCTGGGGCAGAGAACTTGTACCTTCAGCAGTGACTCCTCCATTCCGGATGGGCTTCCCCATCTCATCCCGCACCAAGCCATTCTCATCTGTCTTGTGCACCAGGTACAGCTTTGTCTCCTCATTGTAGTCCAGGACACCAACATTGCACCATTGGTAGTTCAGCTTCTCACTCTTAGGATCCTCTGAAACAGGAGTGTAAACCTCACCAGTGCTCTCTACCAAGGGGGCAAGTAGGGGACTCCGGGGGCGGGCATCAGGTGCTAGGGATGATCCCTCTCTGGCTCCAGCAGAGGGGCCCTTCTGCTTCCCAGCTGAGGTGGCTTATGAGAAACCCCCTCAGCTACAAGAAAGGCAGTGGTCAGAAGGACCAAGCCTCTCTGCTTGTGCTTTACATGTCCTCCCACCAGGACAGAGAGAGACACAGTCTGATAGGGCTGGGAAAGAAGGCATGAACATCCCCCACAAACAGAACAATTGTAAAGGCGGTAGTAATGAGTTGGACCCCTTCAAGATGAGCAAAGCCAGGGTGAAGCCCTCCCTGTTGGCTTCAAGTGGCAACTGAGCTACTGAGCCCCTCACAACAGGACAGGGCAGGGCAGGGTAGGACTGCTGCCCTACAATGAGCTCAAAGTGAGCCTGAGGACCTATTTAGTCGGAACAACCTCCTACCAACTCCTCAGGCAGAACAAACCTCTGTCTACTTCTCCAGATCGCTTCCTACCTCTGCCCGCTCACTGATTTATCTTGAGCCACACTGGATGCGTGGTTGTTCCTGTGACATTCCAGCTTGCTCTCGCCTTAGGACCTTTGCACTGGTTGTGCCCTCTTCCAGGAACATTCTTCTCTCAACTCACCTCCCTGCTGGTTTCCCCTCTGTTCAAGTGACCTCTCCTTAGAGAATCAATCCCTAACCATCCTACTTAAAACAGTGACTTGACCCCAGCCCCTCTCTAACTGGTTATTCTGTTTGGTTCCTCCAGCACCTGTCACTGTCTAAAATCCTGCTCTGCCTGCATCGTCTGGTCAGCTTCCTTCCACTAGCTTCAGCTCTCTCTTTATCCGTCTTGGTCAAAGCTGTGTCCTTTGTGCCCAGAATGAAATTGAGTATGTATTAAGTGCTCACTAAACCCACTGAGGAGGTCTCCAAGCACAGTTGTTCAACCTCCATCCTGACATGGAGTAGACGAGCAAAAGAGATTTAGTTCTTGGTTTTGGTTCTTCCTCCCCTTTTCAGTAAGTTTCCTGCCGGCCTTGCTTTGGCTCAACTTAGGGGGAAAGAGCCACCAGCAGAAAACAAGTGGTCTCTGACAGAAACCCTCCCTTGAGCTCCCAGCAACTTCCCCCTCAACCAGTGCCCACTACCCAAGGCAAGGCCCATGGGAAGGGGTGTGAGCATGGGCACCTTCAGGAAGGCAGGGGAGCAGTGTACTAAGTGCAGCCCCAAACCTGACTTTATCACCAGGAAGTGGGCATCTGGGGACAATTATTTTTGTAATTAAATCCAAAGTGGAAGGAACGTTCTGGGCTTCTTGTCTCATTTGGAGAAACTGACTCCAACATTAACATGTTTAAAAATTAAATGCAAATGTATAGCTTCCTCATGGAGGCTGAGCAGTCTTAAAACCAATCATTGCCCACACAGTCCTGCTTAGCTCAAAGTGTGCTGGGAGGGTGCCTCTCTCCTTGTCATCTTGTCTACCCACTGGGTAGGAGGATGGCCACCTTCAACCTCCAAACTTAGGATCCAGCCTCCCGCCTAGGTGCCTTGCAGAGATCCACCCACTTGGGCTGGGATGGTAGCCCTGAATGCTCATCATGCCACCAGAGCAGACTTGGAGCCAAAGGAAGAGCAAGGGGACTCTGTATAGACACAGAACAGACCAAGAAGTAACCCAACTGTCTAGAATCAATGAGGTATGTGTGCATGTGAGAGAGAATGTGCAGATGAGTATGTCTATATGTGTTTGTTGTTGTTATGTGCCATCAAGTTGACTTTTTATAGTGACCCTAATAGGGTTTCTGAGGAGCTGCTGGTGAGTTTGAACTGCTGACCTTGTGTTTCAAACAGACCTTTTATTTGAGTACTTACTTATCCTACAGTGCCACAGCAGGACTCCCTATATGTGTTTAAGTGTATGGAATGCAGTGTGAGTACATGATGAGTTTGCTTGAGAAAATGACTCTGTGTGTGTGAAAGAGAGAGAGTGTGTGCAGGTGTGAGTGTGTGTTGTCCATGCAGAGGTAAAGGTCAGGTGACCACAGTGGTGGTTGGAGCAGTCATTTCTGGGTGCTAGGATTGAGGGCTTGGATCGAACCCCTTAGGTACTCTTCTATTGCATGAATATTTCCAAAAACCATGTATAGATTTTATTACCAGTAAATCAAAGATTTTTTTCAAACACTAGACACCATCTAGCTGTCCCTTCCCCACCTCCTGCCAATGTCATCTCAGGTTTCTGCATTTCCTCCCTGGGTATAGCCAGCCCTTTGACCTGTATCCTGTTGGGAAGCCTCTGAAGGTGAGATGTGTCCCCCTCGCTCCCCTCCATGGCTACCAGGGCCCAGGGCAGCCCAGGAGTCCATGGCAGGACTGCTGCCCCACTCTAGCCTGGCCTTGCTCACCGTGCCCCAGGAGGTCATCAGTGGGCAACAGGGCTTTTCCAGGGACAGGCTTCCTGTCCTGAGACCCTGGCTCCAAGCCTAGGTTCATCCACTCTTGGGGAGTCCGGCAGTCAAACTCCTCATTGTCGAACACCTAGAGGAAAGCAGGCAGATATGGGGAAGAAAAGGCTCCCCACACCATGGATGCAGGCAGGCCTGTAGAATGCCCAGATGAGGCAACTGCAGGCTGGGGTCAAGGAGCGGAGCCCTTCCTCTGCTGCCCACAGGTACACAGGGTCTGGTTCTGTTAAATCCGGGTCCCCCAGTCAGCCAAGTTACTCTAGGCTCAGCACAGGGGTGTCTGGGGCATATGGCTCTCTCCCTTACTGCCCAGGATTGTGGGGAGAAGATTTTTATTATTGCTATGAGTCATCTAGTCAATTTCTACTGACAGTGACACCACAGGACAGAGTTGAAGTTGGAATCATAGTGCTTCCAAGGCTGTGAGCGTTCCAGCTGTAGCTCGCCAGGTCTTTCTCCCACAGAGTGGCTGGTGGGTTCAAACCAAGGACCTTTTGGTTAGCAGCTGAGCTCTTAAGCATTGTGCCAGCAGGGCTACTTAAGGAAAGAGTTAGCCCCTAGATTTTTCTGAGCAACCCACCCAAACTCAGAAATGATGGCTATTCTGGGTTGTCAGGAGCCACCCAGGGCCATCAAGAAAGAGACTCTCAGGGTCATAGAAATAAAAAGAGGGAGGCAAGGAAAACCAGAGCCAGGTTACATTCCCACTATCTCCTCCCCAGACTCAGTTTCCCCAGGACTCTGCTCGGGTCTTGGTGACCCTAGAAGCAAGTCCCCAGCTCCGGCAGGCCCTGGTCAGGGAGGCCTGAGGACTACTCCACAGTACAGCTGGGCTGCCTCCAGGGGCCTGTGGGAGGTGCAGGTCTCAAGGTCAGGGGCACAAGCAGCCAAACTCCCAACAAAGAACAGGCAATGTCTCAGGGTCCTAAGACCCCTCATTCCCCATCCTAGGATGCTCAAAGCACCTGGCATAGGTTCCAATTACTCAATTGCCCTACTTAATAAATAAATGCCTGAGATTGGCATGACATCCCATTTTGAATCCTGTGCTTCCCACGCCCTGCCCACTGGTCTTTCAGCTTACCTTCAGAGGGAGGTAGATGGGGAAGAGTGGATCGTGGCCCTGTTCAATAGTTTGGGGGTTCTGGAGGTCTGGGTGCCTGGGCATGAGCTTATTGGAGTTGATACCCTCTTTGGCAAGCAACTGCTCTATGTCCAGGCTCAGGTACTGCCGCTTCCTCCTGGCATGGATGGAAGAAGAGCTTATCAAGTTCAGCTCATGTGAAGAGGTCCAGGGGTGTTGGCAAGGGTCCATGGGGCTATGGTGGCAAGGGTTCCTCAGGGACACAAGAATCATGTGGTGACTAGGGCTGGTGTCAAGGACCCGTCCTACCCTGGCAGCCCCACTACACTGACTAACAGCCACTCTCCCCAATCACAGTGAAGTAATTGATTTGCTCCTATCAGGACACAAAAAGGCTGGAAATTTTTATTTAAACATATGCACACCCAACCACCTTCCCTCCCCCCCCCCCCCCCCCGCCCCACTCCCACCCCAACACACACAAACCAAACTGACTCCAACTCATGGTAAGCCCACGCACACAGACCCGTTTTAATAACCTCACTATGGGCTGTGGGGAGATTATTAATCCTCCAAGTCGGGGAATGCTACCTCCTGGAGGCCAAGCCCTCCCCACAGCCTACCCAGCTAGTAGGTACCTCTGAATCTCAATCTTGCGGGGGCACTGGCCTGGCAGCACCTGGAAGGGCACCTGCACCTTAGGCTCATAGGCCTGCAGCGGGAAGTCAGTCTGGGAGAGCTGCTGTGTGGTGGAACCGATGCGCTGCTGCTCCACAAGGTGCTGGAAGTCCTCTGGAAGCTTAAAGGTTTGGACTGTGGGCGAAGGCAGAGGCAGGGGTCATATAAGAAAAAGCTCCAGTGAGAGAGCAAGCTTTGAGCATCAGAAGCAAGCTCAGCACCTGCCTGTGGTGGGGCTGAAGCAGGGAGAAGACAGACGTGAAACAAGGAACCCAAGGGGGTCAAACCTGGAGGAGTCAGGGCCTCCAGAAGCTCTGTTTTGGTCTTGCTTTCCTTGGCTGTTCTCTTCCAGGCCACTCAGGTTCTCAAAACCAGTGACCACTGCTCAAACCAAGTGCTGAATTAAATGAGCAAGAAGCTTACACTTCAATAGGAAGGAGGTGTTGTAACGTTTTTCACAGCCCTATCCTAGAGCTCCCCAGTATATTGGGCTGTCTCCAGACTTAAGTCATTGTGCATACAAACAGGAGCAGGTGGCACTGCCATCCTGGTGATCCTTACTTAGACAGCCTGGGCTGCAGACAGATGTCTGGAGAGAGGAGAGTTGGTGGAGATGGACTCACAGGTAGGGTCCCAATGTCCTGGTTTGCCCAGGCCTGAAGGAGTTCCCAGAACATGAGATGTTCAGTGCTAAAATAGGGAAGTCCCAGAAAAACTGGGATGAGTTGATTACTCTGGCCATGGAGGTGAGAAGTGGCAGTTTGGGAACATGTTTCAGAAGGAGATGGGCCCATAAGGCCCCAATGATGATGCTTCTCTACTCTCCTTCGGAAGAAGGGTCCAAAGAATCCCAAGAGCCTTGGGAAGGCCCTCGTGACCCCTCCTTGAGTCTCACCACCTCTCAGAGGAAAAGAGATGGTCACACTGCAAAAGACCTCACCTTGAAGTACCTTTGGGGGTCACCTCCCTCCATCTGAAATCAGCTCTCACCAGCTGCCAGGCAATTGGGGAACTTCACATAACCAAAATAAGCATCCAAGAAGGCAGTTCTCACGGCCCTGATTACCTGCTCCAGAACCTGTGGATCAGTGACACCATTCCACTTGCAGGACCAGAGGCTCCTTGGGCCCAGCACTGAATCTCAGAAAGGAGAGCCTGCTGAGTCTATGTGCTTGGAAGGGCTTCTCAAGGTCTCCTTAAACCAGCTGGGGGGTGGGGGGACGGGGTGCATCTATTGCCCTGACTGACACCACCCTGTGGCATTCTGGAGCTGCTCTTCCTCATGTGGGTAGGTCTGACAGAGCTGCTGACCACTAGCCCCATACCATGAACCGTGGGGGCACCATTCCCAATATGCCACAGCCCCTAGATTTACAAGGTTTTGTACAATTCTTGGGGCCAGAGGCACTTGTGAGACTTGACAACTGGACTGATATTCAGAAACTGTACAAATGCACATATGCACAATGTTTCCTTTGCTCAAGATTCAACAGGAAACCTAAGGACAGACCTCTTCTCCTTCAGCAAAGATCTTCTGAGCACCTACCTGCACCAGGCCTGTTCTAGATTTTAAGGCCAGCAGGGAACAACTCATAGTCCTCACCTTGGAAGTCCACATTCCAAGGGAGGCAGAAAATACACATAAGTGCTCTCCCACTCCAGGCAGAAGAACTGTACCCTGGCCCTCAGTGGCCCTACCCCACCACAGTGCTATTGCCCTGTTGCTGCAAAGAACAATGATAAAGTATGACTAGACCTTTATGACTCCTATTGTCTCTTGTTACACCCATTTTACAGCTCAGAAAACTGGGGCTCTCAGTCAAGAAGAGATGGTCTCCCTGAAGCCTAAGCCCCTTCCTAGGCACTGACCTTTTGGGGTGAACTTGTCCAGGTCAGCCTGCAGAAGGAGGTTCTGTTGCATGTAGGGGCCACAGCACAGGTCCTGAAACCAAACCCCAGGCCCTGAGTGGGTGTGAGCATCACTGGGACAGTAAGGATCTAGGAAAGACCCAAGGTTAGCTGCCTTCCCCGACGTCCACTGAGGGCACCCAGGAGCACAGCGGGCAGTGCACAGAACCTGAGAGTTCCCACAATTCCTTGTCCAAAGACCACAGCAGGTGATGAGAGGCTGTAGTCATCTGGACCACCCTGGGCTCCACCCCATTGTTCTGGCCCAGCACAGCTCCCTTTCTCACTTTGAGAGCACTCTTGGGGCTGAGCCATGAGATAGACAGACATATGACAAGACTAGCAGGGATCTCTGTTGGTACCTCCCACCTTGGCCACTTTGATAATCCCACTATGGAGGTATCAGTAAGCCCCTGTCCAGTCTAAAGCCTTCTTAAGGCTGCTTTGGGACCTATCTATGGGCTCTGTGAACTCTCTCCAAGTTGTCTTCTCCAGATCCTTCCCTCCTTCCATCCCCCATCCTCATCCCTCTTTATTCCCTTCACAGTCTACCTTTCTTTTTCACATGGCCAACTGAATCCTAGGTCTTGAGCCTGCTTCTCCCCATGTCTAAAACACTCCCTCAGCCCTTTTTTTACCCAACCAATGCATACCCAGGTCTTAGATCTCCGTAGTAGTATACCACCTGATTCAAGGAGTCCTTCCCAACTAGAGCTAGGGAGTCTCCTTCAACAAAGCCACTGCCACATGATAACACATATATTTCTCCAGTGTTCAGTCCAGAGCCTGACACACACACAGAAGGCAGTCAGTAATGAATGGTTGAATGAATTGTTGAATGGATGGATGGTCAGAACAATGGATAGATGGATGGACAAAAAATGAATGAATGAATGGAAGGATGGATAGAAAATGGATGGATGAATAGATTGATGTAAGATGGGTGAACGGATGGACAAAGAATAAACAGGTGGATGATGAAAGGATAGATGGTAAAATGGATGGGTAGACAGATGAATAGTTGATGATGGATGGATGGATAAATGGACAAATTAATGAAACCCACAGGGAAGGATCAGATGTGGTAGGGTGCAGTTGCCACACTCACCCCTAGTTGATTCAAGGCTCCAGGGCTGAGGATGTCGGAGTAGAACCCACGCTGCTTCATCAGAGGATATTGTTTATTAGTGCCTGTGAGGGGTGACTTCCGAGGCTGCCCCAAGTCTGAGACCAACGGTGGGGTCATGGATATGTGTAAAGATGAGGACTTGGGGCCAGGGTCTGGAGAAAGTCTCCCAGATGCATTATCTGATCCCAAAGAAATCCTCCCCAGGTTGGAGTCTTGGCCTGCATGACTTCTCCCAGAACTGTCTTCTTGGCTTGTAGTATTGCACGGGGTGCACTCCGGACCCCGAGAACTCTTCCGTGGACTGCAGCCTTCTTTCTTAGGCAGCTCCATGCTGCTTCTCATGGTGATACCTCAGCCAGAGCTCCTACGAGAAGATACCAGCATCACTTGGTCCTTGTCAGCCTTGGCCTCAACCCCCAGGAGCATCATGATATAGGGATACCTAGTCTGCCTTCTGTCAGGAAACCTCTGCTCACTACACACATATAACATATGAGAGGGTGAGGAGGAAGCGACAAACACTAGGTGTCAGTGTGGCCTCTCCCTGATGCTGCATGTGAGAAATGAGGACAATAGAACTATGGGCTCAGTGATGGGAGGGCACAAGAAGGCCCAGAAGTGTGCAGATGCCCCTGCCCCAGATCACTTTCTGAACTTGTTTACCCCTTCCCCCATTTTAGAGAGCAAAGCTTGGCTTCTCAGCAGAGAAAGACAAGAAAGGTGGTCTGGAGCTCACTTATTCAGCGAAGGGCCCTTATTTGGTTTTCTCCAAAATGATTTTCAGCCAGAGGCACCCCAGCACAGCCCTGCTGAACTCCTGCCTCTCCCTGGTACAGTGTGCACTGGATCCAGGCCTGCTTCCCCGATCCTCACCCACCTAAACCCTTGCCAGCCCTAGAAGCCAGGGGCTAAATGGAACCCAAGTGGGACCTCCAGTGATGACAGCAGAACAGCATTATCCCACCCCAACTTTTGACGCCAGCACAGTTCATGAAACAGACATTTTCCTATCTCCACAAACGTTGCAGTGGATGAGCCACTGGACTGCATGTACACCCACCATCCCAAAGACAACGGTTTGCAGGGTTTTTACTACAGGATGAGCAAGCCCTTGTCGAGCCACTCTTGCTTTTTGCTACCACAAAATGCATTACCAGAGAAAATCTTCAAATAGGACAGCGTTACAAGAAATTGAACAAGGGTCTAGAGACATTTTCACATGAAGCTAGTACAAAAACTTAAAAGAGAGTATGCCTACAATTATCTCAATACAAAATTCAATTCTTAAAAAAAGTATCTTAACAAAAGGAAACTAAAACCTGGTCCAAGCACCTCTACCTGCCCCATGTTCTCTTACCACTCTGCACACTGGGACAGGGTTTACAGTACAGGCCCGGCCCCCCGACCCCAGAGCTGCTCTTCGCTGGATGTTTCATATGCCATCATCTACACTGTGGCCCCCAGGGGGGTGGCTGGTGTGAGCAGGGAGGCCTCTGGGTGGTTGAGGAAGGATCTCTTTACAGGCACTGACCTGAGGGCTGGGGTGGGCAGCAGGGCTGTCTGGTGCCAAGCTCCCCAGTAGTGCCCAAGCAAGCCAGAAGATGTTGAGCCCACTTATAAGAAGGGGGTGGTGAGCTGAGCTGGCAGGGCCACTTGAAGGGCAGATGGGGCTCTGAAAAGAAACCCCACCAGCCAGCCCACAAGTCATCAGCTTTTAACCAATAGTCATGTCAGGAGTCCCCACTGGAACTCTGTTCCCTGAATCCAAGCTCTGTGACCAGTCACCTCCCAGGAAGGTGTTGAAGACAATGTAGAATCCAACAGTGACTGGTCCTTCCCAGAGCACCTTAAAGGGCAGAGGACTCACTAGGGTTCAGTCCAATCCCAGCTGCAAATCCTCAGAGTACTTAGCCTTTAAACAAAAGAACCAAGCAGACAGAGCAGAGCTCCATGAGGCAAAGGTTAAAACCCAGCTCATCCCACAAGAAAGCATTCCATTCCCAAGTTTGCCCAGCCCTCAAGTGGGCTTCACCAGGCTTGACCTGCATTCCTGATGCATCAAGAGAATCTGCTGAGTTAACAGACTTGAAAAGCCAAGGAAACCATGGTGTTGTTGGGGACCAAAGGAATTTTGATGAGTATATTTGCTGTGTCTGTGAGTCAGCTGTGGGGATGGGGTGGGGTGGAGTGGTGGGGTCATATCAGGTATGGCGCAAGAAGAAAGGGCCATGTTCTTCCTCCATCACTCAACTCTCATGAGGGTCAAGTAGCCCCCTTCCCAATGCTGCCCCAGCTCTGGACACCTGTATGTGCAGAAGTCACAACAGACAAACACACAGGCCTGT
Organism: Chrysochloris asiatica; assembly: GCF_000296735.1. Taxonomy (NCBI): domain Eukaryota; kingdom Metazoa; phylum Chordata; class Mammalia; order Afrosoricida; family Chrysochloridae; genus Chrysochloris; species Chrysochloris asiatica. The sequence continues at coordinate 1,008,071 of NW_006408868.1, read as the reverse complement.
TTCTCGTCATCCCTACAGGGATGCACCTCTCAGAATAATTGTCTCCCTTGCCAGGCTGTGCATGAAGGCAGAAAGAGGACTTGAGCTCTGAAACCTTAGCACCTAGCGCAGGACTGGCATGGGTTGCCACACTGTTGTTGTTAAGCACCGTCTAGTCAGTTCTGACTCATAGAGACACTCTATAGGCTGGTGGGTTTGAACGGACTGATTTACAGTCTCAGAAACCCTATACAGGGTCACTATGAGTCGGAACCAACTCCATCGCCCACCTCCAACACATTGCAGTTAGCAGTCCAGTGCTTATCCTACAGCACACCAAGATTCTAGTTGTTGTTGTTGTTAAGTGTTCAAGGTCGGTTCCGTCCCTGAACAGAGTTTCCAAGGCTGTATATCTTTACGGGAGCAGAAAGCCTCATCTTTCTCCTGCGGAGCAGCTGGTAGTTTCGAACTGCTGACCTTAAGGTTCGCAGCCCAATTCGTAACCACTACGCTACCAGAGCTCCTTAAGGTTCTAGTAGGTGGCTAGAGTAGGGTGCATCAGTACTCTCCCAACTTACAAATGGGGGCACAGAGGACTAAGGACACTCAATCGTGTTAGAATCCGGGAGGGACTGGGTGGCTGAGGACCAGAGTCCCACGTCTTCCCAGCATGGGCCTTCCACAGGAGAAGAGAAAGCTCTTCATTCTCAGCAGTGGGAGTGGGGTCCTAAAAGCCCGTCTGTTAAAGCCATAATTGATGTGCAAGGTTCTTTAAAAGTGTGTCCCTGCCTTTCCCACAGGCCAAAACTGGCAAGGAGCGGAGTTGCGGGAGGGGGAAGGGGGCGGAGAGAGGTGAACCGCCGCCTCAGAGTGAAGAGTCTGCGTTCACCGCAACCTGTGGCGGGAAGGGTCAGAACGAGAACCTCCTCTTAGTCCGCTCGCTCTGTGTGCCTTATCGAGGTCCCCTGCTCACGCTCGGCCCACTAACCTACCGGCTCCACAGCGCAGGAGATAAGCGTCTGGGTTTCGCGGCCGTCAGGTCTCTAGGGAGAAACACTGGGCCAGTTGCTAAGGGGCGGGACCATCCGGCACGGTGGAGGCGGAACTTCTATCCGCGCGCGCCACCTAGAGTGCAACCCGCTTTATAGGATTTGGATCCTCCCGCCCAGGACGGGCTGTTTCCCCCACCGTCCATCCCTGAACCCGGGACTGGGGCGCTCACTTCAGGAACTGGCCAGGTAAGAAGTTACCTTCTTACCTCTGTGTTAGCAAATTCAGGCTCCACTAAACATATCCTCTCCAGGTCCTTTCTAAAAAGAGACAAAACAGCCAAATGCACTGTGAGAATTTTGATTGAATCCTGGATTGTTTTTGAAAAGAGCTGGTGTGGTGCTGTGGATTAATGCGCTGGACTACAAAATTGGTTTGAACCACAAGATCAGCAGTTCAAGCTCACCAGCCGCTCCTTGAAAACTGTTTACAGGGTCTCTGTGGGTCAGAACCGACTCGACACCAACAATATGCAAATTATTTAGGGGAAATCCTTGGGGAAATGTGTAGATTGGCAGTTCATATTTAAGCCACTGAAGCTGGACCAATGTGGACAAATTTGGGGATACTGGTTCAGTAGTAGAATATGCTAAGCATTGAACTATGAACCAAAGCCAATGGTTCGAGCTCACCAGCCACTCAGTGGGAGAAGGATAAGACTTTCTACTCCTGCAAAGAGTTAAAGCCTCAGAAACTTGATGCAGGGTCACTATGAGTCAGAACCAACTCTAAGGTACTTACTTTAACAACAACAGCATATAAGGCCAGGGTTCAGTGTTTGGCCAATGCACCTCATGTGCAGCCATCACTCCTCTGTCGTTGGAGACTTGCGAGTTGCTATGATGCTGAATATGTTTCAGCAGAACTTCCAGACTAAGATGAACTCGCAAGAAAGGCCTGGCAATCTGTTTTCAAAAATTAGTCAAGGAAAATCCTATGTATCCCAGCATTCAGTTCTATAACCAGTCATGGAGTGGCACTGGCTTGGTAGCATTTAATTCCTTTGTGTTTAGGAGATTACAGATGTTCACTGCACCAGTCTCAACTTTTCTGTAAGAGAAAGAGGTAGGATTACAAACTAAAAAAAAGAAAAAACACTTCAACCTGAGAATCCCTGCCCCGAGCCTTCTTAGAATTCGCCCCATTTCATTGGAAAGTCAATTACTATAATTTAATGTAATCGATACATTGAGCATTGTATCAAGTTGTACAGGTGTCAAAAGTTGAGTCAGGAAAAAATTGTATGATAGATATATTTACAACAACAAAAAAGAATACTTACTGAGTAGAAGACCTGGTGTGGCGCTGTAGGATAAACACTTGACCGTAAGGTCTATTTGAACTGCAAGGTCAGCAGTTCACACTTATCAGCTGTTCATCAGAAACCCTACACAGTGTCAATATGAGTTAGAACCAACTTGACAGCACTTAACAACAACTGAGTTGCTTATGTATAACCTAACATCTCATGGGATTTGATTCCTTGTTTTGGAGGTTCAGGGACCTCCCAGTTAATTGTCCTAATAACAAGTTTAGTGCTTCTATTTTATCTTCTGTTTCATTGTGTAGTAGTACTTGGGGTCTTAAAAGCTTGCAACCAGCCATCCAAAATAGAACAACTGATCTCTATTCACATGGAATAATAGAGGAAGGAGTGTGAGGAATAGAAGAATGTGTGGCTAATTGCCTCCAAGGACAATTGCCTTTTTTACCAGAAGACCAGAACTTGATGGTGTATGGCTACTGTTACTGAATGTTTGAATCTAAAATTCTATAGAAGAATTCCAATCAAAAAGGGAAAATTATACAACAGGATTGCAAATTTTCATAGAATCCAGAATTTTATGGCATTCTGGTGTGGTTGGCTAGCCTCAAAGTGAAGTGTTCAAACCCACCAGTTGCTTCTTAAAAACCCTACATAGGGTCCTATGCATTGGAGCTGACTCTGTGGCACTTAAACCAAACATTGTTTAATTGTCCATATTCACACAGTTGCTCCATACACAGTGACAGTTGCTAATGGAAGGAAGGAGGGTGAGGGGGATCAGAAACAATAGTGATCAGCCCATTGAGATTGTGTAAACCCCCAAAACTAGTACCCTGAAACAATCTTTACACCTTTAACCCAAACTTTAAACCCCTGAAGTTGTTATTAAACAACTTTAATGTTACTGTTGTTAGGAGCTGTCGAGTTCGTTCCAACTCATACTGACTCTGTATAGGGTTTCTAAGAAGTGACTGGTGAGCTTGAGCTGGTGACCTTGTGGCTCAAACCGACCTCGAGGTTGAGTGCTTATCCTGTGGTGCCACACCAGGACTCCTACATCAAACAATAGTTTAATTTAGTTAGTAAAAATATCTGCCTTGAGTATTGTACTCGTTTAAGATCTACGGGACCAAAGGACAACAGTAACTGGAAAGATGAGATAGGAAACTTAGGGGCCAGTGAGTTTATGTTAATGGGAAAGGAATAATTCAGAAAAGATGGGTGAGAATGGTTGTATGGCCTGAAGAACTGTTGAATTGGTATAAGCATATGCTTGACAACAACAACAATTACATTTTATAAGGAAAGAATTGGCCCCATTTTACAGATGTTGAAACTGAGGTTCAGTAAAGGGATATGGTTTGCCCACTGTCTCAAGGCACATTAGTGTCGGAAGAGGTAGCTCCTGCTGCTCATTAAACATCTGTCCATTTCATTCAACATTGTAGTGCTTACTTGGCACCAGGCCTATTGTTGTTGTTGTTGTTGTTGTTAAGTGCCATGGAGTCAGTTCTGACTCATAGTGACCCTACACAGGGTTTCCGAGGCTGTAAATCTTTATGGGAGCAGATTGCCTCATCTTTCTCCTGCGGAACCGCTGGTAGTTTCGAACTGCTGATCTTGAGGCTCACAGCCCGATTAGTAACCACTACGCTACCAGAGCCAGGCCTATACTGGGTATTTATTGTTATTAAGTGCCATCAAATTAGTTCTGATTCATAGCAAGCCTGTATAGGGTTTCTGAGCTAGTGAGTTTGAACCACTGACTTTGCAGTTCAAATTGACCTTGCAGTTGGGTGCTTATTGTATAGTTCCACATCAAGGCTCCATACTGGGCACTAAATGTCCAGAATTGAACTGAAGCAAAATACCTGTTGAGTGGAATTAATCCAATGGACTAGTGGACCATGTGAACATCAGTCTCCATGACCCTGAGACACGAACTAGGCAGTGCCCAGCCGCCACTACCACCTTCTCTGAAAGGGATTACATTAGAAGGTCCTGGATAGAATGGGAGAAAATGTGGAACAAAATTCAAAATCAAAAAAAAAAAAAAGAAAAGAAAAAGACCAGGCTTATTAGTCAGATAGAGACTGATGGAACCTTGAGATTATGGCTCTTGGTCACCCTTCAGGTCTGAAACTGAACTCACCCCATTGGCTTAATTTTCAGTCAAGGAATATAGGGGGAACAACATTAGTGAAGTATATATATCATAGAATGGTCAACCATTCCAGATTAAAAGGACAGCATTTATGCACAGACAAAATTCAAAAGGGCTGGGAAAGGAGAAATGAAAAGAAACATAGGAGGAAGTGGGATGTGATGTTACATGGAGGGAATAGCAATCATTGAGATGAAACTGAAGTGTTAGGATTTGTGAATGAAAAACTGACAATCTGCTCTGAAATCCTTCTCTCAATTCACAATAAAAAGGTTGTTTTTTTTTAAAGTCTATTTGAAATGGAAGAGCTGGAGAGGGCAGGGAACGAGGTACCTAGAATCAGGGTGTAAAGCTGTGCCTGGAGACAGTGCTTAGACCTTTGCCCAGAACACGTCTCTCCACCAACTCCTACCCCTAGCCAACTCAGATATAGCCTTCCAGACCCAAGCATGGTACAGCCTTTCCTGAACCCAAACCATGGGTGTATTGCTTTTCTTGTCAACATTCACACAGTGATAACTGTTGAACTGAAGAAGGGTGACAGATATCAAAGGCAAGGGTAGCCACAGCTCTTTGAGGGTACTGAGCGTACCCTCAAAGTCCTGGTTAGGGCAGTCTGGCTTCATGGGACTGGATATGGATTATGTACCCACACAGCCTGTGGAGAGGTACCTCCCTTCTCGTTTTTGCCTGGCACCTCACACACTGAGTAGTACAGCTGGCCAAAAAGCTGGCATACCCATTTGAGTTGCCATGGCAACACCAGCCAATGGTGGGATGTCAGGGATGAGAAGGACAGAGCAATAATCCTGGAAAGTTGCCAGGGCAACACAGTCGACTGGTGACGTCCCAGGGACCATGGCTGCTGGACAGATGGATAGGCCACTATGGAAAGGATCACTCTCAGGAGGTCCAGCTTACACAGCCGAAAACACCCCTACCTCACCCCTCTCCTGCCTGGCAGGGAACCATGGGTTAGTCTCTGTCCCCCGAGTCTCAGACACCCAGTCTCTAATACCACCATTAAGACAGAAGTTCTGTCTTCCTGCCCTGGCCAGGACGCTGTCATACCTGGTTCTCTGGGAGAAGAACAAACTGAGCCATGGTGTTGCCCCTACATGGGGGACTGGGCTCCTGAGGGACTAGGGCTGCCGCTTAGGTATAGAGTCTTAGGGGTCTTAGCCCAGCACCCATCTCTCTCTTAGAGCCCTTCTTTGCTGAAGAAGATTCTAGTGGCATGGGGTAGATAGGCTGCTCAGGGTGCCCAGGCCCAGGCCTGTGTTCTTCCAACAGGGAGGGGTCTGAGGGCCTGGCAGACCTGGCTCCCCCTCCCGTGTCTCCCCGCTGTGGCACCAGGGGGGGGGTGGGTGGGTGGGGCAGCAATGCTTCACTGGCTGCAGAGATGAAAGCCCCGTGTGAATAGGTGGGGGTGGCCGGGGTGGTGTGGATGTGCCCTTCATGTGGCCGGCCAGCTGGAATGGAGGGTGACAGGCATTGAGACAGGGTAGCTAGAGCTGCCTACCCCCACCTGCTCCCAGATGCCTCTTGGGTCCCCAGGATCTGCCTCTGGTTTGCTAGGCCAGGGCACTGAGCTGCCACCAAGAGAAACAGAGTTTCAGGCACAGGGATTGTCAACATGGAGGTTGAGTGAGATCGAGAGTTTACCCCCAATTTTTTGCTACTCCCAGAAATGTTGTTGTTGCTAAGTACCGTGGAATCAGTTCCAACTCATAGTGACCCTGCATAGGGTTTCCGAGGCTGTAAATCTTTATAGGAGCAGAACACCTCATCTTTCTCCTGCAGAACTACTGGTAGTTTCGAACTGCTGACCTTGCGGTTGGCAGCCCAAATCGTAACCACTACGCTACCAGAGCTCCTACAATAAATAGAAATAGAGGCACATTAATTGTTTTTCTATCAGTTTTCCATTCCTAGCTCAAACCACACCATCTCAGGAAGCCCTCTGTGCATTAATTCAATGTAGAATACACTCATGCTGTCTTTCAGGCGCCCCAAAGGATGATGGCCTATACCACTTTGTAAAGAAACATGCAATGGTCACTGCTGGGTCCCTCAGAAAAATCTGACTGTCCCCAGACACCAGCTCAGCTGCACATGACCCCATTTTCACACCCTCTACCCCTTCCCATTTCCCTCTGACCCACAGCCCAAGACCATGCCCAGGACAGGGTCCTGGATACCGAGGCTCTGCTACCCAGGAGCATCCAGGAGGAAGTTCCCCACCTGCCTGGGAGAAGCTCCCGGTGACAGTCCCTGAGACAGTGACATTTCCCCTAGGACATTCTCAGTGGGACCCAGAGAGCTGTTCATCTTAATTAGGCTCTCGGAGCTGGAGCTTTGAGCTGTGATTTCCCCTAGGCCTCAAGGAGCTTGGCAAATGTCACTCATGCATCAGCTAAGTGATGTCTCAACGTTCTCCACCCAGTGACCCAGCATATACCTCACTCTAACCCCCCAGGGAGTCTGGGTTTGCAAAGACTCAGCTGAGTCCCCTCCAGGCTCCTTCTCCCAGGGCTGGTTGCTTTAGGACCATGCTCTACCATTCTGAGCTTTTACTCACCCATAGTAAGGGCCTGGTGTGGTGCTATAAGGTAAGCACTGGTCCATAAGGTCAGTGGTTCAAACCCAATAGCTATTCCTCAGAAACCCTATACAAGGTCATTATGAGTCAGAACCTACTTGAAATCACTTAACAACAACAGAAAGGGCCATGGACAGGGACAGAAGGCCTAGGTTCTTCCATCCACTTGCTGGGCAATTCCCTTCCCTTGCTAGGCCTCAGTTTTTCCATCTGCATAGTGGAGAATGTAAACCTTGCTTAGCCCCACCCTGGGGTCACCTGTGCAGTAGTTTGAGGGACTCTTCCTACGTCTTCCCAACCTGGTGTCTGTTCCGATACCTGGGCATATCCTGGCCTTAGATCTCCTTCTAAGAAGAGGAAAACTAATCTTTGAGGCCCTGAGGACAAGTATGGCTGCTCCCATTTTATAGATGTACAGCCTGAGGTTCTGATATGAAAGCCTTGTCCTAGGCATACACATTGCTGGTCAGGCAGGGCTAGCTTGGCAGCTGGACCCTCTGCTGCTGCCCAGCCCTCCCTGCTACCACAGCCCTTCTTGGCCAGCCCTCAGAGCAGGCAGCTGGGCCTGGGGATGGGCAGGGAGTGACTTGAGGCGCCTGAGCTGAGAAGCAGGTTGGGGAGCAGCAGGTGCAAGATAATGGGGCCACCAGGGGAGGCCCAGGGAGCAGGTGCTACCAGTGGAGGGGGTGAGGTTGTCATTGTGTGCTGGGCTGTGGTAGGCCCGGGGCAGGAGGGGGCTCCCCCTAGGTCCCTGGGCCACCCTGGCTCATGCTCAGAGATCTTCCAGATGCCTGGGCTCAGGCACACATCCAGGCCCCTCCCCCAGGTCCCAGCAGCCCCACCAGGTTACCATGACAACCAGCACTTTCATCCTTGTCCCTTTGTCTGGTCATGGTCCAGCTTTTGTGACCAACTATAATTGTAGGGGCTGGGGGCAGTGGGGACGGGGGAGGGGCCTTGCCCCAAGTTGACTCAGTCTGCTGGGATGGCGGTGTGGGCCCATGGCCAAGGGGGGCTGAAGGACGGATTAAAGAAATCTGGAGATGCAATAAAGCTGGGCTTGACTAGCCACTAATCTGCTGCAACCTCCTCTCCTGGCTGCCAGCCCATATCCACAGAGTTGGGTCTGTGGGCCTGGGAGTAACCCGGAGCTAAGGCTCTCCCATTCCCTCCTTAGGTCTCATTGTCCCATCTGAGAAATGCGCTGTAGGTGGCACTTCTCTCTGGGAGACAAAAGAGCATAGGCCAAGTCAAAGTTTGTTAACTGCCTTGTACAGTTGGGGAAACAGAGGCACAAAGCAAAGCTGGGCCCTGGGCTGTATTACACCCAGAGGGATCAGAATCAGATTTGCTGGGGGCTTATAGTCTCAGGGCCTGTAGGCATCAGGCCGCTCAAACCAAAATTAGCCTTCCTAGAGGGAGGACCCCAGCCACCAAAATTTGTGGTAGTGTTAGAAGGAGGCTTGTAGTAGCCTGCTCCTCCCTAATCCAGGCCTCACCAGCTGTGCCACTTTGAGCAAGTCATCTCCTCTCAGCAACATAGTCTAAAGTCAACCCTCCCTGCCTCAGCTAGAGTGCAAATGAAGTCAGGCCCATTCTGCAGAATGCCATCCCATAAACCACACATCCTAGGCTCTCCCAGCACCAACCCAGCCCACTCAAATGATCTGAAAGGCACCTAAGAAGCCCTAATGGGTTGAAATCCATGACAGCTGACTAGATGCTCCGTGGGAATAAGATGCGGCAGTTTGCTTATATAAAGATTATAGTCTTGGAACTCCTGTTCTGTATGGTCGATTTGAGTCAGGACGGACTCAATGGCAGTGGGTTTGGTTTTAGTTTTTGAAAAAGCACCTGCCTCACTGCCCTGGGCCTTTGTACCGACAATTTCCTCCACTAGTGGTGTTCTCTCCCTTCTGACAGGAGTCAGGGTCCTGGGTCACCAGGAGTTAGAGGGAATGATCATTGCTAAACCTTCTAAATCTAAAGGATTCTCCTTGAAACAAGCTCTGGTTTCCAACAGAGAGCAGAAGTAGAATGACACAGGAGCAAGGGGCTCCAAAATCAGATAGCACAGAGGAGGGGGACAGGATGGCTCTGGGGCTCAGCTCCTGTCTTGGGCTGTTTTTTATCTTTGAGGAGAATCGGGGCTCCCCACAAGTCCCTTGCTCCAAGCTCATCACCCTGCAGTCTCATGGGAGGAATCTGAGCATCCCTGACAACGATCTACACAATTATGTGTGTTTGCAATGAGCTTCTGTAAGGAAGACTGTGGAATGATTGATGCATTTGAATTATGGTGCTAGAGAAGAATATTGAGAGTACTATGGACTTCCAGAAGAACAAATGCATCTGTGTTGGAAGAAGTACTCCAGAATGCTCTGGGATGGCCAAACTTCATCTCTCATACTTTGGACATGTTATCATGAGGGACTAGTCCCTAGAGAAGGACATTATGCTTGGTGAAGTAGAGGGGCCAGTGAAAAAGAGGAAGACCACCAAGGAGATGGATTGCCACAGTGGCAGCAGCAATGGGCTCGTGTGTAACAACATGGTGCAGGCCCGGTCAGTGCTTCGTTCTGTTGTGCATAGTCACTATGAGTTGGAGACCGACTCGATGGCACCTAATAGCAACAACAAGATCTGTAGGTCCTCCAAGGAGCCTGAGGCTCCATAGGCCACGCAGGTCTAGGAAAGAACCCCAGTACTAGAGCTGTCTCACATACATGACAGATGACATATCCCTGAAATATCTCTAAGCAGACAACTGAGTCAGGGTGGGTTTACATGCCCCTTTCTCAGCCACCATTGTCCACTTGATGAGAGGGGCAGGGGAACTAGAGGACAGGGCCTAGAACTGGGGCTGCTCCTTTGGCTGAAGTGAATACTGAACTAAGCATCAATTCAATACCAGCAGGGGCAGGTCTGCATTTCACTGAGGCTCTGCCATCCCAAAGAAATGTCACCTCCTTTTCCTCATGAACCTCTTCCTCTGAGATGAGCTCTGTATCTGTGCTGGATGGGAGAGGGTGCAGTGGTGGATGTGCGGCCTGAGGCCAACAGGTGCACAGTAGGTCCAGACGGATTCCACTCCACTAGGCAGCCCACTCCAGTGGGAAGGTCGTGCTCAGTCATTGTGGCTTTGAAACTAAGTATTGAGAAATTGCCACATGCCATAAATTGATGCATTCAAATTGTGGTGTTGGCAAAGAATACCTGATCTTTTACAAAGAATCTTCTATAGACTGCCAGAAGAACAAACAAATCAATCTTAAAAGAAATACAACCAGAATGTTCCTTAGAAGTGAAGATGGAGAGACACTGTCTTGCTTACTTTGGACATATCATCAGGAAAGACCAATGGCTAGAAAAGAACATTTTATTTATTAAAGTAAAGGGTTAGTGAAAACTCTCAATGAGACCGATTTATACAACAACCGCAACAAGAGACTCAAACATCCCAACAGTCATGAAGCTGGCACAGGACCAGGAGATGTTTCCTTCATAAGGTCACCAGGATTCAAGGCCACTCGACGGCCACTAGCAGCAACATGTACTTTAATCCTCACACCAGCCCTGTGTGAGGAAACAGTGGCTGTTTTATAGGTAGAGAAGTTAAGGCTCAAAGATGTTAAGCTGCCTAAAATGTGTTGGGGATGGGAATCAGCAGACAGACCTAGGATAGGAGAGGGACAGGATAAGAGACCGAGCTGGGCCACTGCTAGGTAGAAGATGGTACAAAGCAGAGTTGGGCTCAGGGTAACAACTTTTTTTATAATGATCTAGGCCAAGAGCTTGGACTGCCCAGGTGGCAGGGAGCTCCCCATCATGGGAGGCATGCAAAAGGAAGTTGGATAGGTATCTGACTTTTGAACATCAGAATAGAACTGGAGTACCTGTTGGGAGCATGTGAGATGATACCATCCTAGCCCCATTTTGGTCCTGGAGGGGACAGCATCTCCCAGGTAGGAGTTGAAGGATGGAGGAGGTGGGCACTCCCTGTCCAGCACTAGCCCCCATTGCCCTGCTCCCATGGATGACTCCCACTCTCTGATCTGTGTCTTTCTTAGTAAGGAATTTCAAGGGACCAGGAAGAGGTGGGAAGCTAAGACTGAGAGTGAATACCTCCAGTTTTTCATCCTAGGCATGTTGCTTGTCCCACCCTAGTCCCAGCTGTGTGGGGATGTCTCAGAGCTTAATCCCACTCCTAAGGCCCTTCCTTGCAGGACTGAAAGCTTCCTCTTCACCCACTGGCCACTACAGTATAACAAACTGACAGACTGATGGTGGTGGCGTACTGTAGCCGTAGCAGAAACAGTATGCAGAAACCATTCAAAAGTCCACCTCCTTGGAAAGATGATGCGTGCTCAGAGCAGGGTTCAACTGGTCTTGCCTGGCACTGTGTGCCCAGCCCCGGCCCTGCAACCTGGCACAGAGGAAATGCTCAATGAGTGACGCAGAATGAATGATGAACGTTCAAGTGAGTCCCCAAGCAGGAGCATGAGTCCAGACGCCAGGCTAACAGAAAGTGGCCTTAGGGAGATTAGCCAGGCCAGCAGGTTCACCGCATAGGCTCCCTACTCCTGTGGCCCCCACTCTGCTCTGAATGTCATCTCCAAGTGCCTCAGAGCTGCCAGGAAGACACAGGGACTAGGGACTTAAGCTAAACAGAGGGAATGATTTAGGGTGATTCCTGAAGGTCTCGTCATCTGCCTCTTGGTCACATATTCCCCTTCTGTAAAGCTTTTCACAGTCTTGACTGGAGTCTGTGATGGAGTGAGAGGGAAGCAAGTCTAAACGACCAGTCACAATGCACCCACCCTCCTCAGCCAGATGGGAGGGTGCCTGTTGCTGGCTCTGTCCACTGCACCTGGGCATGGGAGACCTTGACCTTCCAGCCACCACTCTTTGTGGGTGGTCACCAACCTACTCAGCTGCTTTGTGCCCCGTTCTCCCCCTCCCAGCTCAGCGGCTGCCTCCTGAACTCCTTGGCGGGCCTCCAGGCCTCAGAGGAAGCCACTGCCTTGCCACCACTATTACCACCACCATCACTGCTGCTGCTGCGAAAATGCAATTACAGCAAACAACAGCCGTTACAGCACTCGAGCTGCGCCATCCACACCTGGAACTAATTAACTTAATTAGAACTTAATGAGCTACACTGGTCGGAAGGCCTATTTTTACTTAATTATCCCCCTAATGTGCTTGGCAGTGAGGAGTGAAGGGTCTGGAGGATGACTCTGGTGGTAGCAATGGTTGTGGCAGCCACCTCCTTTCTGTCCAGAGAGGATGCCAGGGCAGTGACTGCCATCTGTCACACATGGACCTCAAAGAGTTGGGAGTCTCTGGAGTGGAGGCCAGGGCCACAGGCCACACCTGCAGGGAAAGCAGCCTTGGCAGCCCCATCTCCCTGGATGCCCTCCCTGAGCTGGGACTGAAGCCACATTGAGCTCTGCATGACAGATGTAGCCTGGTTGACTTTTGCATTCAAAGACCCTGATGGGGACGGACAGGAACTCAGAGTTACTCTTCCAGCTGTCTCTTAATGGGGAAGCCAAAGCCCAGAGAGGGGAGGGCCTTTCCTAAGGACACACAGCTAACTGGTGGTGATGGAGACTATGGAGCCTCCCAGGTCCTCAGAAGGAGCATTTCAAGCCATGATGGGGTTCCACTAGGCAGGGTTAGGGTGGGCAGAATGTCACTTAAAAACACCTTCCACTTCTAGTTTGGCCTATGACTCCAAGAAAGCCAAGTTTGTATCACCAGCTGACTTCTCTAGCCTTGGGATGAGGCACGGTGGTCTTGGCTCCTGGGGAGATATGTAGCAGGCATTGAGAGCAGGGTCCCTTCCAACTAGCTCCTGTCTTGGCTCTGCTGTGGACCTCCAGATCATTGAGTTGTTTGAATCTCTGGATTCTGGGGGCAGAGGAGACCTTGGCCCTTGTACAGGGGCAACACATCTCTGTGCTGAGAAGATGACTCAATCTCTCTTTGAAGCAGTGCTTTCTCTGGAACTCCAACCCTAAATCTACCAGCTGCTTCCTTGGTGCCTCCTGCTCTGTCCAGTCCCAGGCATTCCAAGCCAAAAATGCACGAACCAGAACCCTGATTTCCCTTTCACCAGTCTACTCTTCCCAGCATTCTCCTCTTTTGAAAACGGCTTGGCTCACGTGCTCAAGCCAGGAACTGAAGAGCCACCCTTGACAACTCCCTTCCTTACTTCCTATAGCCAAACCATCCTTGAGTCCTGTTGGTCCTGTCTCCAAAAACATCCCCTAGTGTCCCCTTGCCACCAACCCACATCAAGTCCTGAACTTCTCCCCTCAACATCCATCCCCTGCCTGCTCTCTGGGCCTCCACAATCCAATCTCCACACACTTAACCACAGTGAATTTTAAAAATCCCTCTGATGACTTCCTATCACACATAGAATAAAGACCATGGGCCTAGCTTACAGAACCCCTGCAGGGGACCGTGGCTCCTCTGGTCTCATATATTCCCTTTCCCTTCTTCTCTTGCCCCAGTCACAGGGGCAGCCCTAGGTGCAGCAAAGGCCTCAGGGTTTTTGTATTTGCTGTTCTTTCTGTCTGGAATACCTTTTCCCCTGACCTTTAGAAACCTTATTTTGTGCCTATGTCACTGCAACCTCTCTGGCTTCTCAGTCTAAAATTATCCCCAGGTCCTTGCATATCACCCTGATAGTATTTTTTTCTACATAGCACCAGTTAGCATTTGACAATGTCTCTGTTTTCCTATGTCCCACAACTAGAGTACAGGCTCCATGAGAGCAGAACTTCATCTGTCTTGGCCCTTACTGAATCTCCAATGCCTAGAATGCAATATGCCTGGCACACAGGAGGAATGTTCTCTTGAATGAATGCTGAAAGTATGCGCAGAAGCCAAGCCCAAGGTAGCTGGCCCATATTTGGTGATTAGCAAACATTTTCAAAAGGAAGGAAGTACGGTAGGTAGTTTGGGACACTTTCTCAGGGCTGATGATCTGCCCAGAACCTGAGTGTGGACCCATGGTAGCCAGCCCAAGAGAGGAGAGGCTGCTTCCAGCCCTAGCCAACCCCAGGTGTCCCAATTCTGACACGGACAATCCAGGACCCTCCAGTTCCCTTTCACTGACCTGTTCTTTCCAACATCTCCACCTCTGAAATGGCCAAACCACCTTCCTTGGCCTCCCAACTGTGCCCAGACAAGGCTAGACTGGTGCTCAGAGCCTCTTGGCCCTTTGGCCACAGTCCCAGCCTCTCTTCTCTTGGTGGTATTGGATTTTTCCTGTGCGTCTTCATCTCATTACCTCACAGATTATGTTCCAGACTTAGTAAAAACAGGACAGCAGGAAAAGGGTTTTAATTCTGTTGTGACTTAGGCATTTCCAGCAACCATGGCTGTCTGCCAGTCTCCTGCTCTGCTTGGGGATCAGGGCCCCTGGGGAAACAGCTCTGACTGGCAATTTCCCCTTGCCCTTATGAACTGAGGAATCCCTGTCTCCTGTCTGGGAGGCCCCAGCCCTGGGAATCATCCCAGACCTTCACACTCAATGGGGCCCCATTTTAGTTGGTTGGATGCTGCTCTCAACCAGGTCGCTCCCTGTAGCCATTTGGTCAGGGGTGGGACAGGGGTGTGGATGCTCTGTGTGTAAGGGGGAGTCACTGGCCTGCAAGGATCAAGGCTGGGGTTTGAGACTTCGTACTGCCCTTTACAAGGAGCTTTAGTAGCGTAGTGGTTACGAATCGGGCTGCAAACCACAAGGTCAGCAGTTTGAAACTACCAGCTGTTCCGCGGGAGAAAGATAAGGCTTTCTGCTCCCGTAAAGATTTACAGCCTTGGAAACCCTGTACAGGGTCGCTATGAGTCGGAACTGACTCCACGGCACATAACAACAACTGCCCTTTACAGGGTCTCACTGCCTCAGTTTCCCCACCTAAGAGGTAGCAATGTCTGTACCATTTAGCAGACTGTAGGAGGAGCCCATAAGCTGGAGGCATAAAATACCTTATAAATGACACAGCGTTGGTGACTTCACCTGAGTTTCTGGTAAGACAGAAGCGGGCCTCATACAAATTAAAAACATTTGTTCCTGGAAGACTTTACCAAAAAGTGAAAGACAAGCCTGGAAGAATATCTGCTGAAGCTATGTATCCAATAAGAATCTAGTCACCAAAATCAGTATAAACTTTGACAACTTAACAACAAAAAGATAAAGAGCCCAGTCATAAACTGGGCAAAGGACTTGAATAGACATTTGGCCAAAGAGGCCACCAAACACATAAAAAGATGTTCAGTGTCATTAGCCAACAGAAAGATGCAAATCAAAACCACTATGAGATACCATTTCACTCTCACCAGGATAGTTAAGATTTTTTAAAAAAGGAAAGGGGTGAAAAAAAAAAAAAAGAAATGACAAATGTTGGCTAGGTTGTGAAGAAACTGGAACTTTCATCAATGATTAGTGGGAAGACGAAATGATACAGACACTTCGGAAAACAGTATGACACTTCCTAAAAAGACTAAAAATAAAACTACCATAAGACCCAGAGTCGTAGTGTGGCACTGTAGGGTAAGCACTGGACTGCTAACGGCAAGGTCATCACTTCAAACCCATCAGCCACTCCTTGGAAACCCTGTACAGGGAGGGTCTGGGAGTTGGAACTTGACAGAACATAATAGCAACAACAGCCATATGACCCAGCAGTTCTACTCCTACGTATGTGCCCCAAAGTCTTAAAGCAGAGACTGAAACAAAGACTTGGACACCAATGTTCATTGCAGAACTAGTCACAATTGCCAAAAGGTGTAAACAACCTAAATGCCCATCAACAGATAAATGGATAGACAAAATGTAGTACGTACATGCAATGAAATACTACTTAGCCAGTAGGAGAACTAAAGTCTTGATATTTATGAAGCTTAAAAATATAATAAATGCAATAAATCAATCACAGAAAGGCAAATATATGACCTCACTTATATAAAAATACAAGAATAGGCAAAGGTATAGAGACCAATGTTTCTTAGTGATTGCCAAGGATTAGGGAGAGGGAAGGCTAGTGCTTATGGAGCTTTGAATTCCGGTTTACAGGAATGGAAAAATCTCTTTGGTTAAGTGTAGGGTTGTACAATCGATTAATATAATTGTTGTCAACAAGTTGTACACCTGTAAAAAGATGAATGGACAAAGTTGTGTGACATATTTACAATGAGATTGCATATGTACAACCAAACAGTTCGTGGGGTGTGATTCCTTACTTTAGAGGTTTACGGTCATGGTTTCAAGGGACATCCCAGTTATTGGCCTAATAACATGTACTATTCTACCACCTTGTTCATTGCATAATGCCTGAGGCCCTAAAAGCTTGCAGTCATCCAAGGTACAACAAATTGCCTCTATTCACCTGGAGCAACAGAGGAAGAAGGAGTTAGGACTAGGAGAAGGAAATGGAATATTTGGCTAATTGCCTCCATAAACAACTACCTCCTTAGCCATCAGACCAGAAGAAATGGATGATGTTTATTTACCATTACTGAACATTTTGGGCAAAGATTCTATAGAAGAATCCTGATCTGAAGGGAGAAAATGCAGCACTAAATGCAAATTCTCATGGACTCTAGACTTTCTAGAGCCATGAAGGCTAAATGAAACCCTGAAACTATTGCCCTGAGATCATCTTTAAAGTTGTTAAAGTACTGTCAAGTCAGTTCCGACTCACAGTTACCCTATATAGGGTTTTTGAGGAGCAGCTGCTGAGTTTAAACTGCTGACCTTATGGCTCAAACAACCTTGCAGTCCAGTTGCTTATCCTACAGTGCCACAGAGGGACTCCAGAAAAAAAAAAAAAAAAGTCTGCCTTGAGCATTATGCTCTTTTTTACAAGGGGGTTTCCAAACGTTTGTGAAAAAAGAAAATGTATAGATAACAGAATTTTCTCACAAACTTTTTGATACCTCCTCATATCTATCTATCCGTATGGAATCAAATTAACAGCCGCAACTTGAAAGATTAGATAGGAACCTTCACAGGCAGTTAGTTTATGGTGAAGGAGGAGGAAGAACTCAGGAAAGGAGGGTGATCGTGGCTGCACAATTTCAAGAATATGAGCAGTGTCGCTAAATTGTACATGCAGAAACAATTGAATTGGTGTGTATTTTGCTCTGTATATTCTCAACCGCAATAACAAAAAATTTTTTAGTTTAATTTTAAGGCAGGAACAGAGGTCTGGGCAACACACGAAGGCAGGTGCCACTTAGCAGTTTCTATTCTGGTGTGGCACTGTAGGATCAGCACTGGATTGCAAATTACTAAGTCGGCGGTTCAAATCTACCAGCTGTTCCTTGGAAACCCTGTAGACTATCATTGTGAGTGGGAACCGACTTGAAGGCACCTGCCAAAAAAAACATTAACCATTGCAGCTTTCATTACCAGTTGTAAGAAGATTCAGCAAGTTAAAACTAATACTTTTGTATTTGACAGTCTCCATGAGCCCTGGTGGCTCAGTGGCCAAACACTCAAATGTTAACCAAAAAGTTGTTGGTTTGAACCCGCCAGCTTCTCCATGGGGGAACGATGTGGTAATCTGCTTTCCCTAAACACTTACAACCTCAGAAACCCTCTGGGGCAGTTCTGCTCTATCCAATAGGGTCTCTATGAGTTGGAATTGAATCAACAGCAATGGGGTTTCATTTGTTTTTTTCTGGATCAAGGCTGTCTTTGTGATCTTTTCCTCTCCCAGAGGCTCTTATCTGCATGCAGCCTTATCTCTGAGTAACCTCAGTGAGGTTGTTGGGTGGACATAGCAAGATTATGTCTTGCTGTCTATCTCAGGTCTGTGTGTGGGTGTTACTTTTAATGTGGTTATCTCCAATGAGTGGAAGAGATTTGGAAAAGCAGCCCCAAGGAGGCCAGCCTGGCCAGTGGCATCACCAGGATGACTCAGGGGTTGCAGACTACACCAGGTGACAATTGTCAGAGGAGGTGACACCAAAATGGCTCGTCTCTAAAATTTCTGTGCCATGTTTCAGCAGAAATGTATTATGTTTTATTAAAAATATTCCTGTAATTAGTTATAACAACAAAAACATTTTTCCTATATATATATATTAATATACCTACAATGCTGAAGCTCTATGCTAATTATTTTTTAACTTCTAATGCCCTCTGAGGAATGCTGGTGGTGCTGTAGAATCAGCACTGGACTGCTAACTACAAGGTCAGCATTCCAAATCCATCAGCCTCTCCATGGGAGAAAGATGAGGCTTTCTGCTCCTGTAAAGATTTACAGTGCAGATGAAACCACATGATTTAAAGTGTCATTGTAATTGAGTAATAATGACAGCTCTGACCAGAACGTGTACCAAACCCTACCCATTGATTTGAAGGAAATGTTACTTCAAATCATGTGCTTTCATCTGTGCTGCTACAAGCACATGCAGTTGTTTTCATTGCTGTTGATGTTTATATAGTTGCCAATTTTGTCAAATTTTCAGGTGTTTTAGCTACAATATTGTAGTAAGTAGTATTAACCTTTATCAATAGCTTTTTTTTGAAAATAAAGAGAAACATTAAAAAACGTTTTTAAAAAGTCTTCTATTCAGTCACTAATAATGTCTTACCTATTAATATTTGAGTCCTTGTGTGGTGATGTAGGATAAGCACTAGGCTGCTAAATGTAACAGTTGGAGGCTCAAACCTACCATCCACTCCTTGGAAACCCCATGTAAGGTCACTAAGAGTTGGAATCAACTTGATGGCACTGAAAAACAACAATAATAATATTACAATTCAATGTAGAAAGATTTCACAAAACAATTCTGTTGTTAGGATTCATATACTCACTTAAGCAATTTGCAACTAAATCTATCACATATTATTCTGTGATTAAAACTGATCATTAGCATTACTAAAGACTCTGTATGGTCCAACACAAGAGAAGGTCCATGGAAGGGGGTGGGAGGAAGTGATACTGTGAGTTACTATACTGGGTGGCTCCTCTCCAGCGATACCATTGAGCCCGGCTGCATTTTGATTCCCCATCACCCCTTTAGAGCTCCTGTCATTTTTTTCTGTTCTCTCCTTTGTGGTGACCTCCAGCAGCCTCAGAGTCCACCTGCCATTCCCCTCCTCCCTCTTTACACTTTGCTCCATCCAAATCCATCTGATTCTGAAACATTCTGCCCTTTCCACATCCCAGAATGACTAGTAGTGGACTGGGGTGGTGGGTCTGGACAGGCATAAGCCGAAGATGCAGGCCGTGTGTAAGGTGTGCTGCCCCCCAGGGAAGTAATTTGAGCATAAGATTCCCACACCACAGGCTCCAATATTGCTTCTGCCCAGAAGGCCCAGGACTGCTCTGCTGAGTATAGAAAGAGATGAAACGGGGAAATGCCTTTAAGCCCATCATACAGCAATTTTCATCAGTGAAAACAAAAGAGGTGCCGTTGTAATTTTCATGTGGTGTCAAAATGTCTCAAGTAAAAGAACACGAGCTTGACTAGTATTTTTGAGGCGATATTATGGTAAAGTTATCTAAAAGGTGTGTCAGATGTTTACACAGGAACAAAATTT
Organism: Chrysochloris asiatica; assembly: GCF_000296735.1. Classification (NCBI taxonomy): domain Eukaryota; kingdom Metazoa; phylum Chordata; class Mammalia; order Afrosoricida; family Chrysochloridae; genus Chrysochloris; species Chrysochloris asiatica. The sequence goes on along the minus strand of NW_006408868.1, from coordinate 988,438 downwards.
CCATGCCGGCCATAGGTGCTATTTTCCATTGATAGGCAGACGGGAGCAGAGAGCTATAAATCAGCATCTGAGACAATCATGTGCAGGTCTTTTCCCTTATTTTGACTCAGTGGTTGTGGCACTGCAGACTGAGTAAAGAGGGAAAGTCAGAATTCAGGGGAACCCAGGAATGGGTTCTCTTCCCTGCAGCTGGGGACCTCATCTGTGCAGTGGGAGTAACCCAGATAGGGGCAGAGCACAAAGTGAAGTTTGGAGGGGGTGCAATTGGATGTCAAGTTTCTAGGGTCTCATCTTTCAGGGGCTCTAGATAGTCCCAATATGTTTAAGACTTTGAAGCATAGACTTCCCCTTACAGAGAAACTGAGGCCTTAGGGCCTGGCAGGGGGTAGTGTTGCTGGGACCTTACCTCAGTACTGACAGCACTTCCTGGGAATTACTGGAGCTCAGTTTCCCCATCTATGCAATGGTGGCACTGGTTTTCATATTCCTTCCCTCTCTCACCTCACCGTTGACCAAGGGAAGTTGTGAGGGTCCCCAAGGGGAAGACCTGTGGAAGGTCTCAGGAGGTTCCTGTCCTCTCAGAAGGAGACAGGGGCCCTGAGGTGGGAAAGAGGATCTTCTTAGTGACTCCAAAGGCAGCCCTGCCCCATCCTAAGGGAAGAGGCCCATGGGGCAGGAGACCTCCCTGAGATTGAATCTCCATCAGTGTCAAGCTGCTCCTTCTGATTAACACTTCCATGACTGGCTCTATCATCATCCTTGTCCCAAGCCCCAGTTTCCCCATTCATTCAATGTGGATAACAGTAACTTTCCCAGTCCTGCCAGTCTGTAGCCTCCCAGGGCCACCTGAGGGGCCAACAGGCCAGTGGGTCTGAGAAGGCGGGTGGGTCAGTAAGCAGCAAGACTCTGAAGAGAGAAGCCACAGCCTGAAGATGGTGGCATTTCAGGCAGAGAGTTTGTGGCTGAGAGGCCTTTAGGACTTAGTCACCTAATCTTGGCCATCCCAACCAAGCCAGGGGACCTGCCCAGCCCCAGGACTGGGGGATGGGGGCAATATCTGAATGTGATGAGAGTAGGCTTGGACAGGGACTTGACCAACCCAGGGACTGCCCTCCTGCCTCTTTTGACTCTCCCTGCAACACACACTCCAAGGCTGTCTGCCCGCTGCCCTGCCTGCCTCCCAAGCAGAGGCAGCTGCTGTGGCCTCCATGCTGGAACCAAAACTGAATGAGCGGGGTTTTTCACAATGTCACCTCCCGCTGACAGCTCCTAATTGCATGTTGAAGCCATGTGATGGAGCCCAAGTTACACTAATTATGTCATTACCCTAATTAAGTAAATACTGTATGTGCTAATTGGCTGAAATCTCTGCATGGGGGAGAGTAGAGGGGGAGGGTGCCAGTGTCCCCTGGGTTTTCACATGGGTGGGCTGGGGGGACCAAAGCGATTGGGGCATCCCTCCCTCTGCTCTGCAGGTCTGTGGTCACCCAAGGTGAGGACTGGGGACAATGCTTCAGTTCACTTACACTCTGAGGGAATAAGCAGAAGGTGCTGAGCAGGTAGGTGGTCAGAGACCCAAATTGGAGGTCTTCCTCTGCCTAAGGGGCTGGTGGTTTTGAACCCTTTTCCTCTCTCAATAGGAGCTACCGTACCTGCCCCTCACCTTACCCAGCCCAGGGCCTGTGGATTTTCAGACACATTAGGCACAGGGGATAGATAGCGAAGGAGCCCAATCTCCTGAGAGGACCAATCTATGGTTACATTCCTGGCCTGGGACAGGGGCAAGGAGAAAGGCCCGTGAGTGGGCAGTAAACAGTGTGGACCAGCAAAGGAACAAACAGATGACAGTTCCAGACAGGTGTGTCTCTGGAGGGCTTCTTGGAGAAGAGGGAGTTCACCTACAAGGGAGGGAAGAAATCAGAGCTTCAGAGCTCAGGTCGTCTTTCAACGTGAGATTTTTAAATGCCAAACTTCTTAGCCATGACCTTTGGATGTGGCGCTGGGAAGGATAGAGATCGGCCATCTGAGGAAAGGACTCCATTAGGAAAAACTGGGGCACTAGCAAGCAAAGAACACAGCTCTGCCTCAGGGATCAAGGATCAGGCCACAGGAGGCCTGGGACCTTAGCCCTCTGTTCTTCATGGGGTTATGAGAAGAGTCCCAAAGGCAGGATTTTGAGGCCTCAATGTGGGGCTGGGACCTCCAGCAGTTGGGTTTTCCCACATCTATTCAGGACAAGGCATCACCTAGTCATCCGAGTTCTCCCAAGTATGTTGGGTGCCACATGGGGCATTCCTGTTCTCCCAGCTCCACCTGCTCATCTCACACACATATGCTGCAACTCCACACTGGGAAAACACCACATGCTTGCCTCAGTGGGCAACAGCTCCCTTCCAATTGGTTTCAGGGCCACAGGCCCAGGATGCCGTCACCCTCCCACCCACCACCCACCCCCACTCTTTAGGCTTAAGGAGAATAAACACAAAAAGGACATGGCCCCCAGCCCTGGGCTGCTCTAACTCCTGATCTGGCCTTGGCCAAGGCCCTCCAGTCCCCAGGCCTCAGGTTCCCAGTAGGTGACATCCACTTATTTGTAGCCTGTGTCAGGCTTCATTTATCCCACACAATGTGGTCTGGACTCCTCTGGGCTAGCTCCAGGAGACAGAGACCAATAGGAAACTGTTCTTTTAGCTATGATGTCTGCAATTTGCCCTCAAATGGTTCTGGGGGAAAAAAAGTTATGTATGTCTACACACACAAAGGAACCCTGGTAGCATAGTGGGTTACGTGTTCAGCTGCTAACCACGAGGTCAGCAGTTTGAATCTACCAGCTGCTGCTCTGTGGGAGAAAGATTTACAGTCTCAGAAACCCTATGCAGGGTCGCTATGAGTGGGAATTACCACCATGACACACAGTAAGTATATAGAAAGATAGATAAAGCAAATGAGGCAAACTGTGACCAACAGTTAATATGACTAATGGATACAAGGCTATCCTGGGTTCCATTCTTATTCTGACAACTTTCCTGCAAATAAAAGGAAGGGGGAGGGGGAAGAGAAGGGGAGGAAAGGAGAAAGGAAGGGAGGGAGGAAGACAGGGATGGAAGTGAACTTTTCTTTCAAGGGCGTCCCAGGAGACAGCTGACAGTGGCTGCAGGTTTGGTGTGGCCAGGCTCTGTGGAGACAGGAAGGCTTCCCTGAGGAGGTACCAGGAGAGCTGGGCTAGGCAGAGTCTAACGGGTGTCCAGTTCTTATAGTTCTGTGCAAGGTGGGACTCTGGCAGAGTTCCTGCCTCCTGCTCTCCAGAGAATGTTAGTGCTCAACAATTTTCCTGAGGACTTCTCTGGTGGGACAAGAAGGGGAACTTCCCTTGAGTTAGAAACTATGGGAGTGAGGGGCTGGGACTTCTGCGCTCCTGAGTATGAAAAAAGATTAGACCAGTCCTGAGATGACAGAGGGATGGGGTGGCCCTAGTAAAGGTCAACTTGCCCACCTCCACCTGCCCCATCACCACTACCACCACCATCACTGACGTGGGGTCCTGCTCCAGCAGCCCAGACCGACTTCTCTGGGCCTTTGCCTGTCGCAGCAGCTCTTGGCAGCAGGGCAGCAGCAGGGAAGTGGTTCATTATTCCATCCTTCATTAGGTCCACATTAGGCAGCCAGAGAATTTCTCGGGGTATGTTGTGGGGGGATTCTGCTTTAGATGGGCCTGTGGAGAGGCCACAACTCCAGCCCAGCCTTTGCAGGCTCCTTCCCACCCCACCCGGTCCTATCCACTCTTCCCACTCCTTCCATACACACTCTTCCCCTTCCCCATTGCTCCCACCGTTTCCCGATCCTCCCTCATCTCTCATGCTCTTCTCTCAAAAGGGGCTCCGTGTACCCATTCTCAGTTCTGGACTGAGAATGCTTACAAGATCCAGTCATCCCCTCCCCAAGGAGAAAGTGACACCAGCTTTCTGGTGTGTGGGTCAGTGGGTGTGTGGCCCTGGGTGTTCTGAGCACTCCTGATGTGAAAAGGGCCCCTCGCTTCACATTGCAGCCTGTCTCTTCTCCTTTCAGCCTCACATTACCTCCTCTGAGCCTGGGACTGACCCGGAGTGGACCCTGCCCCCCATTCAGAAGACACTTCCCAGGATGCCCAGGGCTGGGACAGCCAGGGGCTTGCAGGATGCAATCCCCTGACTGGGACCAAGGGGCCACCTTTGTTCTTCCCCTGCCTTTGTCCCTGGCCCCTGGCCCAGCCCGCCCATCAGCCCAGCCCCTTACCCCTCCACTGGCTGACTATCTCTCCCTCCTTTTTCCTCTTGTAACCTTTTGCCCACCAAACCCCTCCTAGCTGCCCCTAGACCAGAATCTGACACAAAGCAGGGATAGCCCCTCCACACCCCCTCGTCTCCAGCCTGGCCCCCAGTCCCTGCAGCCATGCCCCTGTCCTGCCCAGACCCATTCACTTGCTCCTGCCTCCTCACCCCACTCCTGTTCTCAGCCCTCTTTGGGTCTGGCCCCTCACCTCCACGCCCCCTCCCCATTTCCTCTTCCCTCCCTTCTCCTGGCCCTTCAGTCTGAGTGTCAGGCTTTATCTCCAGCGCTGTTGTCCCTCCCCTCTTCCCTCCTCTCTCATCTTCCTCTCCCTTCTCTCTTCCCCCTCCAGCTTCCACTCCTTCGCCCCGCTCACTCACCCTCTCCCTCTCCCGCTGCCCCCCTCTCTCTCCCCCACCTCTTTGTTTCAGCTGAGAACCGGCTCCTCGGGACAGTTCCCACACTGCAGTGCCTCTGGTGAGGAGACAGCGCCACGCCACCGAGGTGAGCCCGGGGACCTGGGGATGCCAGGCAGGGGCAGTGGAGCTCTGGGGGCAAGCAGGTGAGGTGAGTGGGCAGTCTGGGCAGGCAGTACTCCTCCGCCTAGGACGGCAGGCAGAGTGAGCCTCGGACATCCCTCACAGTGGTCAGCAGGAGTGAGGGTGGAGGGCAGTCAACTGACCGTGAGGGGCAGTCAGCTGGACCGGAGCTAGTGGGCTCTGCCCCTGACCCAGTGGCTGGCTTAGTGAGTGACCCTAGGCTGAGGGAGAGCCTCAGTGTGATTTGACTGGGTGGGCGGAGGCTGGGTTGTCCAAGCAGCTTGTCCCTGAAGGATGGAGTGTGTGCCTGGTCCAGAGTCCTGGGTTCTGAAGCTGGCCTCTGGCTGGGTTGCTGCTGTGGGTCTCTAGGGCAGCAGCGACAACACTATCTACAGGGCTGTGACCCCACAAGAGCCTATCCCTGGTGGGATTTGGGTTGCTGGTTGGGCATGTTCTGGGGCTGCTCCTACTGTGTGTTGGGGGTGTAGGCAGAGAAGGAGATGTCTGCCCCTGTTAAAGTCGGGCTGGTTTCACCTCAAGCCACTGACCCACAGTCACATGGGAGGGGAGGGGCACTTCCCCTTCTCCTAGTCATCTCTGATCAGCTTCCCCCATCCCCATAGGGCCCCCAGACAGCTTTTCCCAGAGTTTCAGACCAGAGCACAGCTGTTCCTGGTTCCTGTGGGCAGCTCCTGGGCCTGATTGGGCTGGATATGAAGGAATAGGGGCTGGAGGTGGGCAGCAGGTGCAGACAGTGTCTTAGTTATTGAGCGCAGCTACAGTGCAACTATTGGAGGGCCACACAGAGACCCTGAGACCCCAAAGCAGGAGTGCATGGAAAGGACAGAAACCATGCCCCTTCTCAGCTGAAACTGGGGATAGAGAGGTGAACTGCTCATAATTCCCAGACAGGTGAGCAGGGGGGCTCTGCTGGCTTCCAGAGGAGGGGTAGGTTAGGCCAGGAACATAGGGCGACTTCTCAGTGGGATGCCTCCTGGGGGCAGGGCCAGGCCCTACCACTCTCGGAACCTCCAAGGAGCCAGTGGGGGACTGGGCCATGGTGAGTAATGATCCCATGAGAGAACTACTAAGGACAGCGGCCCCTCCAGAGCTGGCCAGATGGGACATATGCTTCTAGGGGCCAACTCCCCTTCTTTCCCTTGCCTTGACCAAGTCTACTGGCAGAGCAGCAGTCCCTTCCAAGTGGAGCAATTATGTACAGAGAGGTCCAAGCAGTGTTGTGAGTAGGAGCTGACTGGCTTCAGTCCAAGGGCCAAGGTGGTCTTCCTCCAGCCCAGCTAATTCAGCCACCAATTGAGCCAGGGGAAGTGGTACAGCAAAGCCAGGGACAGCTTTGATCCTCAGATATCAGGGAAGTACAGCCATTTATCCCAGCTCATTACAGCTCTATAACCCTACCTCTCAAACATCCACTCCCCCACCCACGGGGTGTTAGAGTGCCCTGAGCCCTGCATAATCCCCTAGCACATTCTAACCTCCCTTCCCAGTCTAGGCCTCATCATTTCCCTCACACCTGCTCCATCTCCCTAACCATTTGCCTGAGACATAACAGGGCCTCTGTCCCAGGCTGGGTCAGCTTATCCTGATTCCAGAAAATACTATCCCCTTCTAGTGCCCGAGCCTCAGTCAGTGAACACCCACTGACTAATTCTGGCACTGCCCTGAAGATGGGGCCTCTACAAGTCAAAAACTGCCTGGGCTTCTCCTTGGAAGAAACCAGTCCCTCTCCTCTTCTTTTCTCTCCTTCCCTGAGCTCTCTACATGCACAGAGCTCTCCTACCAAGCTCTACTGCTGCTCACACCTGCCCAGAAGATGAGCAGGGCAAGGATGTTGTCATTATTAGAGGAAAAGCTGAGGCATGAGGAAAGGAAGGTGACAGGCCAGGACAGGGACCTAGGACCTGACTTCCACTCCAGAGCTCCTCCCACGCTAGCTAACAGTGGTGAAACTGCCTAATGGCAGGATTCCTGTGCCCACCAAAGTACCCACCAACCATCCAGCCTCTCTGCCCTCCAAGTCCCCAAGGCCTGGTGGCCATCCCAGGGATAGAAGGACTTGGTTATTTCTAGGGTGTGTCAATCCAAGCTCCAGCCTTGACTCTAAAGTGGGTATCTAAAGGGTTGCTGGGCCAACTGAAGGCTTTGGGCATGAAACTGAGGGCAGGCAGAAAGCAGTGGAAGGAGGCTCTTAAAGCCCTGTGGTGTACCCTTCTCACAAGTACAACTCCAGCCACCCCCTTGCATGACTCCATCCCCTCCCTCTTTGTAAGGAACGCAGCCACAGGATAAAGAGAAGGCTTGGAAAGGACTTTGCACATGTGTTCTGCCTGTCTCTAGTCTCCCAGACTTTGCCCACTGACTTCAGCATCAAAGCCTAGAACACAGCCTCATTGCTTCACTCCCTCCTGTTTTAGTTATCTAATGTTGCTATAAGGAAATACCACAAATGGGTGGCTTTAACAAACAGAAAATTATTTTCTCACAGTTGTGGAGACAAGAAGTCCAAATTCAGGGTACTGCCTCTAGGAGAAGGCTGTTTCTTTCTGTTGAACTTCTGCTTCCTGGGCAGTCATGTGGCTTGGCATTTCTCTTCCCTGAGCTCTGCTTCTCTCAGTTATTTAATCTCTTTTATATTTCAAAAGATAACGAATCTTGTGTCTTCTGAGCTTCTCCTTCCTGGGCATTCTTCATGTGGCTTGGCATCTCTCTTCCCCCAGCTCCACTACTCTCAGTTATTTAATCTTTTTTATATTTAAAAAAAAAATTGACTGGATACACCCTACACTAACTCTGCCTCATTAACATAACAAAGACAACCCATTCCCAAATAGGATTGTAACCACAGGCATAGAGATTAGAATCTAAAGCACATATTTGGGGGTGGGCGTGGGGGCCAGAATTCAATTAATAGCACCTGCCAAAAACCTGCTGTCAGCATGAAACCTATTCCCCTGGGCCAGACACACACACACACACACACACACACACACACACACACACACACACGGCCCCTTTGCCAAGTGGCCTCTGCCAGCCTTTATATCTTGCCTCACAATATCCCCAACATTCTAACCACACCGAATTGTGCATCTCCACCCTGGAGAAGGACAGGGCACGACTCAGAAAGTCCATTTAGCAACTGGTTGTGAGGTTGAAACTGACACATGTCCACAAACATGCCCATGCTCACATTCACATGTGTGTCTACAGATGTAGATATAGTCCCCTGCAGAGTTAAGCCCACCCCACACATGCATATAACCCACTGTTGCCGAGTGGATTCCAATCCATAGCGACCTTATAAAACAGAACTGCCTCATAGGATTTCCCAGGTTGCAATCATTACAGAATCAGACTGCCACATTGTCTTCTCATAGAGCAGCTGGTGGATTCAAAACATTGACCTTTCAGTTAACAGATGAGTGTTTAACCACTGCAAACCAAGATGCCTTCCAATTGTACATGGTGGATGTGCTACCGAGTCAGTTCTGGCTCATAGGGTTTCCAAGGTTGTACATCTTTACAGGTACAGAAAGCCTCATCTTTCTCCCAAGGAGCAACTGCTTGGATTCGAATTACTGACCTTGCAGTTAGCAGCCCAGCTTGTAATCCAGTACGCTACCAAGGTTCCTGTCCAATTGCATATAGGACTAACACTATGGATCAATAGAAGTCAAGGGTAGTCGCAGCCCCAATCCCAGCCATGAAGAGGCAGCAGGAGAGAAGGAGTGAATCCCACAGATCTGGCTGAGCCCCTGCTGGGTCTCTGAGCCACCAAGTGGGCACAGGATGATCAAGCAGGCCCCAATCCCCAACTGTGCTCTCAGCCTGGTTCTATAGCCAACATGCTGTGCAACCCAAGACAAATCACCTTCCCTTTCTGTTTTTCCAAAAATAAAACAAAGGGATTTGGATCTGCTGACAGCTAAGGACCATGCAGGTCTGCTGTTCAGTTGTTCTCAGCTCTCACCAAATGCAGAGAGTGAGCTTGCAGCAGTCGGGGAGTTTCCAGGAGGTGGGCTTGGAATTCGCTCATTCAGTGGACATTCATCAGGGCCCTCCCATGTGTGCTAGTGTGGGACAATGTGACCAACTCCTGGGCATCAGGGAGTGACCTTCTAGCACATGACAGGTTGGGAGTCAGCTATGTCAGGATGAGGATGGGGTTTCGCGCTGGATGAAGGATTGTGTCCAAGTCAGCAGGTGTCTGAAGTGGAGTCAGTCCCCACTGCTGGACTTAGAGTCCTGGGTCCTCCTGGCTCTGGCCGGGATGCCGAGGCAGCATTTGGTTCCCTCTTCAGCTGTGCTGAGGGCACTACCTCAGCACCAGTCCTAAGCGTGGGCACCCTCCATGGCAAAAGCCACCAGATGGACCAGGGAAAACTACAGGGGTGGGGCTGAGGTGGGCACACAGGCAGGAGGAACCTGGGCTAGGTTAGCCTAGGGAGCGGAGTGTGTTAATTACTATAACCGGCATTTACAGAGCAAGTAATGATCCTGTTAAATGCTCACCATGCAGGATTTACCTCATTATGTCACCCAAACTACAGCCAAATCCATCCTTTCTCACATCAGAGATGCTGAGTAAGTACTTCTAGATTTTGAGTTAGCCCACAAATGATCTGGTCTACGTACCCAGTCTAGTATCTAGCCTTCCATGCCCCAGACAGGCACAAGGAAGGGGCTCAGATGGAGTAGGGAGGGCCTTCAGCAAGACCTATCCACACTCAAAGTCCTCAGGAAATGCAGGTCGTGGCCTCCCGAGAACCTAGGACACACATACAGGTTGAGGGGCGTGTGAGCAGTTCATCCTGTGAGAGTCCCTGCATATGCACACATGTGTACATCACACCCACACTGGGGAAATGGGGACAGTCTCCGCACTACCTTCCTGTTCTAACCCCATACTCCTAAGAGCAAGGATTGAGGCAGGAACAGAGCATACTAAAAGCTACCAGCAGAGAGCACAGTGGGGACAGTATGCTGTCTGTGACCCTGGCCAACAGGAACCCTACACCAGAGCAGAAGGAAGTGGTGCCCCTGAATCACAGTGAGGTGCAAAGTCCCTCCTTCAATAAAGCTCTTTGGTCCCGAGCCTAGCTCACCTTGCCTCCTTCCCTCTCTCAATCCCCAGCCTGCCCTGTGTGAACCACATCCCCAGGGTCACAAACCACCTGCAAACTGGGCTTTCCAGAGCCAAGTGGGGAAGAGAAGCTGTTCCCCTGGGGCAGACAGGCCAGTGCTGGCCAGTGCCACTCAACCCCCTCAGTGGGGAGAAGCAGCCCCAGGCCTCGCTGTTCTCTATGGCTTTTTATTCCTATGTGATTCTACTGCTCACTCATATAGGGATTGGAGCCGTGGTGCACGGCGGGGGCAACCAGCGGAGGGCTCTGACACAGAGCAAGGGGTCTGATGGGAGGCAGGACAGTGCCCCCTCCTCTGCTAGTCAGGCCAAGGGAGTCAGCATCAGCTTCTCTCCCCCTACTCCCTTTCCCAAGCCATCATCATTCTGGCCCCTCCATCCCAGCCGTTCTGAGCCAGCTCCAGGGCCCAGACTGTCCACCAGAGGTGCAGATGAAGGAGCTGGGGCTATTCTGCTTGAGAAAAGAGCTGGCCCGAGGAGATGAGGTTGTGTCTGTGGACAGAAGTGGCTCCTGGGTAAGGAGGGCTGGGAGGTAGGGCAGGCACTGCTCAGCCAAGGAAGGTGCAGAGAATGCAGCAAAGAACTGTCCAAAGACAGAGGGACTTCGCTGTGGCAAACAGTGAACACCACTCCGTGAAGTTGTCAGAGAGTGGACAGATTGTGGTGGATGCCACAGGGGACAGTTGGATTGGATGGGTGACCAGTCTCTCAAAGACCCCAGGGCCTGCAGTCCTTCAGCCTGTCCTCCTTAAGTCTCTGTTCATCCACAAAGAGGACGTCAGGATCCCAGCTCAACCCACACAGGCAAGAGAGAGGCATGAGCTCATAATTACAAGGTCAGGCAGGGGTGTGGGGCATCATGGCCACCATCCCACCCCACTTCCCCTCCCCTGGGCTCCCTTGCCAGTTAGCTCTGAGGGAAGATACCTTGAGAATCCACAATATGGTCCTTTTTATTCTCACAGCTTTGCTTGCTTCACTCCACAGAAAAGACAGGCTAAGGGGCTCAAGGGAGAAGAACAGGAACAGTGAGCTGGCCAAGGGACTCACCCTGGTCTTCACAGGGCACCTGCTGCCATGGCAAACAGTAAGGGGAGAGCCCCACCTGCCAGGGAGCTGAAAGGCCCTGGGTGGTAGGAGGGTCAGCAAGTAGCCAGGGCCAAGGTGAGGAGGGATCTTAGCTTGGGGAGGCCCTGGGAACCAACTCTTCAGGCCTCCTCTGGGCCCCCAGAGTGTGGCTCATGGCATCACTGCAGCCTCAGGAGCAGGAGGTGGGCATCCATGACATTAGTACCAGTCAGCCCTGTGTATAGCAGGTGCTCCCCACCCCGAAGGCGACAGAAGAAAGTATGTGAGTCATTTTGGTCTAGAAAGGTGGTCACATCCAGCCCCTCAGCAGCGGCCTGGCTGGCAAGTTCCGATGTGACCCAGGCCCCAGCAGCCTCAGTGGGCCCATCCTGCCCATCAGTGGCACCACTCAAAAACAGAGCTTCAACAGGTCCCAGTGGCTGCTGTCCTAGCTCTACTCCAACTCTCAGGGCCAGCTCCTGGTTCCGGCCACCTCTGCCTGAGCCCTGGAGCTGCACCGTGGGCTCACCACCAACCATCAGGCAAACAGGACCCTGAGCCCCTGTCACAGCCTCCAGAGCCTTCTCCAACTGCAGGTCTGGGACATGGAGTTCAGCAGCCAGCCTGTGCAATTCTATATGCTCCTCTGCAGAAGCCCCAGCTCCGAGGGGGGTTAGACAGGCTCCAACCACTCGTGCCAGCAGCCCGTAGAACTGGGCCACACTTTTCACGTCACCCTGCATTGCTGCACTCAACACCACAGCCCGGAAGCCCAATGCCTCAGCCTGCCTCTGGGCCTCAGCCAATGCCAGCAGGTTAGAGCCAATGATCACATTGAGGACATGACCACAGGTATGAGGCCCGTGGGGGTCCGAGTCGGCCCGAGCCAGCACAGTCTTTACGGAGCGCGGCAAGGCAGCTCGGAGGCCGTATCGATTGAGGATATGCAAGCAATCTTGCACATTGTGGGCACTGGCCACAGTGGGGCCACTGGCGATCACCTCCACTGGGTCTCCCACTACATCAGAGAGGATCAGGCTCACCACCTAAGAAAGGGTTACAGGGGTCATGGTTCAGTCCTACCTCCTCCATGCTCCAAAGCCCAAAGGACAAAGTGTCCCACTGTGAATCCACACACCCTCATGCCAAGCGTGACGCTTTCCTGCCTGCTGCAAAGCCCTTTGAGGTGGCTTCCAAGACACCTGGCCATGTGTACTTCTCACCCTCCATGGGCTCCTCCAGCCACCCCTATACATTCCCGCACCAGCCCCTGCCAACTCATCTCCCTGGTATACATGGACTTGCCAGGGCCACCTAGGGAAGAAGGGACTCCCATACCTGGGCAGGGTAGGCGGCCTGAGCCAGCCCCCCACCCTTCAGCTGGGACATGGCCTTCCGGATAGTGTTCAGTTCCTGGATGGTGGCTCCACGGGCTGCCAACAGCTTGGTGAGCATCTGCTTCTCCTCTAGTGTGACTGGAGGGATGGGGGCTGGCAGCAGGGCTGAGCCCCCACCTGCAAAGAGTGAGGGCATCAGGGCTGAGGGGAAAGGGAACAGAAATGGCTTTGCAGGCAAAGAAACACTGACTGAGGAATCCAGGCAAGCGTGCCAGGAGCAAATAAGGTCGAGGTCGGTGGTGTGAGGCCCACAGTGAGAGAGGGAGTGCTGATAAGGTGTGCTCCAGACGCCCCCGTGTGGATATGTGGGAAAAGTGCACACAATCACTGCCCTGTCCCTGAGCATCTGAGGTTGTCTCCTGCCTTGGGATGCCCCAGGTCTCAGAAGACAATGGAAGAAGTATTCCTCAGGAGCTCTGGAGTAAGGGCAGAGCAGGACAAAACAGCAAATGAGCAAGGAGAGGGATCTACAAGGATTGGAGACCTGAGCTCTAGCCCCAGGTGACATTAGCACAGACAGCACCAACAGCCCTGACATTTCCGGAGGCCTCTGATGACACACCAGGCTCTGTGCTAAGGACTCTCCATGCCCCTTTCACCATCACCCAGAGTCAGCTCAGCCTCAGAGAGGGCCTCAAGGTGGCTCTGTGACCCAATGGCTCAGAACACAAGGTCCCTCACAGATCTGGTTATGTGGAACCCCCTTAGGCAAATCTGTCACCCGCACCTGAGATGAGCACCAGCAGCAGGTCATCGGCTGTGAGCCCCTCAGCCAGCTGCCGGATGGCCAGTGCAGCCCTGAGTGCATCACGGTCTGGCAGGTTATTCTCGGCGCCCTCAAAGACCTGGACACGGCTGTGAGGCTTCAGCAGCATCTCCCTGAAGAGAGCAGAACCGAGAGCTAAGAAGGGACGGCAGGGAGACCCAAAGGCTACAAGTTCCTCTCCTCCTCCTCCTCCCTCCTACCTGCTTTCCCAGGAGCTACATGAGAACCACAGCTAAGGATGTCCCCCACACCCAACCTGGAGGCAGGACAGGCCCAGAAAATAGGAAACCCAACAAAGGAGGGGAGGCCCTAATCCAGCCTGGGTCTTGGCCCAGGTTCCCTTCAGATGGATAGTGGGGAGCCCTCAACAACTCCTTACTGCTTGCCGGCACGTTCCACAGCAGCACGGATCCCCTTGGGCACGCTGATTACGCCCTGCACGAGATGCTGGCTCAGTAGCTCCTCAGCAGCCGCTGCCATGCCCAGCACAGCCTTGCCAAAGCCCACCATGTAAAGGTTGTTCCGCAGCTGAAAGCTTCGGTCCCGCACCTTCAGCAACTTGCCAGTGGGGTCCAAGGCCAGCACCCGATGCAGCATGGGACCTGGTAGTACAGCACCCACAGTGCTCTCAAACAATCGCCGTGCCTGCTCTGGCAGGGCCATGGTACTGGTCACTTGGGTTACTAGCCCCCGCCGGGGAAGCAGGCGCAAGAGGGCTCTGGGCAGGCAGGGCAGGATTTGCAGGGCTGCAGCCATGCCCCCGCACTCTAGCACCACCTGGCACCCATGGCTGCCTAGGGAGAAGACAAGACCAGTGAGAACTGTTTTTGCAAAGACAGAAAAGATACAGGAGGCCCCCTACAGCCAACCCCTGAAGGCTCAGGATCGGTGGACCCCACAGCTACTGCTGCAGGAATGGGCCACCTTCCAGCCCACTGAGACTTCCTGAAGCTCACAGCTGCCTGAACTCACTCCAATCCTCAGAGCCCAACCCTGCCACCCTGCCATGTCCTCCTTGTCTGTAGACCACACGCTGGTCCTCTGGACACTGCCTGAGTCCAAAGGTCCTGTTAGCTGAGCCCTTCTCCTGGGTTACCCCTTAAGCTCAGTTAATCATTCACAGAAGGAGAGTTCCTATCAGTGGGCTGCAGCCCTGCCTCTTTCCCACCCCCTGAACTTCTGAGCCCTCACTCGGCAGCACCGTCCCTTTCTGGCACCCCTGCCTTGCCTCTTTGTCACTTCTGCTGCCAACAGGCTGTTGGCTGTCCCACCAACTGACCCCATGCCCGCTGACCTCCAGCCTGCTCTATTTCATTAGCACAAGGGACTGGGCTGGGTCTCTGTGGGAAGGTTGCAGGCTCACCAAGGCAATGCCAGGCTGGGCCCAAAGCATATTCTCAGTGTGTACAGTCTGAGGAATCCCAGCACTTAGGGCTAGTCCAGCAAGAGTTGAGGTTCCGAAAAAAAATCTAAATCAGCGAGAAAACTTACAGAAGTCCGGAGGCAGCACTGTGTGAGGCCACAGTGTGTGAACCAATCTGCAGGGCAGGGAAGGATGCCCTTATACCCATAGAGTTGGCCAGACCTGCCCCTGCCAAGAACAAGCCCTGGGTCACACCACCCACTGCAGTAAGAGCCTACTGGCTGGAGGCAGCAAAGGCCAGACTCCCACAATTGAGCCCAAATAATCATTTTCCCTACTGGGCAGAGTAAAAGCTAAAGAAGCCTTGAGGTGAAGGTCAGGGGACTGCAGTAAGGTTTAAGGACAAGAAATCTCCAAATAACTCATCTGTAACATGGAACCTACTTTAATAAATGTCCCCCATTAGGTCTGCATGCTGACTGCATCAGCTAGTATGGAGGCAGCAAGAGAAGGCAGCTGGGATCCAGATTTTAGCTCCACCACAGGTTGCCTGCGTGGCGCTGCCAAACGCCAGGTGGGAAGAGATTAAGACTACTTTTCTCCCCAACATCCCAGGGCTCGCTGAAGCTGTTAACACAGAAAACCTGGACCCCAAACACCAATTGATCTCACACCCAAATAAGCTGCCAACATCTAGCCCTGGGTCATTTAGAAGGTCTGGTTCTCCAATATAAAAAGGAACAAAGGGCGTAGCTATGCCAGGAGGAATTTGGAAATGGGGCCCAGCTTTTTGTCAGGGAGACCACTGTGACTTGCCCATTAGGCATGGTGTTAATGAAGTTTTAATATCTAAAAACACTTAGGTTTGAGGGAGTGAACAAATTTCATACCTATTTCCCAGATTGGCAAAGGCCTAGAGAGCCCCAGCAATGCTACATACCACAGAGCCTACAGCTGGGGTTGCCAAATAAAATACAAGGCTCCTAGTTAAATGTGAATTTGAAATAAATGAGGAATTTTGTAGTGTGAGTTTATAAGCTGGTCCCTAGGTGGCACAGTTTGTGCCTGAAAACTAACCTAAAAGTTGGGAGATCAAATCTATTCAGCAGTGCCATGGAAGAAATGTCTGGCAATTGTTTCTCCTCAAAGATTACAAGAAAACCCTATGGAGCAGTTCTACTCTGTAAACACAACTGACTTGAAACAGACGACAACGGGTTGTTTTTTTTTTGTTTTTTTTTTTTAATGTCCCATGTATTATTTGGGATATGGTGGTGGTGGTAGTAATGTGCCATGGAGTCATTGCGACTCATAGCGACCCCGTACAGGGTTTCCGAGGCTGTAAATCTTTAAGGGAGCAGAAAGCCTCATCTATCCCCCGCAGAACAGTTAGCTACACTAAAAACATATTCGTTGTTTATATGAGATTCAAATTTAACTGGATGTCCTGTATCTTCATTTTGCTAAATCTGTTAGTCCTGTGAACAACACGGTCTCTCCTAAATTCCTAGACGCTCCTCAAAATACCAGAAGCACTGCCTTGACTCTTCCCAGCCACTAAGTGGGGCTGGCCTGACAACACCTGGCTGCATCTGGCCCTAGGAAGTGGCGTCACTATCCGGCAGGGGGCTCGGGCATTTGAGGGAAATGGCTGCTGGGAACGCTCGTAGATAACCCGAAGGATGAGGACCCACTGTCACCCAGATTAGCTGTCATCGGGCCGAATTCTTGCTTCCAGGGGCCACGAGGGCCACTGCTGCGCGGACTCACCAGGCCGCGGCTTCCAAGGTCTGGAACCGGAAGTTCTCGTAGGCGTGCGGAGCGGAACCCGGAAGTCGAGGAGTAGAGAGGTGTCAGAGCGCGCTATGGAAGGGAACCGGCTCCGGGCTCCGGGGCGTGTTTCTGGGTCGTCGCAGCCACACCGGGTCCTGCGCCTGGGTCCTGATAAAGCAGATGTGGGAATTGGGGCATCTCGGCCCCTGACAGCATGAGAACATCTCTGTAGTTGGGCGTTGTTGAGTCAATTAACGTTGTCATAACGATCGTATGTGATAAAGAAGAACTTCCCCACAGGGTTTTCTAGCCTGTAATCTTTACTGTAACAAATTGTCTGGTCTTTCTCCCTTTAACGTTTTGGTGTGCAACTCAGCGCTTAACCATTGCGCCACGATGGCACCGTTTTTCATGTCCACAATGGAGTCAATAACCCCTCCTCTCCAAATTGCTATGGTCCGTCGTCCCCTCCTTTATCCTGTTTGATCCAATTAGCCAGCACACACATCCCCAGCTCTCGTTAGGTACTAGTCACTGGGCTAAAAAAACAGGCTCAGCATCACATCTTGCCAAGTCACTGCCACCTCTCCCCACGTTATAATGTTTTTCATTGGTGCCCATCATGGGCCATCAAATACAATTCTGACTTAGCAAGAGTTCTGTTCTGTAATCTTACAACCTATGTAGTTTGGTGAATAAAAATAACCTTGGGTCTCCCTAACTGTCTCTGTTCTCACTCTGCATGTATTTCCCTCCTTCCCCTTCCAGTCAACCTTTATGCTTTCGTATATTCAAAAGGCAAGTCCTGACCAGATTCCAAAAACACAGAAGAGTACACTGTCTGCTTTTAGCGATGTTGTCTTGGGGAGATAGAGCAAGGAATTAAACTACAGACTTCCTAAACTTCAAAGCATCTTTCTTCCCATCCCTCTTCCATCAGCAGCTGTCACATCTCTGCATAGGACTCTAAACCATGCCCTTGTCATGAACTTGCTCTCCTCCTTACTTCAGTCCTAGACTGTCTCTCTGAGTTCTCAGCTCTCTTCCTGAGTTTTTCTTTCCCTTTATTATAGAGGACATTTAATTTTCTCAAATGCCTTCCTACTGCATCAGCAAAACAAAGTCATCTTCTGGAGGATTTACCAACATTTTTAGAGATGGGGAGAGTATAACTACCCTACTTAAAATTTTATAGTTTTTCCTTGCTTATAACAAGCTCTCTTTATTCATCCATTTGTTTATTCCTCCATCATTCAAAAGACATTTCCCGAATGCCTTCCATGAGAAGCAAATGCAGTAGATGCTGGGATGAATTGAGATGTGGTACTTTTGTTGGAAAATTACTTGGCTTTGTGAGTGTAAATCTAAGGACCTCTCTCATTATTTAGTGCCAGAAACATCCATAAACAGAAACCATTTGTTGTGCCAGTGCTATTCTTACAGAAAATAAAAGAGGCTAATTGCACCCCCTTTTTGATCTGTCACTGATGTGAATTGAATTGTGCCCCCCCCCCAAAAAAAGTATGTTGTCACCTTGGCCAGGCCATGATTCTCAGTATTATGTAATTATCCTATAATAAATCCTTCTCTCTATGATGTCAATGAGACAGGGTTTGAGATAATTATGTTAATGAGGAAGAATACAGCGTATAGTATTAGGTGGTCTCTTCAGTCAATCTCTTTTGAGGTATAAAAGAGATTAAACAAGTGAGCAGAAACAGAAAGAGCTGACTACCACCAAGAAAAAAAGAGTTGGGAGTGGAGTGCCTCCTTTAGATCCAGGCTCCCGAATAATAGTGGGTGACTTTAATACACCACTTTCAAAAATGGATAGAACAACCAGAAAGAAACTTGACAAAGACACAGAAGAACTAAACAACACAATCAACCAACTAGACTTTATAGATGTATATAGATCCAGGCTCCCTGTGCAGAGAATCTCCTAGACCCAGGGAACAATTGATGCCAAGACTCATGGAGAACTCCAAGGAATAAAGGGGCCATAGATGTGGAAGGAAAACAACCTCCAGAGCTGACAGGAAAGCTGAGCTAGCACTCTGAATTCAGACATTTTGTCTCCTAAACTGTGAGAGAATAAATTTCTGTTTGTAAAAAATAAGCCCTTGTGATATTTCAGTTGTGGAAGCACTAAATAACAGTCACCCCTGTCCCCACAGCTATTCACAAGATGTCTGTAACAGCAGCAAGGCTTAGCTGCCCACTGGACTAAAAGGTAGTGAATTGTCTAATTCACATTCCTGTTTCTATTGCCCTGTAGAGGTATAGACACAAATAGAATCTGAACTTGGGGGTATTTTTCTAATTAACAGGAACACAGTGAAGTTGAAAAGTGCTGCAGACCCTGCTCTAGGTACAAAGGATTTCACAACTGGAAAAGAGATGTCGGTGGGTAGAAGTAGAAAACTTCATGAAAACAGTGGAATTTAGATCTGAGGAAACCATTTGGCTTATCAGAATGCTTATACTTATCTTGATAGTAGACATGATGCCCTGTGGAGTTTCATTTTTAAATAAATAGAAAAATGCTCAGTTTGTCATGCAAAATCTCATTTCATTTATTGCCAAAGTCATGATGGCACAGAGCACAGGTAAGTATCCAAGACATTCATTTAGACCTGGAGAATAAGTTGGGTAAAATTAGTGTAATGATTAAAGTCAGAATCTTTATTTAACCTTCAGGTGTTGAATGAGTGGTCACAGGAGGAAGGCTTGACCAATGGCTCATCCTTGGGGGAGGTTCCTCACATAGTTGAAGTTCAAGGTTGGCAGCAGGAAAGTGGCCCTTAGAGTGTCTAGCAGTCCTTTTTCAGAGAGGGTCAGAGACCTGACTGCCTGAGTTATGCAGTCTACTCTGCACTCTTTGGAAGAGCAAATGCCACAGGATTGTCATGTAGTTTAGTCCCTTTGTTCTTGAATGATAAGGATCTTTTGGGGGTTGAGGGTTTAACCAAATCACATTATATCATGGTAACTCACATCACTGGATCATACTCAAGGGTACACATCTGGGGCATCTTAACATAGATGGAGTCCTGGTGTGGCACTATAGGATAAGTACTGGACTGCTAAGTGCTAGATCAGAGGTTCAAACCCACCAGTCACTCATACACGGTCTCTATGAGTCACAACTGACTTGACAGCACTTAAAAACAACATAGATGAGCTAAAGGTTATGCCATACATAGCACATCACAGCAAGGCAGTTGTCTACAAAGTTGTTGTCCATTACCTTTGCATCAGTTTTGATTCATGATGACCCAGTGTGTGCAGAGTAGGTGACCTTTCAGAAGCAGACAGATCTGTCTTCCAAGGCACTTCTGGGTAGATTCAAACTGCCAACTTTTCAACTAATAGTCTAGTGCTTGTCCATGTTTTACATTCAAAACTCTTACAATAAGGTTATCACTAATAAAATTAGAAGATTTTTATGCCATGGAGTTTTTTATCAGTTTCAGGTCATTTACAACTTAGCTTAAATGTTCAAGTCACACACATTACATGCTTCACATACATGTGATTTGGGTACTTATAAGAGTACATCCTATGTGAATATATGCCTACAATCTTTTTAGAGTGTAATTCAGCAGTATCAGTATTAAAAATTTGACAGGCAATTTCACTCTCAGAAAATAACTGGGTGTACCCTAACCTTAAAAACTTGAATTATAAAAAGACCAGAATAGATGGCTGAGGCTTTCCTTCTGAAGGTAGCAGAAGACATAGGGAATAATGCAAGAGTTAAAGTGATAAATACTGCTAACTGATGGTACATGAAGGGGATTGCAATCATTGTGATGAAACAAAGCATATAATTTGTTGAATGTAAGACTGATGATCTGCTCTGTAAACTTTCATTCAATTCACAAACTGTTTAAAAAAAAAAGAAAGAAAGAAAGCAGGATAGACACAAATGAGAAGCATACTGGGGTTGAGGGAGGGGTGGGAGACTGACATATGTAATGTAAAGACCCTCTACAAGCCAGAGAATGCCTGGGGCTACCACAAGGAAGGAAGTAACTTGGCTGACATCCTGATTTAGCCTTTTTAGCTTCTAGAACTGTAAGAAAATACAGTTGACCCTTGAACAACATGGGGTTAGGTACTGACCCACTGTGCAGTCAGAAATCTCTGTATAACTTTTGATTCCTCAAAAATTTAACTACTGCTTGGCTATCCTTTGAATCTTGGTTTCCCTTGCCAACTATTGTAAAATAGACACTTGCAGGGGAGAGAAAGGAATAGCCAGAAACATCACCATAGAAAGCTTGTAAGCCCATCTTCAGCCTATAACTGATTGGAATAACTAAAATGGAACTACAACTTTCCCAGTGAAGGAGGCTTTCTGCAGAGCCTTTGCACTGCATAAAACCATAGATGGCATCCTGAACCTCATCCAGAATATTCTGAGGTGGGAAATTTCCACTTGAAAAGACAAGCAGACCAGGCTGGAGTTGCTAGAACAGAAGATAATTCTTGAAAGAAAAACCAACAGGAAAAAGAAAAAACAATAATGGCAGTCCGAGTGACTACTAGTTGACTACTACAAGAACAAGCAAATTGTTTGCCAGGGCAAGCAATCAAGTCCCCTCAGGGCAAACCCCCTTCCAAGACTGAGACTCAAGGGGAATACATGAGCAGGCATGTGGTCTTGCTGGTGACCACATGGGAAGTGGGGGAAAACAGCAATGAAGTTGTGAGCTAAGTCTAGATCAGAGACTCCTGTCAACCTGGATCAAGACCTGGTTGGTCAGCAGTATAGCCAGACCTGGGGACTCCTGAGCCCAGGGACAGGGACATAGCCACAGAGGACTAAAGTGGAGAGTTAAGCTCCAACTGATGTGAAGTGAGGGGAGATGCACAAGAACACCCATACTTGCAGATAGTACCCATTTGACCTGGCTTCAATGGCTGGATGATCAGAACTAGACTAGAGGAAGAAAGAAGAGGGAAAAAAGAGTAATCTGCTACAATTTGATGAACTTGACCTATATTTACAGATGTAGTAGCTCAAAAGAGGAACAAGTCTTTACAACGAGGATCATTCTCACCCCCTTGGTACACAGGGTTGACAGGGATGGGCAACTTAGACATTGGCTACCCAAAATGGTGGTGGTGGTAGGGCTACAAAGGCATGAAGTGACTGGCTTACAAGCTTTCAAAAGGGAGCCTAGTTTCAGAGGGTACGCAGGAAGGTAGAATCTCTACTGAGTGATTACCAACCTGTCTAGAGGGGCTGGTGAAAGGAGATGGAGATAAGACTCTTGTGGTTCAATAGTTAATAAATGTTATCAGGACTGATTGTGAATGTTGCAGATGTACAGGTAGATGTTTTGTAACAAAAGGAGGGGAGTGGTTGATCTTGCAGTCCAGGAGCAGAGGACACTGGGACCATCAAGGGAGAAGAGCGGAGTGCGGGATCCTATCCAGAGAAGCAGCAACACCAGAGATGGAGGCAGAGACAATGTAGAAAGGTGGAGGGGCTGGGGACTCTGGATTCAGGGAGAGAGAGGGGCTGTGTGCTGGTGTCTGGGGGTCAGGCTTGTGGGATGTTTGAACGGTTATTTGAATGGTTATATAACATCCCAAAACAAAAAAACCCAGAGAGAATAGAAGCAAATGTTGTTGAATGATGATGCATGTAGGGGATTGTAATCATTTCAATGAAGCAAAATACAATGGGATGAGTGTAAAGCTGATGTTCTCCCTTGTAAACTATCCCTCAATTCACAATAAAAACTTAAAAAAAAAACAACTAACTACTAATAGCCACTGTTTCAGCCCACCAATAACATAAACAGTTACTCAAATGTGTTCTAATACATATTTTGTATATGTACTATAGTCAGTATTCTTACAAAAAAGTAAACTAGAGAAAAGAAAATATTAAGAAAATCATAAGTAAAATACATATATAACACTGTATTATATTTTACAATAGCTTAAGTTTACATCATCTGCTTACAAGACAAATTCTCTTCACACTGTAGGCTGAAGAGGTAGAGGAAGAGTTGGTCTTGCAATCTTGGGTGGCAGAGATGAAAGAGGTGGAGGAGATGGAAAGGGAGGCAGGAGAAGCAGGCACACTGGGTGTAACTTAACAGAAATACATCTGACTTTTGGCTTTTTCATTTCTCTAAAATTGTTTCTGTACAGTGCCAGTCCTTCTACCATTTGCTGTAGTTTCAGTGCCCACATCATAGAAGGGTTAATATTGTAAAACAAGTCAAAAGGAAATACCAGCTGAAGGAAAAAGGAGTCTTCACATCAAGCATCAATCCTATCCCCTGTGTACACAGGGTTGATAGGGATGAGCAACTTAGGCATCTAAGTTGGGGGAGGGGAGGTAGGGGAGGCACAAAGTGACTGGCTTAGAAGTTTTCAAGAGAGAGTTTAGTTTCACAGCGTGCAGGAAAAGGTAGAATCCCCACTGAATAGTTTTCATCTTTTCTAGACAGATTTGGTGAAAAGAGATGGAGATAAGATTCTTATGATTCAATAGTGAGTAACTGTTATCATGACTAATCGCAACTGTCACAACAGTAAGATAGAAGCTTTGTAACAAAAAGGAGGGAGTAGTTAATCTTACAGTCCCGGAACAGAGGACCCTAGGACCATCAAAAGAGAAGAGCACGAGTGGAATGTGGAACTCTATCCAGAGAAGCAGCAACACCAGAGACGGAGACAGAGATGACATGGAGAGATAGAGCAGCTGAGGACTCTGGACTCATGGAAAGAGAAAGGTTGTGTGCTGGCAGCCAGGTGGCAGGCTTGCAAAATGTGCCCTTTGGTTATTTCAATGATTATATATTCCTGAGTGATTTTATGTACAGCGCACCCCCAAAATAAATAAATAAAATAAAAACAAGAGGAAATAGAAGCAAATCCTGTTGAAGGATGATGCACGAAGGAGAGTGTAATCATTGCAATGAAACAATGAGTGTAAAACTGATGTTCTCCCATGTAAACTGTCACTCAATTCACAATAAAAACTTAAAAAAAAAACCCAAAAAAAGTCAAAAGGAGTCTTGAATAATCAGAACCCTTCTGCCATATTGTCCAATGTCAGTCTGTTTCCTGGCACTGCTTCTTGTAGGTCTTCTTCATCACTGTTTGGCACTGGCCAAGAATCACTAGTCTCCACCAAGTCCTCTTCTGTTCATTCCTCTGCTAGGGTGTCTATTAAACCCTGACCTTTCTACCAGTGCATGCTTCTCTCTTCTCTTCCTTCTTAATGTCCTTCGTGACATGCCCCAGTCCCCTCCCTAAACAGGACACTTTCATCTGCATTAAAAACCTGTTCAGGCAGATATCCTTTCTCCTCAATGATTTTCTTACTGACATCTGGGAATTCCTCTCCTATCTCTTGATTGGTGGAAGCTGCTTCTGTTATCTTTTTAAATTAAAATTCTCTAAAATTATCAAGCCAATCTTTGCTATGCTGCCATTAAATTCTCACACTTTAGCTTCTTCATATTCCTTTTGTTTTTGTTGTGAGGTGCCCTCAAGTCAGTTCCGTCTCATAGCAACCCTATGCACAACAGAAAGAAACATGGCCTTGTCCTGCACCATCCTCACGCTTGTTGTTATGTTTGAGCACATTATTATTGCCACTGTGTCAAAAGATCATGTTGGGGGGTCTTCCTCTTTTTCACTGACCCTCCACTTTGCCAACCATGATGTCCTTCTCCAGTGACTGGTCCCTCATGACAACATGTCTAAAGAACAAGAGATAAAGTCTTGCCATCCTGGCTTCTAAGGAACATTCTGGTTGTACTTATTCCAACACAGATTTGTTTGTTCTCTGGCAGTCTGTGGTACTTTCAATATTCTTCACAAATAATATCATTCAAATGCATTGGTTCTTCTAAGGTC
>NW_006408868.1:949418-963895 GCF_000296735.1 Chrysochloris asiatica | reverse complement strand
TTTGGCCATCCTGGCCTCCAAGGAGCACTCTGGCTGCACTTCTTCCAACACAGATCTGTTTGTTCTTTTGGCAGCCCATGGCACTTTCAGTATTCTGAAATCATAGGCAATTAAAAATACTGTGGCTTGGATCAGGTACATCAGAGTTGTCAAACTGACATCTTTGCTCTTTGCTCTTGAAAAAGGTCTTTTGCAGCAGAGTTACCTAATGCAATACATTGATTTTTTGACTACTGCTTCCATGAGCATTGAAGTAGATCAAAGTAAAATGAAGTCTTTGACAATGTCAATCTTTCCTATGTTTATCATGATGTTGTTTATTGGTTTAGTTGTGAGAATTTTTGTTTTCTTTGCATTGAGTAAAATCCATACTGAAGGCTGTATTCTTTGATCTTCAACATTAAGTATTTTAGGTCCTCTTCCCTTCCAGCAAGCAAGGAAGACTCAATAACACAGGTTGTTAATGAGTCTTCCTCTAATCCTGATGCCACAGCCTTCTTCATATAATCCAGCTTCTTGGATTATTTGCTTAGACTACAGATTGAATAAATACGGTGAAAGGACACAACCCTGGTGTACACCTTGCCTAACTTTAAACCAAATTACAAATCAGGCTGCAAACCTCAAGAGCAACAGTTTGAAACTACAACTGTTCTGTGGGAGAAATATGAGGCTTCCTTAGGAACCCTACTGAGTGTCACTATGAGTCAGAACAGACTTGATGGCACTTAATAACAACAACAGCATACTTTATTGTGTTTGAAAGACTACCTCTTGGTCTGTGTTCAGATTCCACATGAGCACAATTAAGTGTCTGTAACAACCATTCTTAGCAATGTTATCCATAGTTTATTATGATTGACACAAATAAATGCCTCTCTACAGTCAATAAAATACAAGCAAATATTTTTCTAGTATTTTTTGCTTTTAGCCAAGATACATCTGATGTCAACAATGATATCCCTTATTCCACATCCACTTCTGCATCCGGCTTGAATTTCTAGCAACAACCTGTTGATGTACTGTTGCAACTGTTTCTGAATTATATTCAGCAAAATTTATATTGTTCAATGATATCTGTATTCCTTAGGTCACCTTTCTTTGCAACGGGCACAAATATGAATCTCTTCCAATCAGTTGGCCAAGTAGCTATCTTCCAAATTTCTTGGCATAGACAAGTAAGCACCTCCAGTGCTGCATCAGTTTGTTGAAACACTTCAATTTGTATTCCATCAATTCATGCAGCCTTACTTTTCAACAATGGCTTCACTGCAGCTTGGACTTCTTCCTTCAATACCATAGGTTCTTGACTATATGCTATCTTTTGAGATGACTGAGCATCAAGACCATTTCTTTTTGGTAGAGTGACTCAGTATATTCCTTCCATCTTTTGATGCTTCCTGCATCATTCAATTTTTGCTCATTGTTGTTGTTGTTGTTAAGTACTGTGGAGTCGGTTCTGACTCAAGCGACCTGTATAGAGTTTCTGAGGCTGTATGGGGGCAGAAAGCCTCATCTTTCTCCCGCGGAACAGCTGGTAGTTTTGAACTGCCGACCTTGAGGTTAGCAGCCTGATTCATAACCACTACGATACCATATAATCCTTTATTATTGCAACTTAAGACTTGAATTTTTTCAGTTCCTTCAACTTGAGAAATGCTGAAAGTGGTCTTTCCTTTTGGTTTTCTAACTTTTTGCACATTGCATTATAATGCTCTACTTTTGCTTCAAAAGTTTTCATAAAATGACTGCTTTTCCTCAAATCACATTAGTGTCTACAGGAATGTCTTTCTTATAGCAACTCACATAAAAGCTGTATTTTCAACCTGCCATTAGAAAGTATTTCGCAAAAAGTGCAAGGTTTTCATGCCTGCTGGTGTAGCTGTAGAGATGGCTTCATGGATTTCCTTTTCTTTCTTTCTTTCTTTCTTTTTTTTTTTTTTTATAATCCGTCATATGCTGGATTCATTTCTCTTGAATTGAAAGACTACCATAGCCGCAGACCTCAGCCTATGGTACATATCAAGCAATTCAACTTTTTCTTATACTTTCAGTGACTTTTCTTTGCTTCTTAGAAGTACTTCCAGCATAACTAAAGGAACTTTGTATGGGTCCCCTGGTGTTATTCAAAGTTTACAATACTGTAGTAAACTTGACGAAAACACAAGACCAACAAGAGATCATCCTTTTACTGCAATATACAGTTTATTGGAGAGATGGACTGGGAGTGGAGTGTATCCTTTGTACCCAGGGACCCTGAGCTAGGAAACTCCTAGACCTAGGAGACAGAGAGCTACAACATCAGAGCTGAAGAGAAATGGAGAAAGAAGCAGCATCAGAAAAACAGTGCTACCAGAGGCAGCAGAACCAGGAGACCAGTGAGAGGACAGAGTAGGCTTCCTAGTGCATGAAGAAAGCTGAATACCTTTGGGCAGGAGGCTTTCTGGCAGAGTTGGGTGTCTCTGGGCACGTATGAGAGGAACTAAAGACCTTTGTAACACTTGCACAATTAGGGCAGAGGCCAGGAAATCTCAAGAAACCCTAGGGACTGTGTGCCAGAAAGAGGACTGCCTATGTGCATGGCTGAGAAGAGGCTGTACTGATTGAAGAATGGTATTCTGAGTCTTTCCTGATCCTAAATTATAAACTGTTGCTTCCTAACAAACCTCAAAATCATTGTCTGTGAGTTCTATCTGTGTGGCCACTGCAACAAATGATCTAACCCAGCAGAGAAGTGGAGTATCATGGAAAGGACAGTTGGTGTCAGAATTGGTAAAAAGGTAGGACAGAGGAGGCATGTCTGACCTCTGCCTCACAGGAATCAGCCCAAGAATTGAACAGAAAATTTCAAAGGGCAACTTGATAAGACAAAGTCAAATATTATAATGAAATATGCAAAGGCCTGGAGTTAGAAAACCAAAAGGGAAGAACACACTCAGCATTTCTCAAACTGAAAGAACTGGAGAAAAAAATCAAACCTTGACTTGCAATTTTAAAGGATTCTGAAGTCCTGGTGTGGCACTGTGGGATAAGCACTAGATTGCTAACCTCAAGGTCAGCAGTTCAAACCCAACAGCTGATCCCTGAAAACTCTACAAAGGGTTGCTATCAGTGGGAACTGACTTAACATTACTTAACAACAACATGGGTAAAATATTGAATGATGCCAAAAGCATCAAAAGAAGACAGAGATAGTATGCACAGTCACTGTAACAAAAAGAAATGGTCAATGTTCAACCATTTCAAGAGATAGCATAGGATCAAGAACCAGTGGCACTAAAAGGAAGAAGTCCAAGCTGCACTGACAGGATTGACAAAAAACAAGGCTCCAGAAATTGACAGAATACAAATAGAAATCTTTCAACAAACTGATGAAGCATTGGAGGCACTCACTCATCTATGCCAAGAAATTTGGAAGATAGTTACCTGGCCAACTGATTAGAACAGATCCATATCTATCCCCATGCCAAAGAGAGGTGACCCAATAGAATGTGGAAATCATCAAACACTATCACTAATATCAACATGCAAGTAAAATTTTATTGAAGATAATTCCAAAATGGCTGCAACATACATCGACAGAGAACTGCCAAAAGTCAAGCTGGATTCGGAAGAGGAAGTGGAATAAGGAATATCACTGCAGATGTCAGATGGATCTTGGCTGAAAGCAGAGAATACCAGAAAGATATTTACTTGTGCTTTATTGACTATTTTAAGACTTTTGCTTGTGTAGATCATGTACAGCATTGTGAAGAATGGGTACTCTAGAACATTTAATTGTGCTCATGAGGAACCTGGACATACAGCAAGAGGCAGTCGTTAGAACAGAACAAGGGAATGCTGAATGGTTTAAAGTCAGGAAAGGGGTGTGCCAGGGTTGTATTCTTTTACCATACCAATCTATATGCTGAAAAAATCACCTGAGAAGCTGGATTATATGAAGAAGAATGTGACATCAGTAATGGATGAAGACTCATTAACAACTTGCAAAATACAGATGATACAACCTTGCTTACTGAAAGCAAAAGGAACTTAAAATATTTACTGATGAAAATCAAGGAACACAGCTTTCAATATGGATTACACCTCAATGTAAAGAGAACAAAACTCCTCACAAATGGACCAATAAATAAGATCATGATAAATGGAAAAAAGAATACTTGGATCTACATCAACACTCATGGAAGCAAAAGTTAAAAAATCAAATAATGTATTGCATTAGGCAAATCTACTGCATAAGACCTTTTTAAAGAGCTCAAGAGCAAACATATCAGTTTGAGGACTAAGGTGCATCTGACCCAAGTCATGGTATTTTCAATAGCTTCATATGCTTGTGAGCTGTGGTAGTGTAGTGGATTTACAAACTGAGCTGCTAACCAAAAGGTCAGCAGTTTGAATCTACCAGTTGCTCCATTGTAGAAAGATAAGGCTTTCTGCTCCCATAAAGATGTGCAACCTTGCAAACTCTATACAGGATCACTATGAGTCAGAACTAACTCAGTGGTGCACAACCACCATCCATCTGTATAAGGAAGACCGTAGAAAAATTGATGCATTTGAGTTACGGTATTAGAGAACAATATTAAAAGTACCTACCACAGACTGCCAGAAGAACAAATCTGTGTTGGAAGTACAGCCAGAATGTTCCTTAGAAGCCAGGATGGTAAGACTTCGTTTTTCATACTTTGGACATGTTGTCAGGAGGGACCAATCCCTGGGGAACCACATCATGCTTGGTAAAGTGGAAGAGGAAGACCCTCAAGGAGATGGATTGGCACAGTGAAAGCAGCAATGCGCTTAAGAATAACAATTGCATGAGACTGGGCAATGTTACATTTTGTTGCAGATAGGTTTGCTAAGAGTTAGAACTGACTCAGTGGTACCTAACAACAACAACATTGTTTTAGCTATTTGTAGCCTCTTGCCATTCCATATAAAGTTGAGGATTTGTTTTTTCATTTTATTCAAGACTGCTGGTATTTTATTTGGATTGTAGTGAATCTATAGATTGCTTTAGGTAGCATTAACATCTTTAAAAATATAAAGTCTTTCAACCCATAAATATGGAACATCTTTACATTTAATTGAGTCTTCTTTGATCTCTTTCAGCAGGATTTTATCATTTTAATTATGTAAGTCCTCCATGTCCCTGGTTAAATTTATTCCTATTTTATTCTCTCAAATGCAATTATAAGTGGAATTTTTTCCCTAATTTTGCTTCCAGATTGTTTCCCAATTTCTAATTGCTGATGTATAAAAACCCAACTGATTTTGCCCTTGTATCCTGCAACTTTGCTAAATGCCTCTATCAGTACTAGAAGTTTTCTTGTGAATGCTGAGATTTTCTATATATATGACTACAGCATCCACAAATAGAGATGATTTTATTTCATTTCCAATCTGAATACCTTTTATTTATTTTTCTTATCTTATTGCTCTGGCTAGGACTTCTAATACAATATTGAACAGACATGATTAGGGTGGGCATCCTTGTAATGTTCCCAATTTCAAGGAGAAAGCTTTGAGTCTTTTTCCATTAAGTATAATATTATCTGTTGGTTTTTCATATATGCCCTGAATCCTATTAAGGAATTTCCCTTCCTTTCCATTCCTCTTTAGGGAATTCATTAAGAAGGGGTGTTGGGTTTTATCAAATGCTTTTTCTGCACCCATGTTGTTGTTGCTGTTGTTAGGTGCTATCAAGTCAGTACTGGCTCATAGCAACCTTATGCATAACAGAATGAAACATTACCCAGTCCTGCACCAACCCTATAATTGCTGCTACACTTGAGCCCATTGCTACTGTCACTATGCCAATCCAGCTCATTGAGGACATTTCCCTTTTTCATTGACCCTCCACTTCACCAAGCATGATGTCCTTCTCCAAGGACTGGTCCCTCGTGATAATATGTCCAAGTATGAGACAAAGTCTGGCCTTCCTGATTTCTAAGGAGCATTCTGGCTGTACTTCTTCCAACACAGAGTTGTTTGTTCTTTCGATGGTCCATCGTGCATTTAATATTCTCCTCCAACACCATAACTCAAATGCATCAATTCTTCTATGATCCACTTTATTCATTGTCCAACTTTGACGTGCATAGTGATGATCATCATAGGATTCTTTTTCTTTGTTCTTTTGATGTGGTGGTATATTATAAATTTCTGTTCTTTAAAATTACCTACTCATGGTATTTGTGTTAGAGCAGCACTAGGAAACTAAGACAGTGAAACATAAATTTTCCTCATTATCCCAGCAAACTGAAGGATGGGGTGTGTTACTCATATACCTGATTGGGAGATAATTTACTCATTAAAGTTAAGCTTTAGTTTAAATGTTCTCTTTGATAGCAAAGGACGAGGTCATTCCTGGGAGATATTGGGCAACAGGTGACCAGGGGAAGGTGGCAATAGTGACACCCACCTTTACTAGCAGTGCTGAATCTCAGAAATTTTTCTGGATGAGGTACCTGGCACCTGTAACACTGAAATCTTCCCTCATCAAGCTCTAGGGGATATCAAAGCAGTAAATGCAAATGTTTGAGAATAGTGCTTAGTCTTCCCAGACCTTCCCTATGAATAAACCCTGCTCTTTAAGGGAGCTGATCACAGATGTTGTGGAGCCATTTGATGCCTAAAGAGGTTCTGTGTTATCCAAGAGCAGAGCCAATACAGTTATACCTCAAAGCCCAGATCCTCTATTGACATTTGTTCTATTGTTCTTCAAGGTCAAACCATGGAAACATTGTTGACAATAGTATGCTGTTCCCTGAATAAGCCCAGTTATTCCCCTTTCCAAGTACAGGGTAGAGCCTTCTGGTTAACTGGGGTCATGTGACTAGTTCTGGCCAATGAGTTGTGAGTAAAAGTGACGTGTGCCAATTCCAGGCCTTCAATTGCCCATGTGAGACCTTCCTGAGCATGTTTTCTTTTGGAACCGGTAATTAGCAACATTCAAGATGGTGGCTTCAGTGTCAATTCAAGACCCTGAGTGATTCTGATATGAACTGCCCTAACCACTATGAACTGGACTACAAGCACAAAGTTGGTGATTTGAGCCCACCAACCAGTCCATGGCAGAAAGATGAGGCTTTCTGCTTCCACAAAGATTTACAGCCTTGGAAACCCTACACAGTGTTGTTGTGAGTCAGAACCAACTCAATGGCACTTAACAAAAACAAAACAACCACAATGTACATAGTTTGTCCTTTGATGCTTTAAACCTCTGGAGAGAGGAAGTGGTGGTGGTGGTTATGTCCTGTGGAGTCGGTTGTGGAGTTGGTTTTGACTCATAGCAACCCTGTACAGGGTTTCCAAGGCTATAAATCTTGATGGGAGCAGAAAGCCTTATCTTTCTCCCACGGAACAGCTGGTAGTTTCAAACTGCTGACCTTGTGGTTCACAGCCCGATTCATAACCACTATGCTACCAGAGCTCCTTGCACCATAACCTAGTCTATCCTGACTGATACATTTACTTTATCTTTTTGAAACTTAAGTTTCAAGGGTCCTAGAAGTCAAAACCTGCAGAGTTGGATCTACTTTCTTGTTGATATCAAATCATTTAGGAAGTGTTGACTCTTGTTAGCATTCATCTGTGCAGATATACCAACATACTTCAAGTCACACACTGACCATCCCTTTACACTGTTTCATGAGGCATACAGATACTGCAGGGCAACTAATGATTTATTATGTTCTTTCTAGCCAAATTTCTCCATTTTTGTAATAAATTGTAAATCCTAGTCTCTGTGCCTGTAATTTAAGGAGCTCTGGTAATGTAGTGGCTGCAAACCAGGTTGTTAATCTCAAGGTAAGCAGTTCAAAATTACCAGCAGTTCCATGGGAGAAAGATGAGACTTTCTGCTCCCGTGAAGATTTACAGCCTTGGAAACCCTATACAAGGTCTCTAATAAGAGTCAGAACCAACTCTGTTGCAAATAACCACCACCACCCCCATGCCTGTGATTATGGGCCCATTTTGAAATGAGTTGCTACGGAGTAAAGATTAAGGTAGGGCCTGGTGTGGTGCTGTAGGATAAGCACTAGACTGCAAGGGCAATTTGAACCAAAAGTTTGGTGGTTCAAACTCCCCAGATGCTCCTCAGAAGCCCTATACAGAGTCGCTATGAGTAGGAACTGACTCAATGATACTTAACAACAACAACAACAAAGAGTAAAGATTACAGTGAAACTAAGGATTAAAGATGCCTCCATTTAGTTTCCCTTGGGGGCATGATCTGATTCCAATTTATAAGTTGTTGTGATTACATGCCATTGAGTCAACTCCAACTCATAGCGACCCTGTTTGAATATGGTTCACAGTCCAATGCTGATGCTACATCACCATACCAGACTGCTTTCTGTTGCCCTGTATCTTGCATCTGGCTCATTACTTCTGATCTCCAGTTTGTGGGACTCTCTCATCACAGCTCCAGCAATCTCATGTATCAACAGCCTGCCTTCTGATATGCTGATTTGTGTTCCTCAGTGCCTAAGACTGCATGGGTGAGAAGATCCCTCCAGATTGATCTCTGAACTATGGACTTGGGACTTGCCAGCGTCCACAATTGCAGGAGCAATTTTTTTTTGTTTTTTTTTGAAAACTGAAGGGAAGGGAAGAATGGTGATTGATATCAAGGACTATGGAGTAGTAAAACATGTTGGGAAAAGTCAGTTAGGATATCTTTAACCTCTAACTCCTAGGAACCAGCTGATCTCTCTAAAATAAATTATTCATGCAGGTATCCTCCACTTTTCAAGGTTCATAAGCCATTTTGCTTTTGCAAAAGACGTACATCAGTACCTGTTTTTACCAACAGTAAAAACTCCAAAGAGGATGTTTGCGTCTATGAAACCCTTTACAGGGTCGTTATGAGTCAGAGTAAACTCAATGGCAGTGGGTTTGTTATTTGGGTGTTTAATATGGGATGGAGTCCTGGTGTAGCACTGTAGGATAAGCACTGGACTGCTAACCACAAGGTCAATGGTTCAAACCCACCAGGTGCTCCTCAGTAACCCTACTCTAGGTCACTGTGAGTAAAAACCAACTGGATGGCACTTAACAAGATGGGAGCCCTGGTGTAGCATTTTAGGATAAGCACAGGACTGCTAACCAAAAGGTTGGCAGTTCAAACCAACAAACCCCTCCTCAGAAATCCTATGTTGTTGTTATTAAGTGCTGTCAAGCCAGTTCCCACTCATAGCAAGCCTGTATAGGGTTTCCAAGGAGCAGCTGGTGAGTTTGAACTGCCAACCTTGTAATTCAAACTGGTGCTTCAGTCCAGTGTTTATCCTACAATGCCACACTGGGACTCCCAGAAATCCTATACAGGGTCACTATGAGTGAGAACCAACTTAACAACACTTAACAACAAGAAAGATGGGAGGGAGAGTAACAAGGGTAGGAGGAGTAGTTGATATCAGAGAAAATGGAGTGGATGCAGTGTGGAAAAGTTGGACATTTGGAGCATCTTTAACCTTCATCTCATAAGGACCAAGCTTGTGCTGATCCTTCCAAAAGAAATTATTCATGCAGGCCAACAGACACATGAAAAGATGCTTAATGTCTAAGTCATCAGAGATGCAAATCAAAACCACAATGAACTACCATTTCAGTGTCCACTAGGATAGCTAAGATAAATACAAATAATAGCAAGTGTTTGAGGGGATATGGAGAAAATGGAACCCTCATCCATTGTTAATGGTAAAGAAAAAGATGTAGCCATTGTTTAAAATAGTCTGGTAGTTACTAAAAAAACTAGAGGTAAATCCATTCCTAGGTACACGCTCAAGAGATCTAATCGAAGCGACACAGATATGTGCACACTTCAGTTCAGTGCAGTGTTATTCACAGTAGCATTTGCAACCTATATTCATTGCAGCAGTGATAGTTACTCAATATCACCCAAAATAGCAAGTGCCTAGTGTCTAAAGAATGAATTCCCCTCTTTCCCCACCCATCCTTGGTAACTTAACTACTAATGCATATTATTCGTTTCAAACAACTTTGACTCTTGCATTTCTCCCTGTGTCTTCAACTACCTTCCATCTTCTGCCAACCTCCCTCTTGTTGTATATTGCCTGCCCTGTCACCCAGGTTTACATGTGTCTCTCCTCCAGCCCAAGGAGCTCTGGTAGTATAGTGGTTACGTGTCCGGCTACTAATTGTACAGTCAGCAGTTCGAAACTACCAGCAGTTCTGTGGGAGAAAGATGAGGCTTTTGGCTCCCTTAACGATTTATAGCCTTGGAAACCCAATACAGGGTTGCTAGGAGTCGGAACCAACTCCACAACACATAACCACCACCACCACCATCCTCTAGCTCATAAATAATTTTCCCTCCCACCCTGTAACCATCACAGAATCCCTTTTCTATCAAGAAAACATTTTCTTAACTTTTTACAACTTCAGTATTATATAATATTTATCTTTTTGTGACTAATTTAGCACGATATTCCCAGGTTCATCCATGTTGTGAGTTGTCCCAAGGATTCACTGTTATTCTTCAGGGTTGCATAGTATTTCACTGTGTGTATGTACCAAGGTTTTTTTTAACCAAACTTCTGTTGATAGGCATTTGGGCTGTCTCCAACTGTTTGATGTATCTCTTGTAGACAGCATATTGAAGGATCCTGTTTTCTTATCCATTCTGCTACTGTCTGTCTCATGAATGGTGCATTTAATCCATTTACATTCAGTGTAATGTTGTTGTTGTTAAAAGTGCTGTCGAGTCGGTTCCTACTCATAGCAACCCTGCATAGGGTTTCCAAGGAGTGGCTGGTAAGCTTGAGCCACTGACCTCGTGGTTCAAACTGACTTTGCAGTTTATTAACCCACAGTACCACACCAGGACTCCAGTGTAATTATAAATAGGTTCTGTTGTGCAATGGGTCGCTATGAGTCGGTACTGACTCACTCGATGGCACCTAACAACAACAACAACAAAATGAATTGATTGCTGTCATTTTGCTGTGTGTTTGTGTGTGTGTGGTGCTTCTAGTTTCTTTGTTCCACACTAATTTTCTGTGCTGAGTTCATTTAATTTGTGGGGTTTTTTCCATTTTCATTTCTTTTATGTTAATGTTTACTAAATCTGTCTGATTTTCCTCTTTTCTATTTTGATGTGAAGGTGCATTTTTTTTCTTTGAGGTTACTCTATAACTTATTAATTTTTCCCATTTAAGCAGTGTGTTTTCTCTTGAAAGCTACAGGACTTCCTCACCATTTAGAAGTTCTATATATACAATATTCCCTCTTTTTTCTTTATAGTTGACTTAATCATAAGTTGACACCTCTGGTTCCCTATTTTCAGTCTTGCATGTTTGTTTACCTTTAAATACTTCTATATCTGATTTGAATTCTGGGTGGTATTGTCGAGTATGTTAATCTCAGGGTTTTGTCTGCTGTTGTTGGTTCTTAGGCCAAGGAACATTCTTTTGTAATTTTTGTACAGTTTGGTATTGTTATTACAAATTCCTTTAATTTATGCTTATCTGGAAATGTC
Source organism: Chrysochloris asiatica (assembly GCF_000296735.1). Taxonomy (NCBI): domain Eukaryota; kingdom Metazoa; phylum Chordata; class Mammalia; order Afrosoricida; family Chrysochloridae; genus Chrysochloris; species Chrysochloris asiatica. The sequence goes on along the minus strand of NW_006408868.1, from coordinate 952,392 downwards.
CTAATTTTATAATCATATTTGAGGGACAACTTTGCTGAGTATATAATTCTTGGTTGGCAATTTTTTTCTTTCAGAGTTCTGTATATGTCATCTCATTGTTTTCTTGCCTCTATGGTTTTTGCTTAATCTTATTAGTTCTCCTTTATAGGTAACTTTTTGTTTTTCCCAAGCTGTTATCAGGGTTCTTTCCCTATCTTTGGTTTTGGTAAGTTTGATTATGATATGTCTTGTAATTTTCTTTGGAGATCTATCCTATTTCGGGTTTGTTCAACTTCTTATCTTTCACGATGGTAGATAAGTTTTCTTCTGGCAACTCTTCAACAATTTTCTGTGTGCTTTATTTTTTTTCTTCATGTTCTGGAATTCTGATCACCTGTAAATTATCCCTCTTCATGGTGTCCCACATAACTCTTAAGCTGTCTTTGGATTTTTTCATTCTTTTTTCTGACTATTCTTCTAGCATACTAGTACTGAGAGATTTATTTCCAAGTTCACTAATTCAGGCTTCCATTGCTTTGAATCTATTCCCATGATCTTTCAATGTATTGTCCATTTCTAAAATCTTAGTATCAATCTTCTGGATTTCTAACTGCATGTTTTGTATTGTTCAAATTTTGTATTTATTTTGTCTGTTTGTTCTTGTATTGTGTTTCTGAATTCTTCTAAAGGTTCTCTTTCTTTTTAGGTACCTAAACATCATCCTTTTGAATTCTTTTTCACTTATGTCCATTACCTTTTCTTTTCCAAAATGTTTTCTAACTCTGCATCTTGGTAATTTGTTTGAGCCATTCTCTCTTGTTTCTGTGTGCACTAAAATTGCCTGTTGTCTCTAGGGCACTGTGACGCTGTCCTATTTGTATTTGATGATTATATGTTTATGTGTTCTTAGGCTCTCACCAACTACTCCTGTGGGTATAGTTAGAGAAAGGAAGTATGTGTACTGTTCTCCATTTGTGCACCTGTTTAGGGTGGGTTTGGCTGCTGTCTATCATTAATAGGGTTGTTTAGGAGCTTGAGTCCTGGTGTGGCATTGTGAGTTAATGCATCAGACTGCAAAGGCATTTGAACAGCAAGGTTGGTGGTTCAAGCTCACCAGCTGTTCCTTGGAAACCCTATACAGGGTCACTATGGGTCAGAATTGACTTGATGGCAATTCACAACAACTGGTTCTTGCCAAGTGAGTAGATCTTCAAAGGGTATGATTGTGGTTGGGTTGTATGGGCATGGCTGTTGTCTCCTGTAGAGTGGGAAAGAGGAGAAACCACCACACGACACATACATACTCACAAGAAAACAAAACAGAATAAACAAACAAGTAACCAATATAACCAAAAAGAAATAAATGCAGGCAGCAGCCAGAAAAATATAATAACTAAAAAGAGAAAAGAGAGACATGACAATGGAGCTATAGAAGAGAAAAATATGAGCGAAAATAAAAGAATGAAATTAAAGAGAAAAAAAAAACCTTAGAAAAACCAGGGAGAGGGAATATTAAAAGAGCAGAGAGCAATAAAGAAACATCCAAAATTTAAAAAAAGAGGGGAAATGAGAAACACAAGAAAAGAAGGAAAAACAGAAGTTGAGATAGAAATGATAAACTTAAAGAAGAAGAAAAATAAAGAATAAACAAAATTTTAAAATGAAACAACAAAAGGAAAAACACAGAAAACAAAACCAAAACCCAGTGAAGCCATTGGGCCCAGAAGGAAGAAATCTCTGGGTGACTCTTGCCAGCCAAGGAGCTCACAAGGTGGGTGTGGGAGGGATGTGACAGCAGTGCTCCTGGCCCTAGATGGAGTTCCTATAAGCCTATGTGCTATCTATACTCAGGACCCTCAATCTGGAAGTAGTTCATGGTTGTCGGTTCCAGTGTCTGTTAGATCCACATTGCAGCTGGGGACAGGGTTATTGGTTTTGATAGTTTCTGCTAGACTAATGCTGATCTGATGGCTCTGCAGTTTCTATAGGTCTGGAACCAAGCCTGCCTGAATCCAGGCACCAAACCAGTACAGCCAGCTCCCACCTCACACTGGCATGGTACACAACCACATGACTCCAAACTCCTTTAAAGCAGGGTCTACACTAGGGGGTGAATGAGTGTGGGAGCTATCCATACCTCTGGTCACCAAGGGAGCATAGAGAAAAAGAATCACACCTTTCATGTTGCCTGTGTAAATCTGTTCTGCCAGGCTACCTTCTATCACCATGTTGTTGTTGTTGTTAAGTCCCACCGAGTCGGTTCCAACTCACAGTGACCCTGTATAGGGTTTCCAACTTTGTGATTTAAACAGACCTTGTGGTCAAGTGCTGATCCTACGGCATCTTGATGACAAAAGTCAAGCTGCTCATGCTACTTCTGACCAGTCATTCACCAGTCAGTCTCTCTCTTTCATCATCCATGCTCAGCTTCTCCTCCCAACAAGCACTCAATCCACTTCTCTACCCTTTCCTCTGCAGTTCAGGGTTCCAGGATTTTCATTTGTGTCTGTTTCATTTGGTCTCTTGTATCTTCGTGGTAGAGGGTTCATGTAGTGCTGGAAATCCTTATGAAGGAATTTTAAGAAAATTGGAAAGCTATATTGGTGAGGAAAAGACCAGGAAAGGTGCACCAAGGAATTTTTAGAAACATTTCTAGAGAGCAGCAAGGGCTACACTATGAGAATTTCATTGGGAATCCTTACTTCATTCACCCTACAGCCCTAATCTTGCCCCTTCTGACTTCTTTTTGTTCCCAGACCATAATTTGAGTCTTTCAAGAATGCAAAAACTGCCATTTTGATTTGTTTTATATCCAAGAGTACCGAATTCTTTGGGGATAGGTTAAAGATGAAAATACTGCCTTCAGAAGTGTATAGACCTAGATGGGGAATAAATAAAGAAACAACACCTTCACATCTTGATATTTTTGTTAATAAAGGTTTCTGATTTTATAGCAATACTTTTGAGCTTACCTTTGTATGTATGTGTATATACA
>NW_006408868.1:947072-949318 GCF_000296735.1 Chrysochloris asiatica | reverse complement strand
TAAGGTGCCGTCAAGTTGATTCCTACCCATAACTTAAACTGCCAACATTGTGGTTCAAACCAACTTTGCAGTCTAGCGCATTATTCCACAGTGCGATACCAGGACTCTGATGTGTGTATAGGTTTGTTCTTGTTGTTAGGTGCCATCGAACAGGTATATGTAGGTATATGTATATGTATGTGACTGCATGCACATACAAGGTGGCTTCAAAAGTGTCATACAAAATTGGAATTGAAAGATAATGGAATTTTTCCATTATCATGTATATAATAAAATACATAGGGGCACAGTTAAAGATAATTTTTTAACATAACCAAAGACCTCATGGGGTTTCTGGATTTGGAGAATCAGGACCATAGTCCAATAAGACATCCTGGTCAATTGATAAAGTTCATAAAGTTATGTTCTACATCCTAATTTGATGAATAGTGTCTGGGGTCTTAAAAACTTGCAAGCAGTTATCAAAGATACAACTATTGTTCTCTACTTATCTGGTGCAAAAGAAAAAAAGAAGATAAAATTTCAAAGAAGAAACTAGTCTATAGGACAAATGCTGTACATAAACCATGGCCTCATCTAAACTTATACTGAAAGAACTAGATGGTGCCCAACTACCACTAATGACCACTCTAATCAGGACCACAAAAGATGGACCCTGATAGAATGGCAGACAAATGTAGAGCACAACATCAGATTCCTAAAGCACACAAGTGAAAAACGGATCTACAGGACTACTTGAGACTGGAGGACTCTTTAGGATATTGCCCTGGGATACTTTTCAAATTTCAAACCCCTGAGGTCACTTTGTAGTTAAGTAATAAACTGACTCCAAAAAAAAGAATACCATCCATAAGTACTGTGCTCCTTTTAGGAAAAAAAAAAAATCAACTAATCTACCCAAAATTCAGTGAAGATCTGACACCAATTCTAGTCAAACTATTCCAGAACAAAGAAAAGGATTAAAAACTCCCAAATAATTTAATAAAGCAAGTATAATCCTCATACCAAAACAAGGCAAAGCATCACTAAAAAATAAAATTATAGACCAATATCCCTCATGAACATAGATGTGAAAATTTTCAACAAAATCCTACTCAATGGAATTCAACAACATACCAAAAAATAATACATCATGACCAAGTGGAATTCACACCAGGTATGCAATCAATGTATTTCATCACATAAATGAAACAAAGGAAAAGAAACACATGATCAAATCAATTGATATAGAAAAGGCATTTCACAAAATCCAACATCCATTCCTGAAAATGAAAAAACAAACAACCAAATAGGAATAGAAGGGAAATTCTTTAACGTAATTAAAGGCATGTATACAAAATCAACAGTAAACATTATTCATAATGGAGAGAAACTGAAAGCATTCCTTTTGTGAATAGGAACCAGCCAACATGCCCTTTATCACCACTTAAAACCAAATGGCCACCACTCATCCGTCAGTTTGTGGCTTGTGAGTTGCTGTGATTCTGAAAGCTATGCCACCGGTATTTTAAATAACAGCAGGGTCACTCATGGTGGACAAACTAGGAAGGAAGAATGACGAACTACTTCCGAATATTGACTCACTGAAAACCTTATGAATAGCAGAGAAACACTGTCACATATAATGCTGGAAAATGAGTCGCTCAGGTTGAAGGCATTCAAAATGTGACCAGGGAAGAGCTGCCTCCTCAAAGTAGAGTTGACTGTGATAAAGCAAACAGAGTAAAGCACATGGTAGAATAGCCCACAGGACCTTCATTTGCTGATGGGGCACAACCCAAAATGAAGAGAAACAGCTGCACACATCCACTGAAAATCGGAACACGGACTGTATGAAGTATGAATCTGGGAAAATTGGGAGTTGTCAAAAATGAAATGGAATGCATAAACATCGATATCTTAGGCATTAGTGAGCTGAAATGGACAGGTATTGGCCATTTTGAATCTGACAATCACATAATTTACTTTGCCAGGAATGACAAATTGAAGAGGAATGGTGTTGCATTCATCCTCAAAAAGAACATATCCAGATCAGGCATGAGATCAACACTGTCTGTGATACGATAATATCCATGCGCCTACAGGGAAGCCCAGTTAATACCACTATTATTCAAATTTACGCACCAACCACTAAAGCCAGTGAAGCCCAGTTAATACCACTATTATTCAGATTTATGCACCAACCACTAAAGCCAGTGAGGATGAAACAAGAATTCTACCAACTTCTTTAATCTGAAATTGATCAA
>NW_006408868.1:945080-946137 GCF_000296735.1 Chrysochloris asiatica | reverse complement strand
TTTCTCTGTTGATAAGAATGTTGTTTATTGGTCCAGTGATGAGGATTTTTGTATTCTTGACATTGAGATGTAATCCATATTGAAGACTGTGCTCTTTGATCTTCATCAGTAAATGTTTTAAGTCCTCTTCACTTTCAGCAAGCAACCACAGCAATAACACAGGATACCGGACCAAGCAGGCTCAGAGGATGGTGCTAGAACTCTGAACTACATTTAAAGGAATATTTAGAAGCTTGGACAGCTTACAGTTAGGGGAATTTGTAGCAGAATCAAGAAATCCATTGCTTTCTAAACCAAGCACTCAGCTACTCCTGTAGCCACTATTTTGGAAGAGACCAAGAAGGGGAAGGATCAGAACAGCCAAGAATGCCTGACAGAACCACGGAGATACAGGTGTGGACATTCTTTCTCTTGGTATCTGTTCATAGGTTTCTAGATGTCTGCGCACTTCCATTCTGGGTGACTACTGAGTGAATGGACACACCATCCCCTCCCCTAGACGGTTCTATTGTGCATGTGCACAGATCTCCTCGAAATTTAAAGTGACCATCAATTGTTGTGAAGTGCCATCCAGTCAATTCTGACCCATAGCAACCCTATACAGGGTTTCCAAGGAGCAGCTGGTGAGCTTGAACCACTGATCTTTCAGTTCAAACGACTTTGCAGTCTGATGCATTAGCCCACAGCGCCACACCAGGACACTGACCATCAATTTCTCATATGCAAATTCAAACTGAAGCTAAAGAAAATGAAAAGTCCACAAAAGCCAAAATATGACCATGAATAAATCCCACCTGAATTTGGAGATCATCTGAAGAACAGATTTGATACATTAAACACTAAAGACTGAAGATCAGAAGAGTTGTGGGATGATATCAAGAACATCATACTTGAAAAAAGCAAAAAGTCATTGAGAAGACAAGAAAGAAGGAAAAGGTCAAAATGGATGTCAAAAGAGACACTGAAACTTGCTCTCCAGCGTAGAGATGCTAAAGCAAATGGAAGAAACGAGGAGGTCCAAGAACTGAACAGAAAATTTCAAAGATCAGCTTGAGAA
>NW_006408868.1:928308-938395 GCF_000296735.1 Chrysochloris asiatica | reverse complement strand
CAGAAAGATGTTTACCTGTGCTTTATTGACTACATAAAGGCTTCCAATTGTGTGGATCATGACAAGCTATGGACAACATTGCGAAGTATGAGTATTCCGGAACACTTAATTGTGCTCATGAGGAATCTGTACCTGGATCAAGAAGCAGTTGTTTGAACAGAACATGGGAACACCGAATGTTTTAAAATTAAAAAAGATGTGCGACAAGGTTGTATTTTTTCACCATACTTATTCAACCTGTATGCTGAGCAAAAAATCTGAGAAGCTAGGTTATATGAAGAAAAACGTGGCATCAGGATAGGAGGAAGACTCATTAATGACCTGCAATATGCAGATGATCCAACCTTATTTGCTGAAAGTGAAGAGGACTTAAAACATTTACTGATGAAGATCAAAGAGCACAGCCTTCAGTATGGATTACATCTCAATATAAACAAAAATCCTCACCACTGGACCAATAAACAACATTCGTATCAATGGAGAAAAGATTGAAGTTGTCAAGGATTTCATTCTTCTTGGATCAACTATCAAGACTTATAGAAGCAGCAGTCAAGAAATCAAAGACACATATTGTATTAGGCAAATCTCCTGCACAAGACCTTTTTAGAGTGTAGAAGAGCAAATATCACCTTGAGGACTAAGGTGGGCCTGGTCCAACCCATGGTATTTTCAATAACCTCATATGGATGTGAAAGCTGGACAGTGAATAAGGAAGACTGTAGAAGAATTTATGTTTTTGAGTTATGGTGTTGGAGGAGAATATTGAAAGTGCCATAGGCTGCCAAAAGAACTAACAGATCCATTTTGGAAGAAGTGCAGCCAGAGTTCTCACTAGAGGCCAAGATAGCCAAACTTTGTCTCTCATACTTTGGATATATTGTCAGGAGGGACCAGTCACTAGAGAAGGATATCATGTTTTATAAGGTGGAGGGTCAGAGAAAAAGAGGAAGACCTCCAATGAGATTGATTGGCCAAGTGGCAGCATCGATGGACTCATGCGTGACAACAGTAGTGAGGTTGGCCCAGGATCGAGCAGTTTTCGTTCTGCTGTGCATAAGGTTGCTATGGGTCTGTACCGACTTGATGGCACTAACAATAATTCAATATTGTGTTGGAAGTTATTGTGTTGGAAGTTGTCTTAGACTGGGTTTTCTACAGAAGCAAACCAGTGAAATATATATGTTTTATGGTTACAGCTGTTTTTGTATTACCTTTAGTAAAACTTTACTCACATGGGACATCAATGATATTATCTAATGATTTCCACATTCATTTGGGTCATATCTCTTTGGAATGGGCACAAATGCAGATCTCTTTCAGTCAGTGGGCCAGGTAATTGTCTTCCAAATTTCTTGGCATAAAAAAGTGAGTGCCTTTAGTGCCACATCAATCAGTTGAAAGATTTCAATTCGTATTTCACCAATTCCCGGTGCCTTGTTCTTTGCCAATGCCTTCAATGTACCTTAGATTTCTTCCTTCAGTACCATTGGTTCTTAATCATATGCTACCTCTTGAAATGGGTGAACATTGACCATCTCTTTTTGGTACAGTAACTCTGTGTATTCCTTCCACCTTCTTTTCAATAACCTCATATGCATAAGAAAGTTGGACAGTGAAAAAGGAAGTTTGTAGAAAAATTGATGCATTTGAGTTATGGTGTTGGAGGAGAATATTGAAAGTACCATGAACCATCAAAAGAATAAACAGATCTGTGTTGGACGAAGTACAGCTAGAGTGCTCCTTGGAAGCCAGAATGGCCAGACTTTGTCTCTCATACTTCAGACATATTATCAAGAGGGACCAGTCCTTTGTGAAGGAAATCATGTCTGGTACAGTGGAGTGTCAGAGAAAAAGAGGAAGACTCCCACTGAGACAGACTGGCACAGTGGCAGCAGCAATGGGCTCAGAAGTAGCAATGATTGTGAGGTTGGCACAGGTTGGGGCAGTGTTTTGTTTTGTTGTATATAGGGTCACTATGAGTCAGTACAATTTTATATATAAATATAGATAGATAGATAGATAGATAGATAGATAGATAGATAGATAGATAGATTGTTGTTGTTGTTGTTAAGTGCCGTCGAGTCGGTTCCGACCCATAGCGACCCTGTACAGGGTTTCCGAGGGTGTAAATCTTTACGGGAGTAGAAAGCCTCATCTTTCTCCCGCGGAGCGGCTGGTAGTTTCGAACCGCTGAGCTTAAGGTTCGCAGCCCGATTCGTAACCACTACGCTTAGAGCTCCTTAGATAGATAGATATACCTATATTTGTTGTTAAGTGCCACTGAGTCAATTGCAACCCATAGCAACCCTGTATAGGGTTTCCAAGGTACAGCTGGTGAGTTTGAACCACCGACCTTGTAGTTCAAGACTTTGCAGTCTGATGCATTAGCCCAGAGTGCCACACCAGGACTCCATATATGTAAAAAGAGAGAAGTTTATATCAAGCAAATGGCTAACAATGGCAAAGTCCCAGGTCCCCAGTAGAAGAGAAAGAGAGCCTTTCCCACATGTCCATTATATTGAGAGCAGGCCATACCATCACGGAAACATCCTTTCAATTGATTAGCTGCTCATAGCCAATCATCATAGAGTTAACTATGCCTGCTAAACCACTGGGACTCCTGGCCTAGTCAATTTAACACTGAACCCTAATGATTACAGTCCACCCTTTGTCAATTTGATTCCTATAAACTATATTTACAATCTCTAAGGAGTCCTGGTGTGGCGCTGTGAGCTCATATATCAGACTGCAAAGTTGTTTGAACTGCAAGGTCAATGGTTCAAGCTCACCATCTGCTCCTTGGAAACCCTATACAGGGTTGATATGGGTTGGAATCGACTCGACTGCACTGAACAACAACAACAACAAGGAGTCCTGGTGTGGCTCTGTGGGTTAATGCACCAGACTGCAAAACCATTTGAACTGCAAGGTCGATGGTTCAAGTTCACCAGCTGCTCCTCAGAAACCCTATACAGGGTTGCTATGGGTTGGAATGGACTTGATGGCACTGGACAACAACAACAAATAAAGAGAATTGTAAAGTCATAGTTGTGCCTATATAACTAAAACATGTACATCCTAAAATGCACTGGCCCTCCCTATTTACATCTTATATATCACAAATGAACAAAGTAAAAATATTTGATGCACACATACAAAACAAAAAATATATATATTACTTTAAATATCCGAAGGGCACATTCTGCAAGCCAGTCTCCTACCCATAGGCACACAAACTTATTCAGACCATGGACCAAGTGTCTGCAGCTGCTCTGTCTTTCCATACCACTGCCTCTGCCATAGTCTCTGCTATTGCCGCTTTTCCAGGCAGGGATCCCGCACTCCACTCATACTCTTCCTTTTTGATGGTCCTGGGATGCTCTGTTCCTGTAACGAGAGATTAACCATTCCCCTCTTTTAGTTACACATCTTCTAAAATTACAGTTGTGACCATCACAATTAATCCTACTGAAAATTAGTTACAATTGAAACAATAAAATCCTATCAGCATCAATGGAGTCCTGGTGTGGTGTTGTAGAATAATGCACTGGACTGCAAAGTCAGTTTAAACAGCAAGGTTGGTGATTCAAACTCACCAGTTGTTCCTTGAAAACCCTATACGGGGTCACTATGGGTCAAAACCAACTTGATAGCACTTAACAACAACAATAACAATCAGCATCATCCTCCACCCTCTTTCACCAGACCCATCTAGAAAAGAGAAAAATTAGTCAGTGAGGATTCTACCATACCCGTCTCATTCTGAAATTAAGCACGCCCATGAAAGCTTGTAAGCCACCTACTTCATGTATTTATAGCCTCCCCCCACCCCATTTTTGATAGTCAATGTCTAAATTGCACATCGTTATCAACTCAATACACTTAGGCTACAAGCATGTTCCTTAATCTGAAGAATCTTCCATTCTGGTTGGAATGGAATTCCAATTCATCAAATTCTCTTAGCAATTTACACTGGCTCATAGTATCAAACATCTGTATCTTCAACTGGTCGGGTTCTGGTCAGCTCAGTCCTAGACAGCCAAGCTATGTCAAATGGGTGCCACCTGCAAGTTTGTGAGTTCACACATACCTTCCTGCACTGCAGACCAGCTGGACCCTTCATTCTCAGTCCTAGCCCCCAAGGATTCAAGAATTCACACAACTAGGGCTGCAGGCCTCAAGGTCAGCAGTTTGAAACTACCTGCTGTTCTGCGGGAGAAACATGAGGCTTTCTGCTTCCGTAAAGAGGACAGGAGACCTTGGAAACCCTGTACAGGGTCGCTATGAGTTGGAACTGACTCCATGGTACACAACCACCACCACTGTCTAAACATCAAACCAGCCAGCCTGCCCTTCCTCTTCTCTTTCTCATCTCAAGGTCAACAGATGCCAATAGAACATGTCTAAAACTCAGCCTGTGTCTTCATTGCTGCATACAACTCATGAGTTCCATTTACCTTTCAGTAGTAGAAGGGGATTTCTCTGATGGGATAACTTTCCTTGCCTTGATATCTCCAAAACAAACAGTCTGAAACTCAAAAAGCCAAATAGCCCACGTTTTTTTTCAGCTTGAATCCTCCATTCTCTCAGCGTTCAGTGTTGATCTGCATGTCTTTTCAAATGCAAATTTCCCAACTCAGAAGGTTCTGGGTGGGGCTCAGGAGATCACCTAAGGGCCCATATGCTGCAAAGGCTTAAAGCAAAAAGCCTATTTCTTTCGGGGTAAATTCTAACTTCCCTTTTAGCAAATTCAATCAAGTAAAAGTTTACAATCAAGTAAAGGCTTACAAGATCTCTGTAATCATAATTTCCAATATTCATTTCTATCATACTTGTATGTCTATTTTACAATAGTAGGCAGGAGAAGCCAACATCCATAAGGCAAACACAAAAAACGCTCAGCTCAACTCGAATCTTTCCTTCTACACCCTTAGACTAATCCCATTCACATGCATATGGCCTTGGGCCTTTGGCAGGGTGGGTTCAAAAGACCTTGGCCCCCTCTCAACAATCTCAATTTCTCCCCTCAGGCAGATGGCAAAATTTTTTCTGTCTTTGTTGTTGTTAAGCGCCATTGAGTTGATTCTGACTCTTAGCTGTGTAGGGTTTCCAAGGAGCAGCTAATGAGCTTTGAACCACTGACCTTGCAGTTCAAAGACTTTGCAGTCTGGCACATTACAGGTAACAAAATACAAAACCTTTTGCATTCATATGTACTTGAGTCCAGAGACATTGCAGTGAATCCCACTCCTGAAGCCAACTGCAAAAACCATGTGGGCACCATGTCTGACTTCCTTTGACTTCACGAGGGGAAAAGAAAACCAAACTCAAAACCACCCCAAGGCCGCTTTCTGTGAAGAGGAAATAAAACATGCCTCAACCCTATAACCTTCTTTACTAGTGCCTTTAAAATTAGTCATACTTGAGAGCCAATTTAGAAAATTCATCCTTGTGATTTTGTTTCTCTAGAGCTCCACTCTCTCGGTACCATGTATCTTAGGCTCAGTGTTCCAGAAAAGCAAAACCAGTGAAATACATACATACAAATGGAGTCGTAGTGTACCCTGTGGGTTAATGTGCCAGACTGCAAAGCTAGTTTGTACCACAAGGACCAGCTGCTCCTCGGAAACGCTGTATAGGATCACTATGGGTCAGAACCAACTCAATGGCCCATAACAACAACAACATATATAAACATCTATAAAAAGAAAAGTTTCTATCAAGGAAATGACTTACAATTTTAGAGTCCCAGGTACCCAGTGGGGGAGAGAGAGAGCATTTCTTGTGTGTCCATTACAATGGTATCAAGCCATAACCCCAGGAAATATCCTTCAAATTGATTGGCTGCTCATAGCCAATTAGCAAAGAGTTAACTATGCCTGTTAAATTACTGGGAATCCTGTCCGAGTCCAGTTGACACAGAATCAGAATCGTATACAGAAGTCTTAGCCCAGAGATATAAAGCAAGAAAAGGAAATTAAAGGCATTCAGATTGGCAAAGAAAAAGTAAAATGTTCTCTATTTGCAAATGATATGATCCTATACCTAGAAAATTCCAAGTACTTAGAAGGAATGTTGTCAAACAGAAATGAGGGTTTGCCGCCTGTCACTGTAGTCAATCACAGAGACGGGGAGAGTCCTGGTGTGACACTATAGTGCAACCACAAGGTCAGCAGTTCCAACTCACCATCCACTCCTTGGAAACCCTATACACGGTTGCTATTAATCAGAACAGACTCAATAGCACTTAAACAACAACAACTTTACATGGAAAGAATTAAGACCTCAGATAAGCAAAGCATTACCTAAGAAGAAAACATAACTGGAGGCCTGATCTCAAAATCTACTACACAGTCACAGTGGTCAAAACTGTAACACTGGCACAATGACAGATACAGAGCTCAGTGGAAGAGAATTAAAAACCCAGAAGTAAATGTGTTACCGGAGTCGCTCTGAAGGAGCTGGCAATACCATGCGGGTTGTAACAAAGGAAGAACCATGCTAGCACATGGTTCAGTGGATTCATATCCAGAGTCTGAGCCCCGTCTTCCCTGTGTGAGGATATTTTATAGGGAATAGGAGTGCATGCATGAGTTCATTTGGGATTGGTTAGCAGTGGCCAACAGCTTCAAGCGGCTAAATGAGATTGGTTGGTTCAAATATATGGTGGTGAAAGCTGTATGAGCATACAAGACAAAAGTGGAAGCAGGTGAACATCAGCTCGGGGCTCTCTCTGTTCCCTCCCAGAGGTGGGTCAGGAACAGAAGATTAGCCTGGGTAATCACATGATGCTGAGATGGTCTGTTGCTTATTTTCTGGAATGTGACCCTTGCTCCTAGAATGAGCTATGTGCCTGGGAGGTATGGGGGGCCAGTGCCTATTTCTGCAGGCCTGCCTGCCTCAAATCTATCTGCATACAGTCAATATATCTTTGACTAAGGGCCAAAACACATTAAATCACAAAAAGATAGTCTCTTCAATAAATTGTTGTTGTTGTTAAGTGCCATCGAGTGGGTTCCGACCCATAGCGACCCTTAACAGGGTTTCCAAGGCTATACATTTTAACAGGAGCAGAAAGCCTCACCTTTCTCCCGCAAAGCAGCTGGTAGTATCGAACTACTGACCTTGCGGTTCACAGCCGGATTCGTAATCACTATGCTACCAGAGTTTCTTCAATAAATGGTGCTGGCAAAACTGGAAATCGAGCTTTGATGCATTCCTCAAAGCAAGAGGGGTCACTAGCAACTCTACTCTTGTTGTTGTTGTTGTTGTTAGGTGCCATTGAGTCGGTACCGACCCATAGTGACCCTATGCACAGCAGAACAAAACAATGCCCGATCCTGGGCCAGCCTCACTACTGTTGCCACACTTCAGTCCATCGATGCTGCCACTTGGCCAATCCATCTCATTGGGGGTTTTCCTCTTTTTCTCTGACCCTCCACCTTACCAAACATGATATCTTTCTCCGGTGACTGGTACCTCCTGACCAGGTATTTTCAATAACTTCATACGCATGCGAAAGCTGGAGAGTGAATAAGGAAGACTGTAGAAGAATTGATGCCTGTGAGTTGTGGTGTTGGACTGCCAAAAGAACCAATAGATCCATTTTGGAAGAAGTGCAGCCAGAGTGCTCCTTAGAGGCCAAGATGGCCAAACTTCATCAATTATACTTTGGACATATTATCAGGAGGGACCAGTCCCTGAAAAACTCTACTGTAGCCACCTGTAAAAATTTAGCTAGGATTCCTTCTCTTGCCTTGTGTGCTTACACCAGCATGGTCTGATCCAGAAATATGGACTCAGCATGTGCTGCCAGTGCTTCAGTATATGAGAAGGATAGAGGCTTCATCAAGTTAGACTATGTAATGATCTATGAATGAATCATCCAAAACATACCTATCCAACAACAAAAAAAAAACTGCCAACACTCTGTATATAAAATTAAAATTTCAATTATGAAAAAAAGCAACCTAGAAATCTATAAGTAGAAAAATTATATCAGACCCATATCTCATACCATATATAAAAATAAACTCAATGTGGATTAAAAACCTAAATTTAAAACCTGAAACTATAAAGATCATCAATGAACAAACAGGGACAAACTTAGGGGCTCTGATACATGGCATAAATACACTGTCAAACACAACAAAAAACACTAATAGTAAAAAACGAAACAGATGACTGAGACCTACTAAAAATGAAGCACTTATGTGCATCAAAAGATTTGGCCCAAAGACTAGGAAAACATTTTTGCAATGACATATCAGACAAGGGACTAATCTCTAAAACTTATAGAAAACTACTGCTACAACAAAAAGAGAAACAACTCAATTAAAAGATGGGGAGATGACATGGAGTTGTTTTTCTTGAAAGGAGAGGTAAGGGAGAACACAAATCACTGGAACACCAGGAAGCAGCTCAGCTGTGACTGATGAAAAGCTAATGAAACAGGCCATTTGATGAGTCTATATTGGATTGCATTGCGTTGCTGTTGTTTTGTACCATCATGTTCTAATTTATAGTGACCTACAGGACAAGGCAGAACTGCTCCACAGGGTTTCTAGGCTGGAATCAGTAGAGGAGCCTATCATCAGGGCTGTTCTTTCTTGGAGTAGCTGATAGGTTCAAACCACAGGCCACCTGGTTAACAGGTGAGCACTTGGTCATTGTGCAACCAAGCCTCTTTATACAATAAAACCTGTATGAGCTGAAATTGCCTTGTTTTTCTGAATTTCGTAAGTATTTCCACTTTCCTATGGTGCTACGTGTTAATGTGCCAGACTGCAAAGCCATTTGAACTGCAAGGTCGGTGGTTCAAGTTTACCAGCTGCTCCTCGGAAACCCTATACAGGGTCGCTATGTGTTGGAACTGACTTGATGGCATTTAACAACAACAAATCACTCATTTTAGTGGAAAATATTTGCATTTTCCTTCTCGGAAAAGCTTCTGCCTTGCACAGTATCTGATTTTTGCAGGTTTTACTGTACTGGTTTATAGGAGAATGTTTTTAAGCCTTTTGATACAGTTCTGTAAGGATCTCCAGTAGTGTACTGGTTAGGAGTTGGGCTGCTAATCTCAAGGTCAGCAGTTCAAAACTACCAGCCCTTCTGCAGGAGAAAGATGAGGCTTTCTACTTCCGTAAAGATTTACAGCTTCAGAAATCCTATACAAGATGGCTATGAGTAGGAATCGACTCCAGGGCACATAGCCACCACAGTTCTATAGTTTTCCAGAGGGACAGAGACTGTGAGGCTCTAGGCACTTCCTCCTGGATCTAGGCAATTAAGAATTATCTGAGAAGACCCCATCTCTTCCTTCCAGCATAAGAAAGCATTGTTTGTCAACAATTGGCTTTGTTAAATGTTCTTTGGCCTTGAAATAGCTTTCCAATCTAGGACAGTGTGAGTCCGGCTTCTGGAACTTACTGGCTGTTTCACCTTGGTCAAATTACTTAACCTTTCAGAGCCTTCATCATTAAAATGGAGTTAAAAGCATTAAGCCACATGGAGTCCTGGTGTGGTACTGTGTGTTAATGCATTGTACTTCAAAGTCGGCTTCAACTATAAAGTAAGTGGTTCAAGCTCACTAGCCGCCTCTAGGAAACCAAAAACAAGGTCGCTATGGGTTGGAACCAACTCAATGACACATAACAAGAAGCAGGTAAGTGCTGTAGACTTGGTACTGACTCATAGTGACCCTGTATAGGATTTCCAAGGAGCAGCTGGTGGGTTTTAAGCACCAACCATATGGTTCACACGCAGTCCAGTGGCTTATCCTAGAGTGCCACACAAGGAGTCCAGTCTCACATGTAGAACAGCTAAAAATTTCCACTCCTGGGCAACACTTGGTTTAATGTGTTATAGAACAGAAGTTCTAGACTCTATTAAAACAAAGAGACTCATTGAGATATAACACAATTCACAAAGCACTTTATAAGAATATCACTGTTAGACACCTCACTAAGGAAGAGATCAGGGCAGCCAACAAACATATGAAGAAATGCTCACGATCACTAGCCATTAGAGAGGTGCAAATCAAAACAACAATGCAATATCATCTCACACCAACAATAACAGCAAAGAT
>NW_006408868.1:927408-927819 GCF_000296735.1 Chrysochloris asiatica | reverse complement strand
CTTGAGGACATTATGCTGAGTGAAATTAGTCAGTCATAAAAAGAGAAAAACTACATAGGACCACTACTGTAAAAGACTAAGAAAAAGAAATTATACTTTCTTTTTGGTTGTTGGGAAGTTGGTGATGGGTGGGGGGAAGGGAGGAGGGCAGAGCGCAGGATGGGGATTGGACACAGGAGAGCTTGGGTACTAGGGAGGGGGGCAATATACAGGGAGGGTGAGGAAAGTGGAGAAACAGGGCAGATGGGAGAACAATTGGGCATGTTCAAAAGGGCTAAAAGGGACAGAGAGTGATAAAGGATGATATATGCACAGCCTTGGAATGGCAGGGATCTGAGATACAGGGATTGAGTCATGGTTGGAATGGGGGGGGGGATCATGTTAAGATGCTTGACTGTTTTTTGTTTGTTT
>NW_006408868.1:919194-926565 GCF_000296735.1 Chrysochloris asiatica | reverse complement strand
AAAAAATAAAAAAAGAGTGAGCTGATACAGTCTGATGAACTTGACCTATACCTATGGAACAGCAACTCAAAAGAGGGAACAAATCCTCACAGCAAGAAACATTCACACACACACACACCCCCCACACACACAGAGTGGATGGAGAAGGGCAGCTTGGACATTGGATACTCAAATGGGGAGTGGGGGGGACTACAAAGGCAAGAATTGACTGGCTTACAAGCTTTCAAGAGGGAACCTGGTGCTAGGGAGCATGGCAGAAGGCAGAATCTCCAGAAGGTACTATTCAATCTGTCTGGGTGGAGCTGATGAAGGGAGATACAGATGGGTAACTCATGATACTGTAGTGAATAATGCTTTATCAGGATGGATTGTGAGGGTTGGAAATGCAAAAGTAGAAGTTTTGTAACAAGGAAGGGAGTGATTGATTCTCCAGGATAGGAGCGGAGGCCTCTGGGACCATCAACGGAGAAGAGCCGAGAGCGGGACCCTACCAAGAGAAACAGAGATGCCTGAGATGGAGACAGAGATGATGACGTGAAGTGATGAAATGACTAGGGACCTTGGACCCAGAGAGGGAAAGGGACTGTGGGCTGAAAACTGGGGGGGGTGGGGTGGGGAGGGGAAAGTGTAGGAGGCGGGTTTCTGGGATATACCCTTTGGGTGGTTGAGGATGCATGGAGGGGATTGGAACCATGGCAGTGAGATGATTTATGATGGAATGAATATAAAACTAAAGTTCTCCCATGTAAACTATAATTCACAATAAAACATAAAAAAAAAAAAAGAATATCACTGTTAGCAGTGAAGCCTGACATGGAGGCAGAGACAATGACGTAGAGAAATGGAGCAGCTGGGGACTTTAGACCCAGAGTGGAGAGGAGCTGTGTGCTGACAACCAGGGGGTGGGGGACAGGCTTGTAGTGTATACATACCCTTTGGTTGGTTGGTGATTCATGGAGGGGATTGTAACCATGGCAATGAAACGATACATACGATAGGATGAATGTAAAACTAATTGTAAAACTAATGTTCTCCCATGTAAACTATCACATAATTCACAATAAAACATTTTAAAAAAAAGAAAGAATATCACCGTTGAAGGGTTGTTCTTAGAAAAGTTCTACTGTCTTTCCAAAGAATTGGGATGGCATAACACACTTGCCTCAACCAAAGAAGGTTAGAAAGACAAGAGGCTTAGGCAGTAAATGATAGGTAGACTTTATTAAGCATAGACATTCTTTTTTTTTTTTTTTTTAATGTTTTATTGTGAATTATGTGATACTTTACATGGGAGAACATTAGCTTTACATTCATCCTATCATATATCGTTTCATTACCATGATTACAATCCCCTCCATGCATCATCAAACCGAAGGGTATATATACCCTGCAAGCCTCCTCTCCGGTCGTCAGCACACAGCCCCTCTCCCTCTCTGGGTCTAGAGTCCCCAGCCACTCCATCTCTCTTCGTCATCATCTCTGCCTCCATCTTTGGCATCACTGTTTCTCTGGATAAGGTCTCACACTCAGCTCTTCTCCCTTGATGGTCCCACGGACCTCTGGTCCTAGACTACAACGTCAACCACTCCCCTCCTTTTTCTACAAAACGTCTACTTTTACATTTCCAACCCTCACAGTCAGTCCTGATAGCAATTATTCACTATTGTACAAGAGTCCTATCCCCATTTCCTTTCATCAGACCCACCTAGACAGATTGGATACTACTCAGTGGAGATTCTATCTTCCTCCACGCCCTCTGATCAAGGCTCCCTTTTGAAAGCTTGTAAGCCAGTCACTTCTTGCCTTTGTAGCCACCCCATTTGGCCTTTGTAGCCCCCCATTTTGAGTAGTCAACGTCCAAGTTGCCCATTTCTGTCTACCCTGTGTATGGAGGGGGTAGGAATTATCCTCGCTGTAAAGATTTGTTCCCTCTTTTGAGCTACTGCGTCCATAGGTGTAGGCCAAGTTCATCAAATTGTATCAGATTACTGTTTTTTTCTTCTTCTTTCTTCTAGTTGAGTTCTGATCATCCAGCCATTGAAGCCAGGTCAAGTGGGTATTACCTGCAAGTGTAGGTGTTCTTGTGCATATCCCCTCACTTCTTATCAGCTGGATGCTTCACTCTCCACTCTAGTCCTCTGTGGCTATGTCATTGACTCTGAGCCCAGTAGTCCCCAGGTCTTGCCAAACTGCTGGCCAACCAGGTTTCCACTCAGGTTCACAGGAGTCTATTGAAAGTGGGAGGACTTAGCTCACAGCTTCATTGTTGTTTTTCCCTCACTTCCCCTTATCGGAGACCAATGTCATCACCAGTCTTGTATTCCTGTTGACTCTTAGTCTTAGAAGGGGATTTGCCCTGAGGGAACCCGACCACTTGCCTTGATGTCTCCTGGGCAAGCAATTTGCTTGTACTTGTAGTAGTCAGTTGGACTGCCGTTATTGTTTTGTATTTTCCTGTTGGTCTTTCGGTCTTTCTTTCCATAAGTATCTTCTGTTCTTCTAGCTGCTCCAGGCTGGTCTGCTTGTCCTTTCAAGTGGAGATTTCTCACCTCAGAAGTTTCTGGATGGGGTTCAGGATTCCACTTATGGTCTTATGTCATGCAGAGGCTCCACAGGAAGCTCCTTTCACTGGGCAAGTTGTAGCTCCATTTTAGGTGTTCCAATCAGTTATAGGCAGAAGATGGACTTACAAGCTTTCTATGGTGATATTTCTGGCTATTCCTTTCTCTCCCCCTCAAGTGTCTATTTTACAATGGTAAGCATAGACATTCTTACAAAGAGATAATAAGGAGTTTCCACATCACCACTGAAGCAGAGCTGAATACCATTTGACTTTCCTTTATATACCTGTCAGGGGAGTGAGTTGTACTCCTGGTTCAAGTGTTTGTATAGCTAATGTGGGGATTTGTCCAAATGTGCTTACTCTGAGTCTTGTTCCCCAGTCTCATGACTGACTTTCTTCCCCTTTACAACACTTCCTTCATTGACCCCCTATTAGGGTCTCCTTAGACTCCTGGTGTAGTGCTGTACAATAAACATTGGACTGCGAACCACCAGGTTGGCAGTTCTAACCCACCAGCTGCTCCTCAGATACCCTATACAGGCTCAGTATGAGTCAGAACCCACTCGATGGCACTTAACAGCAACAACAACAGGGTTTCCTTATGGAGTCCTAGTGTGGCGCTGTAGGATAAGCCCTGGACTGCAAAAATTGGTTTGAACCACAAGGTTGGTGATTCAAACTCACCAGTTGCTCCTCAGAAACCCTGTACAGGGTCACTGTGAGTCAGAATTGACTCAAGGGCACTTAACAACAACAGGGTCTTCTTATTGCTGAAGCTGGTATAATTTTCCACTGAGATCTGGGAAATTTGTCTAAATACGGTTTCCTTGAGTCTTGTTTTTCAGGTTTTAGCTATTATTGACTAATTTTATTCCCCCCTTTACAACAGTTTCCCCTCTCACCCAGCCCCTTCTCAGAACTTCCTTACTGCTGAGGTTGGCTTGCTTCTGCTGAGATAGGCTATACAGAGAGTGACTTGATATCCGCTTCCTTTCTGTATTCTACCTGCCTAACAAGAATAGAATAGACTTCCGGTGTGACGCTGGAGGATTAGCACTAGATTGTGAACCAGAAGGTTGGCTGTTCAATCCTACCAACTACTCCTTGTAAATCCTATATGGGGTCACTGAGTCAGAACCGATTCGATGGCAGTAAAAACAAGAACAAGAAGAATAGAAGAGCTCTGAAGCATGGAGGAAGAGGTGTGGGTTTATATAGTAATATGGGGAATTTTTTGTCTGTGACCATGAGCCAAAACGCTGGGCAAGATCAGGCCTCCTCTGGCTGCCAGCCCGAGGCCATGGAGTTCCAGAGACATTTCTGAAGAATCCAATCCAACTAAATGAAGACATTTAAAGACAGAAGACACTGTCTTACTATAAACCCACAGCCATGGAGTCAATTCTGACTCATAACAACCTTATATAGAGTTTCTGAATTCTAAGTCTTTATAGGAGCAGAAAGCCTCATCTTTCTCTCTTGGAGCAACTTGTGGGTTTGAACTGCTGACCTTCAGTTAGAAGACAAATGCCTGGCCCACAGTGTCACCAGAGCGCCTTACTATAGGTATCACGGCATAATAACTATAAACAAGTTTTCTCTATTATAACCCACCCATTGCCATGGAGTCATTTCTGACTGATAGCAACCCTATAGGACAAGCAGAGTAGAACTGCCCCACAGGGTTTCCAAGGCTGTAAATCTTTATGGAATCAAGCTGTCATATCTTTCTCTTGATTGGATTGGAACTGTCAACCTTTTGGTTAGCAGACAAACACTTTACCTGCTGTGATATCAGGGATCCTGCCCTATTATAAAGAACTTTTAAGAAGTCAAAACAGAAATCTCCATGATTACATCTGAGATGAAATGGGGAAGGGGTGTGCATGGTGGTCTCATGATTACAGCCAAAGGTAAGTACGTGATCAGAGGTATAGCTTATAGCTGTGGTTGAGTTATCACCCTCTGTGAGCATCAGCAACCTTATTTGGAATGCAAGTTGCACAAGCATTCTTGATAAACATCTTATACACGGTTTTAGTCCACATTCCTGACCCCCACCCTTATTTGCTAAGCAATTTACAGTTTTACAATGGTCTAGCAGAAGTAAGGCAAAGGTAGAAATGGAGTCTCCTCCAGAACTGGGTCAGCCAGGTTAGTTATGCCAAATGACTGTTTTTGTTTTTGTTTTTTTTCAGGGGGAGGGATGGGGTTTGGTTACATAGATGTTCTGCTGTTGCTATCTTGAAGTTCTTAATTTTTAACCAAGAAGCCCTGTATTTTTATTTTCCACTGGGGCCTGTAAATCATGTAGCTGATTCTGCTTCCCAGGGAAGATCCCTCATCTCACACAGGACTTCTGGTCCAGCAGTCTTAGGACCTCTCCAAGGCCACCTCTTAGCAGTGCCAGTGCCACACAATGGTGGAAGTGGAGGTGACACTGTGGTTGCCAAGAAGTTCTGAGACTGTAATGAGAAAGGATATGAGTCTCTCTGTTATGACAGGCATGTCATGGCTACTTGGCCCAGGTTGTTGTTACGTGCTGTCAAATCAGTTTCGATTCATAGTGACTGTATGTGCAACAGAATGAAACACTGCCCAGTCCTGCACCATCCTCACAATTGTTGTTAAGCTTGAGCTCATTACTGCTGCCACTGTGCCAATCCATCTTGCTGAGGGTCTTCTTCTTTTTTTCTAACCCTCTACTTTACCTAGCATGATGTCCATCTCCAGGGACCAGTCCCTCCTAATAATATGTCTGAAGTATGAGAGACCAAGTTTCTCCATCCAGGCGTCTAAAGAGTATTCTGCCTGTATTTCTTCTAACACAAATGTTTGTTTTTCCAGCAGTCCATGGTACTTTTAATATTCTTCTCCTACACCATAACCTAAATGCGTCAACTTTTCTACAGTCTTCCTTATTCACCGTCCAACTTTGCCATACATATGAAGCTACTGAAAATACCATGGCTTAGGTCAGGTGCACCTTAGTCCTCAAACTGACATCTTTGCTCTTGAAAACTTTAAAGAGGTTTTGTGCAGCATATTTGCCCAATGCAATATGTCATCTGACTTCAGGACTGCTGCTTCCATGAATGTTCAGAGTGGATCCAAGCAAAATGAAGTCTTTTCCTTACTCCATTTATCATGGTGTTGTTTATTGGTCCAGTGGGGAGGATTTTTGTTTTCTTTACATTGAGGTATAACCCATACTGAAGGCTGTGGTCTTTGAACTTCATCAGTAAATATTTTTAAGTCCTCCTCATTTTTAGTAAGCAGGTTGTGTCATCTGCATATCACCGGCTGTTAGTGAGTCTTCCTCCAATCCAGATGCCACATTTTTCTCCATAAAATCCACCTTCTCGAATTATCTGTTCAATGTACAGATTAAAAGGAAACAACCCTGGTGCACACAATTCCTAATTTTAAAGCATTCAGTGTCCCCTTGTTCTGTTCAAATGATTACCTCTTTGTCTATGTATAGGTTCCTCATGAGCATAGGTAAATCCTCTTCCTTTAGTTAAATGTTATAGTTAAATGTTCTGGAATATCCATTCTCACAGTGTTATCCATAGCTTCTCATGATCCACACAGCCTTAGCATAGTCAATAAAGCACAAATAAACATCATTCTGGTGCTTTCTGCTTTCAAACAAGATCCATCTGACGTTAGCAATGATATCCCTCATTCCATGTCCTCTTCTGAATCTGGGGCAAATTTCTGGCAGTTCTCTGTCAATGTATTGTTGCATTGTTTTTTAATTATCTTTTAAAAACTTTCACTTGCATGTGGTATTAATGATATTGTTCAATGATTTCCACATTCCTTTCAATCACCTCTCTGGAATGGGCACAAATACGGAGCTCTTCCAATTACTAGTCTAGGTAGCTGTCTTCCAAATCTCTTGGCTTAGATGAGTGCCTCCAGTACTGCATCAGTTTGTTGAAAGATTTTAATTTATACTTTGTCAATTTCTGGAGCTTTGCTTTTTGCCAATGTCTTCAGTGTAGCTTGGATTTCTTCCTTAACAGTACCACTGGTTCTTGATCACATACTTCCTCTTCAATGTTTGAATGTCAACCATTTATTTTTGGTACAGTGACTCTGTGTATCTCTTCCATCTTCTTTTGATGCCTTCTGCATCATTCACTATTTACCCACGTTGTTGTTAAGTACCATGGAGTCGGCTGCAACTCATAGTGACCCTACACAGGGTTTCCGAGGCTGTAAATCTTTACGGGAGCAGAATGCCTCATCTTTCTCTCGCAGAAGTGCTGGTAGTTTCGAACTGCCAACCTTGAGGTTAGCAGCCCGATTCATAATATTGCAAGTCAAGGCTTGAACTTTTTCTTCAGTTCTTTCAGCTTGAGAAATGCTGAGCGTGTTCCTCTCTTTTGGTTTCTACCTCCAGGTCCTTGTATATTTCATTATAATATTTGACTTTGTCTTCTCAAGCTGCTGTTTGAAAATTTCTATTCCGCTTTTATACTTTCTCATTTATTCTATTCACTTTAGTATCTCTAAGTTGAGAGCAAGTTTCAGAGTATCTTTTGACATCCATTTTTGTTTTTTCTTTCTTTCCATTTTAATGACTTTCTGCTTTCTTCCTGTATGATATTCTTGATATCATCCCACAACTTTTCTGGTCCTGGTCACTAGTGTCTAATGTATCAAATCTGTTCTTAAGATGGTGTCTAACACTTCACTAAGGAAGAAATCAGGGCAGCCAACAAACATATGAAGAAATGCTCACGATCACTAGCCATTAGAGAGATGCAAATCAAAACAACAATGAGATATCATCTCAC
>NW_006408868.1:876722-916994 GCF_000296735.1 Chrysochloris asiatica | reverse complement strand
GATATATGGAGGGGATAATAATCAATGTAATGAAACAAGCTATATGAATGGTTGAATGTGAAGCTGATGATGTGCCCTGTAAACTTTCACCCAATACAAAATAAAAACATTTAATAAAAAAAAAAAAGAATACCCTGGAGCCAACCCAAAAAAAAAAGATGGTGTCTAAATTTAGGAGGGACATGTGGAGCGTTGTATTTTGGCTCTTGTTTTTATTTTCTTCAGCTTCAGCCTGAACTTGCATATGAGTAAAGATGGTCTGTTTCACAGTTGACCTCTGGTCTTGTGTTGGTTGATATTGAGCTTTTGCACCATCTCTTCACACAGATGTAGTCAATGTAATTCTTTTATATTCCATCTGGTAAGATCCATGCGTATAATGGCATTTTATGTTATTTTAAAAAGGTATTTTTAAACAAGTATTAAAAAATGAATAAGCCATTGGTCTTGTAAAATTCTATCATGTGATCTCCAGCATCATTTCTGTCTCCAAGGCCATCTTTTCCAACTACTGATCCTTCCTTTTGTTTCCAAGCTTTGTGTTCCAAACACCAGTAATTATCAATACATCTTGATTGCATGTTTGATCCATTTCAGACTGAAGAAGTTGGTAGAATTCTTCAATTTCATCCTTGCTGACTTTACTGGTTGGTACATAAATTTGAATAACAGTGGTATTGTTGTTGTTGTTATGTGCCATGGAGTCGGTTCCGACTCATAGTGACCCTGTACAGGGTTTCCGAGGCTGTAAATCTTTACGGGAGCAGAAAGCCTCATCTTTCTCCCACGGAACAGCTGGTAGTTTTAAACTGCTGACTGACGGTGAGGTTTGCAACCCGATTCGTAACCACTACACTACCAGAGCTCCTTAACAGTGGTATTAGAGGGCCTTTTTTGTCGGCATATTGATATTATCCTATTACAGATAGCGTTGTACTTCAATATAGATGTTGAAATAGTCTTTTTGATGATGAATGTGATGCCATTCCTCTTCAATTTGTCATTTCTGGCATAGTAAACATATGATTGTCTGATTCAAAATGCAGTCCATTTCAACTCACTAATGTTTATGCATTCCTTTTCATTTTTGCAACTTCCAATTTTCCTATATTTTTAGCTCATATATTCCATATTCTGTTTATTAGTGGGTGTTTGCAGCTGTCTCTCCTTGTTTTGAGTTGTGCCCCAGCAGCAAATGAAAGCCCTGAAAGCTTTACTCCATTTACATAACCATGGTCAATTCTCGGGTGAGGAGGCAGTTCTTTCCCTGTTGGCTTTTGAGTGTCTTTCAACCTGAGGGGCTCATCTTCTGGCACTATATCTGACACTATTCTGGTGCTATTCATAATGTTTTAATCTTCTGGCACTATATCTGGCAGTGTTCCACTACTATTCATAAGCTTTTCAGTGGCTAAACATTACAAATATTCCACGTCTTTCTTCCTAGTCTGTCTTAGTTTGGAAGCACAACTGAAACCTATTCACTGTGGGTGACCCTGCTGGTATTTCAAATACCTGGGGCATAGCTTCCAGCATCACACAAGCCACCACAGTATGACAAACTGACAGCTGAGTGGCAGCTTGACCATCATAGCACACATTTCCTCTTGGACAAAAGTCAAGTGAAAGACTCATTTAGCAAATCAAGCAATTTGTCAGGTAAGAAGCTATCATATGTGAACAATGTGTGACAAA
Organism: Chrysochloris asiatica; assembly: GCF_000296735.1. Lineage (NCBI taxonomy): Eukaryota > Metazoa > Chordata > Mammalia > Afrosoricida > Chrysochloridae > Chrysochloris > Chrysochloris asiatica. The sequence continues at coordinate 915,299 of NW_006408868.1, read as the reverse complement.
TTGAAACATGTTACAGAGAATTACTATAGGTTGTAAGGTGTGTGTGCAAGTGTGTAGGTGCACACACACACACACACACACACAGTCTTCCCAAAAAGGAATCATGTGACTTATTCTGAGGTCTTGTGTAAGAAGTTAATCAGGCTCTAGGGCAGCCCCATGGGGACTCCAGCTCAGAAATTTCTCTCAAAGAATTGCAATTTGTAAGGCTCTCTGTGTTCTGGAAAAAGGATAAATTGCTTAAGACAGGTTCCATTTTAAATTGTGTAGCAAAAAATATAGAAATTTAGTAAATAGGTCAATCATATACAGCTTTTGGCTACATTCATTTATTCAATTAATAATATATATTGAGCCAGACTCTGCTCTAGCTAAAACAGATAGCAAAATTACTTCACAGTCACAAGATAGAATAGTAGGTAGCTAACTCAAAATGACTATGTATATCTATATTTATTGACATGGAAGATGTTCCATGTCATCTTTCATGTCAATAAATATAGAGTCCTGATGTGGTATTGTGGGTTAATGCGCCAGACTGCAAAGCTCTTTGAACTACAAGGTTGGTGGTTCAAGCTCACCTTGGAAACCCTATACAGGGTCAGTATGAGTTGGAATTGACTTAACAACATTTAACAACAACAACATAGGAAAAGGTGGCGGAGTGGTTGCATGCCACTGAGTCAGTTTCGACTCATAGTGACCCTGTATAGGATTTCTGAGGCTGTAAATCTATAGTGACCACAAACAAAAAAAATTAGACAGGAAAAAAAACATAGAACAGTGAATAAAACAGTGATTACCTCTGGATGCTAGCTATGCTTATGATTTTAGTATTATTTATATTTTGTAGTTTTTCTGCATGAAGTATATTTACTTATGTGAACACTAAGTGAAATAATGATTTAGAAGGATTGAAAAAGTATTTTAAAATTACATCTGATACACTCTGACTACAGCTTCCTCACCACATTCCCACTCTCCCTCTCTGCCTTTCTGGGTCATTTTAAAAGTATAGTCTTTTAGGCAACACCACCACCATGGGACTGGAAGGCCAGAAAGGCTGTTGTTGTTAAGTGCCGTCCAGTCAATTCCTACCCATAGCGACCCTTTACAGGGTTTCCAAGGAACAGCTGATGAGCTTGAACCACTGACCTTGCAGTTCAAATGACTGCAGAATGATGCATTAGCCCACAGTGCCACACCAGGGCTCCTCCACTATACCAGGACATAGCAAAACGTGAAACAGCGAGCATCAAAGCTGAGCCAATTCAGGACACTGAAAATCTGAAGAAAAAAAAAAGATGTTTGGTATGATTTCCAACAATAATACAGGAAATCAAGTCTTGGGGTAGAAGCACTGATTTTGACAGTGGAATCTGGAGAAGGCACAGGAAGTACTAAACTTGAAGATACCCTACAAAGATTTCTTTTGGCTGACAACATTCAGTAGACTACAGCTGTTATCTTTGTAGGTTAACCTGGGCCAAAGAATGGCATCTTACTGGATGCCTTCACTTGCTAACAGTTCCAGTACAGAGCACCAAATCTGTTCCTGTTACCATCTAATGATTCAAAGCAGACTGTATCAGCCTTTCTAGACAGTGAAATAAAGATGCAAGATTTGCAGGGGAATGAGTGAGTGAATGCTCTGGGCCACGTGGGGCTTTTCTTCCACTGCTTCGCAGTTTGGAGAGTTGCCATCCATTCAGGTTTTACTGAAACAGGATTTTTCCAGAGCCCAGAACAAATTGTAGCCAGAAGCTCTGTTCTTTGTCGGGAAGGCAATGCAGCTGAAAGCTAGTCAGGATCTTGCCCTCTCCTTTCAGAAGAGAACAACTTTTCTTTATGTATAGGGATCCATCTGGCTTTTACCCAAGGAATAGAATGCAGCAGTTACTTCCATTTTGTTTTTTCCATTGTCCAGGTTGCAGGATTTCTGGATAGCACATCTTCCAAACATTGTTGTTGTTAAGTACCGTGGAGTCAGTTCTGACTCATAGTGACCCTGCACAGGATTTCCGAGGCTGTAAATCTTTACGGGAGCAGAACGCCTCATCTTTCTCCCACGGAACCGCTGGTAGTTTCAAGCTGCCGACCTTGAGGTTAGCAGCCGGATTCGTAACCACTACGCAACCAGAGCTCCTTCCAAACATTAGGTGACTGAAAAGATACTCTTCCCTTTTCACTTTTCTGTACTTTGTTATTGTTAAGTGCTGTTGAGTCGGTTCAGACCCACAGTGACCCTGTAGAGGGTTTCTAAGAAGCGACTGGCAAGCTTGAACCACCAACTTTGCAGTTCAACCAACTTTGCAGTTTAGCATATTAACCCACAGCACCACACCAGGACTCCCTGCACTTTAGTGAAGCAAAACAAACAGGACCCTTCGCCAAAGTTCGAAACCCCACGCAACTTACCTTTTGAGGAGGAAATCTGTGAACCCACAGAAATTGCACTGAGTTTAAACCATTGTATAGAAATTTAGAGTCAGTAAGCCAGCTCCTATTTTGTGATTAGATATTGCTTTCCTTTGCTAAGGATCAACTTACCTTCTTTTTAAGTCAAAGAATTCTTTATACAATGTTGTAATTATTAAATGTTGTCAAGTTGGTTCGGGTTTCCAAGGTTTTAAATCTTTGCTGAAGCAGACAGACTCATCTGTTGGAGCGTATTGGTGGGCTGGAGCCACCAACTTTGTGGTTTCGAGTCCAGTGCTCATCCTATGGAGCTTCCACACTCCCAACAAAACCATTAAAACAATCCAAACCAAAAACTGAACGCACTGGTACTGCGGGAGAGTTGATTGTGACTCACAGTGACCCTATGGGGGCATAGTAGAACTCCTCCATAGGGTTTCCTAGACTATAAATCTTTATGGGACTGTTAGAGGCTGGTGGGCTTGAACTGCTGGCCATTTGGTTAGCAGTCCAATGCTTTTAACCCACAACTCCCTAAAACAATTCAGTTGAATACAGAAAAGATAATAGAAATGCCCTATATGTTGGCTATGGTAGTAGTTGCATGACTACGTGGGAGTAAAAAGTCATAAAACTATCCATCTTAAACGGTGACTTTTACAGTAGGCAAATTGTACCTTGATTAAAAAGACCAACAATATGGTTTACTAACAAAGAAAAATATATCATATACAATACTAAAGCAGAAATTATTTTTTGCTTCTATAAAGTATAAATATATGAATGAGAGGGAAAGAATCAGGAGAATTTTAAATTGTATTTTGTAGAATGTAGAAATAGTTTCTCTGTTAATAACTTATTTGTGTAAGTTTTGGAGCTGTAAATACGTTTTGAACTTAAAGATGAATATTTGTTACACTTATTAAAAACGAATGGAAGTTATACTTAGGATTAGTTCAATTTATACCTCAAGTCTTTTTTAGCTTGAAGAAAATCTGAGCACATACAATCAAATGAAAAAAATTCATCCCTTTAAATTTGTGCAACCTACGTAAAGATTTACACCCTTGGAAACCCTGTACAGGGTCTCTATGGGTCGGACCCGACTCGATGGCACTTAACAACAACAACAACAACAACTGTATTACACATCGATTTAAAAAATCAGGAAACTGAAACTATGCTGGTGCTCTCGTGGACAAGAGGTCAAGCCTGTCAGAAGCAATCGGTTCACCTGATACACTCCCAAAACGGGCCCCCAGGACCGAGCGAGCCCCAACTTCGCAGTACTGAGCAGGGTCTGGGCCCCCGCGCGGTCTGCAGTCGCGACACCTGAAGAGGGCGCCCATGTCTCTCGGGGGGCTGTGACTCCACGAAAGACTCTTGCCTCTTCTGCACCCACACCCGTGAGGCACATAGGGGGAAACGTTAGAAGCATTCAAGCACTTTAGACCCCCTCATCCCACCAGGGACTGCCGCTCTGGCCTCGTCAACACTCCGTTCCCCGAAAGCCGCACTGACGTCACCGTCCCGCCTCTTCTCCGTTCCCGCCCCGCCCTCTTTCCCGGCGTGCGCCTCGGCAGAGGCTCCTCGCCTTCAGCTTCTGCTCATCGCCCCAAGATGGCGGACACAATGAGCCGGCGCCGTGCCGGTTGGTTCTGAAGCGACAGTGAGAAAGAACCGTCGGCGAGGCCCCGCAGTCCGAGCAGGAGGGTGTTGCACGAGCAGAAAAGGGCAGCGGCTCGACTGTCGGCCGCTCTCCAGCTCGCCGCAAGTGCGGCGTCCACCTTGCCCGGGTTGGCCCCTGGGCAAGCCGCCCGCTCGCCGCCGGGCCCCGCCCCGACCCTGCGCCGCTGCCGCCGCCGCCGCCATGAAGCTGACCGACAGCGTGTTGCGGAGCTTCCGCGTCGCCAAGGTGTTTCGCGAAAACTCGGACAAGATCAACTGCTTCGACTTCAGCCCCAACGGCGAGACGGTCATCTCGAGCAGCGACGACGACTCCATCGTGCTCTATGACTGCCAGGAGGGCAAGTGAGTGCAGCGGTGGCACTGGGCCTGGGTCTGAGTCCCTCCCGTGGCTCGGCACTCGCGCCGCGGACCTTTCCCCGCGCGGCCCCCGGCCTATTTTGCGCTCGCTCCTACTAGGGCTGCTTCCATCCCGCAGTCGTCCAGAGACTTTTCTTCCCTTTTATTTTATCTTCATCATTGTCATCATTATTTTATGGTTTTGGTGTCTGCAGAAAGCGTTCCTCTGCATCGCCTGCCAAACCCCACCTTGACCTTGACCTTTAAACGCCCGGCCCGCCCACCCCTACCCCTTGGGTCTCCTTTTCTGCCCCTCCGGCGCTGTCGGAGGTGCCGGGGGTGCTCTCCTCTTGCTCCCCGACATCACCTCTCTCCCTGCCCTGCACGGTGACTCGGCTTCAGCCTGGCACGCCGCCCACCCATGCCTGCCCCGCAGCCTCCCGCGCGCGGCCTTTCTTTTTCCGCCAGGCCGCGTGGCTGCCGTTCTTGGCTGTCAGGATTTTATATGTAATGCTTCTCGGGATTCCTGCCCATTCCAACCATTCTGATGCTGGCGCTCACGGTCCTAGTGAACTTGTTAACAGCATCTGCAACTTTCCCTCCCTCTCCTACGATTTGTGTTTGCTACTCAGATGAACTTGGTCGTCCCATTCCCACCTGAATGTGTGCCTCCCATAGAACAAAGAAAGCATCGGAGAACCATTTCGTGTTTTCCTCTACAGCCCCCCCACGCACCCAACACACATACATACACACGACACTTTAAGGTCCACATGGAATTAGCCACATTCCAAGTCTGAGCATGAAACTTTGCTGTTGTCCCAAGTCATCTGGAGACCCGCCCCACCTGCATCTCTCTGCAGAATTGACAAGTACACCACTTTCCTGGGGCCTCACCACTGGGTTTGCTCCCTCCTAGTCGGGGCTCAGTTGGGAGTTCCTTTAGAGCAGAAACTGGTTTAAGCTAACCTTGATTTCCCCTCAGGCATCCTTTCTTTACAAGCGTGCAGATATTTAGTTGACTCTGGTGGTACTGGTTTTGTCAGACAGCTTCTTTGTCCAGGTGTTTTTTTTTTGGTCCCTCCCTTTTTTAAACTGGTACCTTTTAAAACTTCTATCTTCATTTGCGAATTTGGTTATCTATAAAGTAGTGCTGCTTTGATCCAAGCTATAGTGTTCTCCCTAACCTTGCAGGGAGGCTTCTGAGAAAGTATTATGTAATTGATTGTGAATCTGCCTGCAGTGTCTAGGAAGTAGCCTGTGGTGTGATGGTCCTGAGAGAGAGGGAATTTGTTAGCTGCACTGAGACTGAGTTAGCTGAGTCCACATTATTTATTTAGTAGTGGATTCCTGTCCAGATCTGACCACTTGAATCAACTTAGAAGAGGGAGTACTGTTAAAAACTGAGTTGGAGGTTGAGGTTGTCCAGTCCTGGAGCCAGAAATAATTTGTAATGTTAAATGCTTGTGCACAGATTAGAACCACTTCCTGGCACGTGAGGGAGGGCTGTGTATATCCTCATTCAAAGGTAATGAAGGTAGCATTTCTTAATAGTTTGGCTCCAAATGTAGTATAATTTGGAGTTGTTGAGACGGATGATAGTATGTGAAGTCCTATCCTGTTAAAAATAAAGTGCCCAGTTTATGGCACAATTCGTTTGACTTATGTAATATTTTATATAATTGAAAATTTATAGCAAAGTTGCTATAGTGTTTCAAAGAACTCCCATGTGCTTCACAACTTGCTTTCCACTTTATCACTCTGTTAGTATTTAGATGTGTACATATCTGCCCCCCACACCCATTAGTAAGTCGGAGGTATCCCTGACCAATTCAGCATGGATTTCTGTAGCACAAGGACATTGTCTTACACAACCAGAGTACCGTCATCCAAATGAGAAAATTTTAACATTGGACTGCCAACCATAAGGTCGGTAGCTTCTGCTCCTGCAAAGATTTAAAACCTCTGAAATCCTATACAGGGTCGCTGTGTATTGAAACCAACATGACAGCACTTAACAACAACATAGTACTAGTTACAAGACATGCTCTTTTAGATTTTGTTTTACCTGGTACAGAAGTTAAAGGAAACGTGGGTTTTCCTGGGTTCTCGTTTGTCCTTAAGGAGCCCTGGTGTGGTGCTAGATTACTAACTGCAAGATTGGCAGTTCAAACCCACCAGCTGCTCCTTGGGAGCTCTATACCTGGTTGACAGCACTTAAAAACAAGTTTGTCCTTATAACCATATGTGTGACATTGGTCAGATCACTTCTCTGGATGTCTAACAACCATTACTTCTCAAGCTTCTTTTGCCTCCAGGGGTCCCCAATTCTAAGTGGTAATGCAAAAAGTCTTGCCACTTTTGTACATTACAGTAACACTGGAAGAAAAGTAATGTCTCCTTGGATGGAGTTGTTAGTGCAGTCAAGTCAGTTCCAACTCATCACAACCCTGGATAGGGTTTCCAAGGAGCAACTGGTAAGGTTGAACCACTGATCTTTTGGTTCAAACTGACCTTGCAGTCTAGTGCTTTACCCTACAGCACCACATTGTTGTTGTTCATTGCCCTTAAGTCGGTTTTGACTCATAGTGATTCTGTATAGGGCTTCTGAGAAGCCGCTGGTAAGCTTGAACTGCCGGCCGTGCGGTTCCAGCCAAGCTTGCAGGCTCATAACGATTACGCTACTAGAGCGCCTTAGCATAGTATCTTTATTATATAGTGCTGGGTTTAGAATTTGGAAGCTTGAGTGAGAATGGCTACAATAGTTATTCTCTATGCTTAGTATTTTTCAGTTTGCTGCTGTTTGCTCTTTACTTACAATGGAGTTCATCCATTGCATGATTTTCAATTTCAAAGAATATAAAGGATACTGTTTGTAGTAGTTGATGAGAACTATTCAAAGAGAAGCTGTAATATTTTCCTAGTTTATACTTGTTTCTAGAATCATAGTTGAGTCAAAAGCTGACTTAAAACTTTGTGAAAATATTGTACACGAAGTTTGTAGAACGCCAGACCAAACCCACTGCAGTTGAGATGATTCCAACTCATATTTATCCTGTACAGGGTTTCTGCCACTGTAGATCTTTATGGAAGCAGACTGCCTCATGTTTCTCCCGAGGAGCAGCTAGTGGGTTTGAACTGTCAACTTTGTGATTATCAGTCCAGTGCCTAATGAACATTGCAAAGGACCCCTGAAATGGATGCAGTATGTTACAGACATGCACTTTCAAATATGAAATGAAAAAAAGTAATCAATTTCTTTTAGTAGGAACAGATTTTGTTGTTATTGTTAAGTGCCATCCAGTCAGTTCCAATCCATAGTGATCCTGTATAGGGTTTCCATGGAGCATCTGGTGAGCTTGAACCACTGACCTTGCAGTTGAAACCGACGTTGCAGTCCTGCGCATTAACCCATAGCGCCACGCCAGGACTCCAGGAACAGATATTAGGTTAAGGTAATTGATAATTTGGAGACAAATAGGCCATATATAAATAGAACTGAAAATGAAGGTTTTCTGCTTCTTATAAGATTTACAGCCTCCAAACCCCCCAATTCGGGGTTACTCATTCTGGTGTGGCGCTGTGGGATAATGTACTGGACCTCAAGGCTGGCAGTTCAAACTCACCAGCCATACCTCAGAAATCCTACACAGGCTCGCTGTGAGTAGGATCCACCTCAACGGCATTTAACAACAGCATGAGTTGGAGCCAACTTGGTGGCACTTAGCAACAAGTAGAACTGAAAGTTTGTCTCACATCACACAGATTATGTTGGCTCTTCAGGCTCTGTTCTTACTATTGTGGTGGTGTGCTATGGAGTCGGTTCTGACTTACAGGGTTTCCGATGCTGTAAATCTTTATGGGAGCCTCATCTTTCTCCCATGGAACCGCTGGTAGTTTCAAACTGCTGACCTTGAGGTTAGCAGCCTGACTTGTTGTTGTTGTTGTTAAGTGCCATCGAGTCGGTTCCGACCCATAGCGACCCTGTACAGGGTTTCCGAGGGTGTAAATCTTTACGGGAGTAGAAAGCCTCATCTTTCTCCCGCGGAGCAGCTGGTAGTTTCGAACTGCTGACCTTAAGGTTCGCAGCCCGATTCGTAACCACTACGCTACCAGAGCAGCCTGACTAGCAGCTGAAATACCAGGCTAAGTGTATCAATCCACTGCTAGAAGCAGTCACTACCTTCCTCAGTCACACATACTCATGGTAACCCTAGGTCAGAACAACTGATGGTGGACTTAACCAGGCAAACTTTAAACCATCCTTTAGGAGGGCAAGGTATTTCTGTAAAAATTAGTAATGAGTCTTGTTTGGGAAAGGGCTTTTTTTTTTTAAATGTTGGGCCTACTCATATGAACAAAAATTGAAAGTGCAAATGATTGATTTCTTAAGGCTACCTGAGTTATCTGATTGCTTAGTATCTAGGTTCCAAGAGAATTTTACTTTGAGAGGTGGACTTCTTTCTTTTCCATAAATTGGAGCTTGAGGTAAACATTAGTATAGGATTTATGAAATCCTTCCAGGACCTAAATGTAGAATATTATGTTAAAGGCTATTTTATTTTCTGATTTGGTGTGAATTGGAGAGTTGTTCTAGTATGGAAATCTAGTTTTACATTGGTATTTAAGTGATGATAAAAAGTTTTGTCTAACTTAAGTGTATAAATTTTTGATTAAAGATTTTGCTGAGATCAATTTCAGCTGATCTTCAAGGTTTTCTAGAGGGAAGCATTCAAAGTATATCAATTAATGGATTGATAATCTCTGAGGGATAAGCACTAGACTGCTGTTAAAATCCAGAATCTGGCTCCTGAGGCTTTTCTGCACTGTAAAGATTTACAGCCTCTGAAACTTTGTACCAGGTCACAATGAGTCAGTATCAATTCAGTGGCTGTGGGTTTGTTTGTTTTTTAAATTTAAGGTTGGAATTGTGTAACTTTATATTTAAGTAAAAAGAAAAGCACCCTTGACTAGTTTTGCTAGAGAAGAGATTGGCTCTTCTGAAAGGCTCAGCAAATGCTTTGGGTGAGGAGAAGAGATACTTGGCAAGAACAGGTTATATTAGGGAAAGCAAGCAGTTTTGCATCTGGTTTCAGTTGTGGCAAATCACTGCCTTCTTAAAGAACTAAGTGAATGACTTTAAGAAAAATCTGGCCTCTTTGATTTGGTATTTCCATATGCCCCCTATTCAAAGTTATTACCTATGTTTTCTGTGTCTTTCTTTCCAAAATACATGTACTTTTTTCTTACTTAAAGCTTGCTTTTGAACATTGAGGCCTCCTATTAACTTTCACTTCCTAACCTTGGCATCAGATGTTCAGAAGTGAAAGGCAGCTTAGATAGCTCTTTATTGCACTTGGTTAATTCAGTTTGTTTCCTTTTTTGTTGGAAGAAATTGCTTCTTTCCAGTATCAGAGCTTGACTCCTCAACACTTCTCCAAGTGCTTCTCTTTCCCAAATTTTGGTGAGGATTTTGATAGTTTTCTTTCTCTGTTTATTTCCTCCTCAGACCAAAGAGAACCCTGTACAGTAAGAAATATGGTGTGGACCTCATCAGATACACACATGCGGCAAACACCGTGGTTTACAGCTCTAACAAAATAGACGGTAAGCAAGCCTTTTTAGGCTGTTATGGACATGGTTTCCTTTGTTAAATTGTTCATGGAATCTTTGTGTGATTACTACTTTGGTTATCCTTACTTTGGTTTAAATAGTTTCTTCTGATGTTAGCATTGCTAATAACCATGTTATGAATGAAGGAATGCTGGAAGCAAGCCCCATAACTATCCCTTTTGAAGGACTTGGAACTGGGTGTGAAAGGTCTCCAGCTGAGAGTGGGGAGTGGGGATAGGAAACAATGGATTGCCATTATGGTTTGTACTTGTACTTCTTGAAACTTGGAAGAATACTTTTAGAACAAATAAAAGGAAAGAACACTTGGTACAGACCTTGTTAAAACAACAGTACCCTCAGTTCAAAAGATAGAGGTTTGAGAAATTTTTTCAAAAGTCTTGGAACTGTGGTGGTTTAAGGAAACAGACAGTTGGTGTATGCTCAGCCTCTTACAGTCAGTGTACTGACCTCAGTCATCTTTGATTACAGGGACGGGACATCTTTTTGTCTGAATTTACCACCTCCCCTCCTTTTTTGTTTTTAACAGTTTAAAGTATTATCTTTGAAGAGTAAAAAGGTATTTTTAGAAGTAAAACTTGTGTGAATTTCTGTGTGTAATAAACTGTCTCTAATTTGTCTTGGCAGTTAAATTGTAACATTTATTTTCATGTTAAGACTCTGAAGGTGGATGGGTTTTGTTTTCTTACTTTGCTGACTTGTTGAAAGAATGTTATTCAAGGATTGCCTAGAGTACTCTTTTGACTGTGTTTATCTAGTGCAGATGGACAGAAGTCTTTTTTTTAAATGAGATTTTTCTGCTTGTAAATAAATTTTAGTAAATATATCATATCTATTTGTTTCTATTTCAGAAGTGGTTTTCTAAGTAAGTAGTGTAGTGCAGTTGATGCTTTGGGACAAAGTAGATAGAACTTGTATATTTCTTTCATTGGGCTTTCTTTCTGGGTGATTAAATGAGGATTCTCTAAATCTGGTGCACGATGAGGCAAATGTGTAGCACTTGTCCTCTGCTCTGAGGATGTTGCCTTTCCTGTCTCAAGTACATCCTGAAGAGTTCTTCCAGCACTCCGTTTCCTTTTGCCTGATTCCAGGCTGAGGTAGTAGTTTGTACAGTTTGAGGGTCTATGATACCACCCGGTACAGGAGATAACTGTACAGGCCACTGCCTTGCCAGGAACAGTGCACCGGCTTCTGAACGAGCCAGAGAGGATGGCGACACCCTGCTCACCTCTTAGAAACCAGGTAAGGGGGATGACGTCTTCTTCCTAGGACAGGTGAGTAGCTCCTCTCCTAGAATCAGAACAACCAAGAATACTTTGTAGTTGTCACTTGGTAAGTTTGATGACATTTTTAAAGGAAAACCATGTAGAATTCAGGTATGGAACCACACAAGCTGTCTTTTTCCTTCTTCTAGGTTAAATGCCCTCTAATCAGAAAATAGCCTGTGAAACACTGAGAGGGTTTGGATGCTACTTGCCTCAATAATGTTCTATTCTTCCCTTTCTGCATTTTGGAATCATTTCCCAGTACCTCCTTCTCAACAATTGTACCTTATTCCTCGACTTTTTAGGGCTACCGTGTTTTCCTACTTTCCTGTCCTGTTCTTTTTGACACTTCATTCCCTTTCACTATCACCTGTTTTAGTTTTCTATCTCAGAATCATTTGATATTTAAGAGTGTCTCATTTTATTAAGTACAAATCTCTATATGTTTATTCCATTGATAATTTGATGTTGTCAAAATCTTACTGCTGTAGTTTGGTGTATTTTGTGAGTTTGATTTTAAAATGTCTTTACATCTTTTGACCACATTTTTGTGTTTGTTTGTTTTTAAATTCACACTATTTTTACCTGGGATTAGTGGTTAGTTGGCTAATTAGAAAAGAAGTAGTAAGATAATGCTGCCTTTCCATTTTGTTCCCTTTCGATGTAAGTTGTTTAGCCAATTGAGCATTCAGATGAGGCCAGGGTGGGGCTGACATGCTGGAGAACCCTGGATCAAAATTTCCCAGTGTTGAGCTTGACCTTTAGTAGCATGCTTGTTCACCTCTTTGAAACCTCTGGTTTCCTCAGCAACCGAATATTTTCCTTTAAGGTTTGCCATTCTGTGGACACAGTAGACCAGGGCCTATAACAATTGTGTTTTGTTTTGGTCAGGGTATATTTATGGGGTAAGTTGTACTGTAATTATGCAGATGACAAAGGTAATAATAGACCAGTGGTTTTAAACATTGCTCTGTATGTTATTAACTTAAGATCTTTTAGATCTGTGTGAAATTTGTATATACCCACTCTTATCTCCACCTGCAAGGAAGAATTATTTATCTTTGTCAATCACACCTTGTAGCACTATGAAAAGCAATTGACCTTCTCTTTTTAAAACGAAAATGGAAAGCCAATTCTTCCTAGAATAGTATGAGATCATCATGCCCTATTTGTCTTCTTACAGATACTATTCGCTACCTGTCCTTGCATGACAACAAATATATCAGATACTTTCCTGGACATAGCAAAAGGTAAGACCCAAGTGTTATGCAAGTACATTGTTTTATCCCTGAGGCTTACCCTGACAATAGAAGAATGGAGAGATTTATTAGTGAACTGAAATTAGTTCCTTACTGCTGTATGGAATTTTCCTTAGTCTTCTCTTCTTAACCCTCCCCAACCATTCAGCAAGGAGGCTTGGTGGGCTAATAAGCATTGGGCTGCTAACTGAAAGGTCAACAGTTTGAATTCACCAGTTACGTTGGGAGAAAGATGTGGCAGAGTGTTTCTGAAAGATTTACAGCCTAGTAAACCTTATGGAGCAATTCTCCTCTATCCTAGAAGGGGCGCCTTGAGTTGGACCCGACTCATTGGCAATGGGAAGTAGACAACTGTTGATGAACTAAAGTGAGGTGGCTGAGGTAGGAGTTCATAAATAAACCAAAGTCAGTCATTTAAAGCATGATCATGAAAAATGTGGAATAAAAATATGTAGTGAAAAACTTTGTAGTAAAAATTAATAGTTGATGCCTCAAATGTTTCTTAAAGAAGAGACTGTTTTATTTTTCCATGAATTTTGTTGAAGTTGCCACGCATGAGACAACCCTCTGATAAAGGTGGCTCCTATTCCACAAACCCCCTAAAGTTTTGGTTAAATATTAAGTACATTTTTCTCTTGGGTGACATTCCTGCTTTCATTTATAAATGTACAGTAACCCAGTAGTGCTTGGAGTGGTAGAGAAACTAACAAAACTGGAGCCCTGTGTTGTAGGCTGTACTGTTGGTTGGTTGGGCAGGGCCTTTCTTTGATGCTGAAGTCAGAAAGTCACAGCTATTGGGTATTGTGTTGTCCAAACAAAGGATGATTTGTGAGAAGCAGATGTTTTTGCTGGTTTGTATTCAATGTAATATTCACAAATGTATTGTCTATAATTAGGGTTAACCACAGTTGTTTAAAAATTTTAACAGTCTTTTCATTATTCTAATTTCTTGGCCTTTTTCTTAGTGGATAACTTTGTCCCTCCTCATTTGAGAAAATTCAGGACACCTAAGAGCTCTGGTAAGGAGCTGTGGTAGCATAGTGGTTACAAGTCAGGCTGCCAGCCTCAAGGTCAGCAGTTCAAAACTACCAGCGGTTCCATGGCAGAAAGATGAGGCTTTCTACTCCTGTAAAGATTTGCAGCCTTGGAAACCCTGTGCAGGGTCACTATGAGTCGGAACCGACTCCATGGTACTTAACAACAAAGTGAGTTTTTCTCAACTTCTAACCCTGTCTCTTAAATTCCTATCTTGGAACCCTTTCCTTGAGAATGATGTAGCCTTTCTTCCTTGGCCAAATCCACCCCCCTCTATCTACTTGTTCCATCTCCTTAATAGGCCCTTCCCCTGTTGCCCACAAATTTATGTGGTTTTATATTAAATCTATTTGTTAACCCTGACACCCACTCTTTTTCCCTGTCAAACTTGAAAGAATCTGTATATCTGTATCTCTGCCTTCTCTTAAGTCACTCAATCTAATCTCAGAATTATGTATGGATTTTTTCTTTCTTTCTTTTCTTCATTCTTTTTGCTATCGCTCTCCAGTTAAAATCAGTTGTTCTAGCCTTTTTCTTGAGACTCCACCTCTCGGTAATACATTTGCCTTTGCAGCTGACGTTTACCATCTTAGTTCTGTTCTTGCTGTTCTTGGTCCTACTTTCTCCATTTGACTCTAAAATAAACAAACCCAGCAATTTTCTCTAATATCTCGATCCTGATTTCATGCTCCTTTACTCAGATGGCTTTTCAAGTCAATATTTTTGGCCCATGTCTGTCCTGAATTCTAGAATTCGTTTTCTACATGGAGGTGTTATACATATTTACTTACACATGTGCACTCAGATGTCTCTTCTGTGCCCTCGCCTGACAGGGCAGTTGGTAGATCTGTGGAAATAGACTATGGAAAATCTCATCAGACAAAACAAGGCTAGTGGCACACAGCTCAGCATATGCAAGTTCAGATTGAAGCTAAAGAAAATTGAAACTAGTTCACAAGAACTAAAATATGACCTTGAACACATTTCACCTGAATTTAGAGACTGTCAAAAACAGATTTGATACATTAGACACTAATGACCTAGAAGAAAGCAAAATATCATTCAAAAGACAAGAAAGAAAAGACCAAAACGGATGTCAAAAGAGACTCTGAAAGAAATGAGGAAGTAAAAGAGCTGAACAGAAAATTTCAAAGGGCGGCTTAGAAAGACAAACTCAAATATTATAATGAAATGTACAAAGATCTGAGTTAGAAAACCAAAAAAGAGGAACTTGCATAGCATTTATCAACCTGCAGTATTGAAGGATTCTGTGGATAAATACTGAGTGATGCAGACAGCATCAAAAGAAGATGGAAGAAATACACAGATTCACTGTACCAAAAAGAAATGGTCAGTGTTCAACCATTTCATGAGGTAGTTTATGGTCAAGAACCAATGGTACTGAAGGGAGAATTCCAAGCTGCATTAAAGGCATTGTCAAAAAAAACAAGGCTCCAGGAAATGACAGAATACAAAATGAAATCTTTCAGCCAATTGATGCAGCACCGGAAGCAGCTCGCTCATCTATGCCAAGAGATTTGGAAGACAGTTATCTGGCCTGATCGGAAGAGATCTATATTTATGCCCATTCCAAAGACTAGTGACCCAGTGGAATGCAGAAATCATCGATATCATATGCAAGTAAAATATTTTTGAAGATAATTCCAAAATGGCGGCAACAGTACATCAACAGGGATCTGCCAGAAATTCAAGCTGGATTACGAAGAGGACATGGAATGAGGGATGTCATTGCTGGCATCGGAGGGGTCTTGGCTGAAAGCAGAGAATACCAGAAAGATGTTTACTTGTTCTTTATTAACTGTGCAAATATTTTCATTTGTGTGGATCATGACAAGCTATGGATAGTACTGCGTAGAATGAGTGTTGCAGAACATTTTAATTGTGCTATGAGGAACCTCTGCCTAGACCAAGAGGCAGTTGTTTGAACAGAACCTTTCAGGGGATACTGAATGGTTTAAAACTAGAAAATGTGCATGTTGGTATATTTTTATTGTATTTATTAAATCTGTATTCTAAGTACATAATCCGAGAAGCTGGATGATAGGAAGAAGAATGGGCATCAGGCAGGACTGGAGGAAGACTCAACAACTTGTGATATGATGATACAGCCTTGGTTATTACAAGCAAAGAGGACTTAAAATACATACTGATGAAGATAAAAAGTCCACAGCCTTCAGTATGGATTGCACCTCAGTGTAAAGAAAACAAAAGTTCTCACCAATGGACCAATAAATAACATCAAGATAAGTGGAGAAAAGATTGAAGTTGTCAAAGACTTCATTTTGCTCAGATCAATCATTATCACTGATGGAAGCAGTAGTCAGATCAAAAGTATTGTATTACACAAGTCTTCTACATCAGACCTCTTTAAAGTGTTCAAGAGCAAAGACGTCAGTTTGAGGACTAAAGTGGGCATCACTCAAACCCCACTGTATTTTCAGTAGCTTCATATGCATGTTGAGTCCTGGCGTGGCGCCGTGGGCTAATGCATCAGATTGCAAAGTCGTTTTAACTGTAAGGTCGGTGGTTCAAGTTCACCAGCTGCCCCTTGGAACCTCTATACAGGATTTCTGTGGGTCAGAATTGACTCTACAGCATTTAACAACAACATATGCTTGTGAAACTTGAACAGTGAATATGGGAGACAGAAGAAGAATTGATGCATTTCAGTTAATGGTGTTAGAGAAGAATATTAAAAGTACCATGAACTGCCCAAAGAAGAAACAAATCTGTGTTACAAGCCAGGATGATAAGATTTCATTTCTCATAGTTTGGACATGTCAGGAGGGACCAGTCCCTGGAGAAGGATATCATGCTTGGTAAAATAGAGGGTCCATGAAAAAGAGGAAGACCTCCAGTGAGATGGATTGGCACAATGGAAGCAGCAGTGGACTCAAGTATAATAATAATTATGAGAATTCTGTAGGACCAGGCCATGTTTATTTCTGTTGCTGTAAGTCGGAACTGACTTTACAACACTTAACAACAGCAACATGTTTCTCTGAGTGTGGTGCCATGGACCAGCAGTATCACCATCACCTAGATTTTGATAAATATGCAGATTCTCTGATCCCATCCTGAACCTACTGAATTAGAAGCTCTGTGGATGGATTTTGTTTTTGTTTTCAAATTGTTGGTGAAAGTATACACAAGCAAAGAGACACCGTTTCAGCAATGTGTATGTGAACAATTCAGTGATATTGGTGATATTATCTTGTGCTACCATTATGTCTTTTTTATATTATCCTACCACCATTATCTTCAACTCGTTGCCCCTTTACCCTTTATAGTTGGTCTTTGTCAAGTTCATTTCACATAAATAATTGTTTAAAAGAGCACCATGGGGAGACTGCTTATGTTCACCCAAACATTTCATAGGAGCCAGTTCCTTGGGTTAGAGGCCTGGTGATCGGTTTGAACAAATCTTCTAGGTTATTAATGCTGATGTCATTCAAGTGTGAGAACATTAGTTCACAGACCTCTAGTTAAGAAATTATACTTTTAATTGAAGTCCAATTCATGTACCATAAATTCATTTTAAAGTACAATTCAGTGATTTTTTTTTTTTTTTTTTTTGGTATGCTCAGAGTTGGGCCATAATCACCACTTTCTATCTAGTTCCAGAACATTTTCATTACAAGTAAAGTCAGACAATATGTTGCTTTTTGTGTCTGGCTTCTTTCAGTTAGTATAGCATTTTTAAGGGTCATCAATATTGTGATAAGAATCAATGTATCTTTTTTTAAAAAACAGTATTGTGGCTTAGATGAAAAGTTACTGATAAATTCGTTTTCCATTCAATAATTTATACACATTTTCTTTGATTAGATTGATAGCAGTCCCAGTAATGTAATACCACTCTACCCATTTCCTCCATTCATCCTTCTTTCCTACTCCTTCTTAGCTTCTCAGCTTTGATTTTAGACAATTTCTACCCGTTTGATCTTGTTGGTTATTCTAAGAAGGATATTCCTCCCTTGTATTACTGTTTATTTTTACCTTATTGTTTGGCAGAAAGTTGGTCCACTAGGGGATTTCATTTCTGTATTTCCAAGTAACAATCCATTGTTCCACATTTGTTTTTGTGTTCATCTGCTGAGGGACAGTTAGTTTGTTTCCATTTGTGTTGTTATGATGAGTGCTGCTTTGAATATTTATGTAAAAGTTTTTGTGTGAGCATAGTTTTAAATTCTCTTGGGTATATATCTAGAAATGGAATTACTAGGTCATATGGTAACACTCTTATCTTTTTGAGGGACTACACAACTGTTTACCAAAGCTACTGCACAATATTGCTTTCCCACCAGACTCCTGGTGTGGCACTATAGGATCAGCACTGGACTGCAAAACCATAAGGTCAGCAGTTCAATCCTACCAACTGCTCCATGGAAACCCCATACAGGGTGGCTGTGAGTTAGAACTGACTTGACGCACTTAACAACAACCAGCAATGTCTAAGGGTTCCAATTTCTCCACATGCTCACCAATACTTGTTACTTTTTTTTTTTTTAACTTTTTATTGCTATTGATCAGTTTTACATTTAACAAACCATATGCTTAGCTTCACTATGTGGTTTCAATCCCCTTCCTGTACTAGCACATAGCAGTATTTACCTCTGTTCACTTTAACTATTGCATTCCACCCTGTGTCTCCTACTGTCTTTATCTGTCCTCTGCTAACTTCCCTCTTGTTGTATATTGCCTGTCCTGTCACCCATGTTAACATGTGTCTACCCTCTAGCCTGTGAATATTTTCCCTCCCCTCCCCCTGTAACCATCATAGATTATTTCTTTTATCAAGAAAACCTTTCTTTTTTTAACTTTGCTCTCATAAAATGTTTGTCCTTTTGTGATTGACTAATTTCACTCAGCATAATGTTCTCCAGGTTCAACCTTGTAAGGTGTTTCACAGATTCAGAATTATTCTTCAGTGTTTTATAGTATTCCACAGTGTGTATGAACTAAAGTTAGTTTATTCTGTTGGTGTGCGTGTAGGCTATCTCCATCTCCATCTTTTTGATATGTCTGTTGTAGACAGCATTTTTGATAGATCTGGTTTTCTTATCCATTCTGCTCTTTATGTCTCTTGACTCTGGTACATTTAATCCATTTATATTCAGTGTAATTATCACTGAATATGAATTGATTACTGTCATTTTTTTAGGGTTTTTTTTTTTTTTAATGTTTTATTGTGAATTATGTGATAGTTTACATGGGAGAACATTAGTTTTACATTCATCTTATCGTATATCTTTTCATTGCCCTGGTTACAATCCCCTCCATGGCCCAACCAAAGGGCCATGTATGTTTTTTTTGTGGTGCTGCTGAATTGTTTGTTCTCCATAAGTTTCTGCACTGGGTTCATTTTGCTTGTGGTTTTTCTTTTCAGTTTCTTCTGTTTGTTAATGTTTACTAAATCTTTCTGGTTTTCCTTTTTTATTTTTATGTGCAGGTATATTTTTCTTTGAGGTTACCCTATAATGTATTAATTTTTCCCTGCTTAAAACATTGTTTTATCTTGAAATCTACTTGACTTCTTTGCCATTTGGAAGTTTGACTATCTATGCTGTTCCCTCTTTTTGCTTTGTAGTTAACTTCATTATACATTAATCTCTAGTTCCCTATTTTCAGTCTTGTAGGCTTGTTTTACTTTGAATTCTTCTGTATCTGGATTGCGTTCTGGGTGGTGTTATCTTGAATGGTAATCTCAGGTTGTTGAATGGTAATCTCAGGTTGTTGTCTGCTGCTATTGGTTCTCAGTCCAAAGGATACCCTTTAGCATTTTTTGTAATGTTGGTCATGCTATTACAAATTCCTTTTTGTTTATCAGAAAATGCCCAATTTTGCTGTCACATTTGAGGGACAGTTTTCCTGGGTATACATTATTCTTGGTTGGCTATCATTTCCCTTTAGTGTTTTGTTTATATCATACCATTGCCTTCTTGACTGCATGGTTTCTGCTGAGAAATCAGTTTAATCTTATTGGTTCTCCTTTGTAGCTAACTTTTAATTTTTCCTGATCTGCACTCAGGATACTTTCCTTGTGTTTGGTTTTGGGGAAGTTTAGTTATCAAATGTCTTGGTGATTTTCTTTTGGAGTCTGTCCTGTTTGGGGTTCATTCAGCTTGTTGAATGCTTATCTTCTCATTTTTCATGATGTTAGGGAAGTTTGCTTCCAACAATTCTTTGACAACTTTCTCTGCTTGTCTCTTCCAGTTCTGGAATTCCGATCCACCCGTAAGTTGTTCCTCTTCATGATGTCCCATCTAACTCTTAGGCATTTTTAGAACTTTTTCATTCTGTTTTTTCTTCTAGATTTCTAATTGCAGGGTTTGTATTGTATCAGAATCTGCATTTATTTTGTTTGTTCTTATAGTGTTTACCTGAATTCTTCTAAAGTTTGTATTGTGTACAATTGCTTTCCTCAATCCCTCTGTGGATCCTCTCTGACGGTACCTCATTATCCTTCTTTGGAATTCTTTTTCAGTCAATTCTATTAACTTTTCTTTCTCAGAAACGTCTTCTGGCTCTGCGTCTTTGTCATTTGAGTCATTCATTCCCTTTTGTTTGTGTGTGTATACAGGCGAAATTGTCTCTTATCTCTGGGGCATTGTGAGGGTGTTATATTTGTGAAAACAAGCAGTACAGTTATTGTACCCGAAGGGGAGAAATCTCTGAGGGCTCCTGCAATTCAAAGAACTTATGAGGTGGTTGTGGAAGGGATGTGACAGCAGAATTCCAACTGACCTCAGTGTATCTATGTTCAGGGCACTCACTTAGGAAGTAGTTCGTGGAGGCCTTTGATGGAGCTGGTTTCAGTGTCTGATAGGACCACAGGAAACCATTAGGGCAGGGTGACTGGTTAAATGCTAATCTGGTGGCTCTGTGGGTTATGTATGTCTGGAGCCAAGCTGCCCACCTGAATCCAGGTACCAAAATTACAAACCAAAGCAGCGTAGCTGGCCCCCACCCCATGTTGGCATGGCTCCAAACCATGCAACTCCAGACTCCTGGAAAGCAGAGTCTGCACTTGGGGAAGATGAAGGTAGGCGCTGGCCACACTTCAGGCCTCCAGGGGCAGCTTGGGGAAAAAGAAGGAATTGCACCTTTTCACCACTCTTGTGAATGCCAGACTTCCCTGTGCAGACACAGCTGCTCACAAGATGGTCGAACCATGTCTGGCCAGCCATTCACCAGTCAAGTTATTTTCCCTTTCTTTCCATTCTTGCTTGGTCTCTCCTCCCAGCAAATACTCCATCCACCTCTCTAACCAGGGTGCCAGAATTTTCATCTGTCTGTATTATTTTGTCGTATTTTTGTTATGGAGTCCCGGTGTAGCACTGCAGGATTAGTGTTTCAAACCCACCAACTTCTTGAAAACCCTGTACAGTATGGGTCGGAATTGACTCCACGGCACTATATAAACAAGTCTTTGTTATAGAGGGTTCATGTAATGTTTCTGTCTAGTCCGCCATCTTGTTAGAAGTCCTTTGTCTTTTTTATTATATTTACTCTAGTGGGTGTAAAGTGGTAGGTCATTGTTGCTTTAATTTGCATTAGAGTACATTTTTATACTGTAGTTTTAAAAGTTTTTGGTGTTATTATACTAGCTGTCTTTCATGTGCTTATGTGTGTGTTTTAGCTTTTTTTAAATGGCAATTATGAAAGAAAATATCTATGTAGGTAGGCAGATTGGTTTCGTATTCACATTCATTTGTTGATATATTTTGTTTCATCTCTATCATACATTGCAGGGTGGTGGCATTGTCCATGTCACCTGTGGATGACACTTTCATTTCTGGATCTCTTGATAAAACCATTCGACTCTGGGATCTTCGGTCCCCTAATTGCCAGGTATGGTATTCACAGTTACACTTTTTGAGTATTGTCTGTGGCCAACATCATCAGCTCTTCCTCTCAGGGAAAATGGGGGAAAAAACCCCACTGGTTCCTTCTATAATCCCAGAGTCTTTTTAACTTTGGAGATAACTTGTTTTTCTGGTAGTTGTTGGTAAGCAAATACCCAGTCTAGCATTGACTGCATTATGCTCTGTGATTTTCTACGTTAAAGCTTTCAGTTTCTAGGGGCTTATATTCTTAATTGAACTGTCTGTAATATTGTACAATTGTGTAGGTTTTAAATCATTTTTACAGATTTTTAAAAAATAAATCTGTTTAGATTTATGTTTTCCCTTCTGTACCTGCCTAGGCTAGTCTTAGTTCTTATCCCCTTTTTAGATTTCATTAGCAAAAGTAAATTACATGGTGTTTGGGATCTTGGATTCATCAATTTTTGTCTTTTTTTTTTTTTTTTCATTCCCCCTAGGGTCTCATGCATTTACAGGGCAAGCCAGTTTGTTCTTTTGATCCAGAAGGATTAATTTTTGCTGCAGGTGTCAATTCTGAAATGGTCAAACTTTATGATCTTCGTTCTTTTGATAAGGTAAATCACTGAATCTTGGGGCATTCTTGGCATGGAAGTGTTTAAGGGAGAGATGGATGTTTAAAGAGATTTTTTTTTTTTACAGTAGAGGAAATTTATGGTGGGCATCAGAGAGGAGGGACAGAGCTGTACTTCATTTTCTGCTTTCCCTAGGCAAAAAAAGAGTTTAAAGGAATTTTTTTATTTATTTATAATTGGGCCTGGGGCTTATTTTTATTTCTTTCAGGGGCCATTTGCTACTTTTAAGATGCAGTATGATCGAACTTGTGAGTGGACAGGACTGAAGTTCAGCAATGATGGCAAACTCATCCTCATCTCTACCAATGGCAGCTTCATCCGTCTCATTGATGCGTTCAAGGGTGTGGTGATGCACACATTTGGGGTGAGCTGGCAGCTTTGCCTACCGCCAGGCAGAGAGTTGTGTTAGCTGGTTGGTGGAGACCAGCAATTACCCTTGACTTACCAGTTAAGGCACGGGTTTGCATTTTCTTCCTCCACTTTTCACCCAGTAACCCAAGTTTGGTGTCTATGAAATAATTCTTGACTGTAAACCATTGTCTTGCTCCCTCTTAGTAAGGGGCTGGATTCCTGGTGTGGTGCTGTGAGTTAATGTGTTGGACTTCAAGGTCAGTGGTTCAAGCTCACCAGCCACTCTTTGGAAAACCTATGCAGGGTCACTGTGGGTCAGAATTGACTCATCAGCACTTAACGACAAAACAGTATGGGGCTGAGAGGAGGGAGTAATTTTAATGGACAGTAGCTGCATTTGGAACATTGGTGGCAGTGCTGTGCATAAAGAAGGTTTTGTGGAAAGGAAGGTGTTGTGTGTGATAGCATAGGTAGTTGTTTTTGTTAATGGCTTTTATTATTCTGCTTTGTTTTAGGGATATGCCAACAGTAAAGCTGTCACACTGGAGGCCTCATTTACTCCAGACTCCCAGTTTATTATGATTGGTGAGCTTCCTTTATTCCACTTGGCCATAGTATTTCTCAGTAGTGTCCGTTTGTTTTTGCTAGTATGTGATGTTGTAGGATCAGCATTGAATTGTGAACCACAGGTCAGCCGTTCAAATCCACCTGCTGCTCCTCGGGAACTATATAGGTCACTGTGAGTCAGAACTGACTCGACAGCACTTAACTGTTACTGTGTTGTTTGTTAAATTATGTGCTTGGTTTATGTTGTCAGATTTCTGTTTTCTATTTCACATAAAGTCAAAGGTATTAATGGCTTTAAACTGTACTGACTTCGATAGTCTCTTTACTGAGAACTCACATTAAGGTTTTCCTACAAGCACTACCTAATTGGTAAAGCTAATTTTCTGGGAACCCTGCCTTTAAATCATTTAGTGACCACATATTGGTAGAGTAAATGGTACTCAGCCCCTTTTTAAAATGCTAAAACTCAGATATTTTATAAAAACAAATAGCTATGGTCACAAACAATTTTATAAGTATCCTTCCTTCGCTGCCTCTACTCCTTTTACTTTCTGCTCAGGGCTGGATCCTGAAGCTCAGCCTCTCTCTCTCTGGACTTTAATCCATGTTTTGTTCCCAGTTGTCTGTATGGTCTTCTGAGCTGTCACATTTTCCTCATTCTCTTTAGGTTCAGAGGATGGCAAAATCCATGTCTGGAATGGCGAGAGTGGTATCAAAGTAGCTGTGCTGGATGGAAAACACACAGGCCCTATCACTTGTTTGCAGTTCAACCCCAAGTTCATGACCTTTGCCAGTGCTTGTTCCAACATGGTATGTGCCCAGTGGGTAGGGGGTTGTCCACAGAAGGGTACTTTCCATTGGGGGTGGGGGGGTGCCCTAACAGCCCAACAAGCTGTGCTTTAAATATTAAATTCATTCCAAGCACCCAGATCCATGTTTCTAACTGGTGGCTTCCCAATTTCTGATCTTTGATTGGGCTGATCTTTCAGGTTTGCTCTTCCCATAATTTGGAGTCACCTCTGAACTCCTGGGAGATATGCTAGTGTTGGCTGTGGTCCCTGGTTTTAGGACCACACTCGATCATATTTTTGGTTTGCTCATTAAAATACTCTGAATTCACCACTTAAGGCTGAAACCTTAAATCCTTTCTGTTTTCTATTTTGTTCAGTTTATGCTGACCTCCTCAGAAAATTTTCCAGGCCCCAGCCTTTGCTTAGAAAGCACTAGCAGAACAAGGATCAGTTGAGTCTCAGCCTCCAGTTTCCCAGTTTCCTCTTGGGATCTTCTGGGGATTTGGGGATGGAGCATTTTACACCATCCCACCCAGATTGTCTCACCCCCCTCCCTTTTTTTTAAACCAATAAAACATTGTCAAAAGAAACACAGCAAAACCGTCCTGTTCCATCTCTGAAAACTCCTACTGCTCAGGAAGGTCACGTGGTGAATTACCCAGGCCTCCACCTCCTAGGGGGCATTCATTTTCTTTCCTTGATACTAGGACCCCCATGGTAGAAGGTAGATATTATGCTTAAGGGAGACAGAACCAGCTTACCTTCATGTGAAGAGAGGAGTGCTGATTAGTCAGGAGGGAATGAGTCCCTTGATGCTGTGGGGTAGAATATGAAAAGCCCTCCGTGGCCAGGAGTAAGAGACAGCTGTTTTAAGTTGACTTGTGTGCTCCTTCCAGGCCTTCTGGTTGCCCACCATTGATGACTGACCCTGATGCTGCTCAGCTGTGTGCACACTGAGAGGGCTAGCAAGAAAAAACTCAGAGGGAACTGAGACCATACCGGGATTGAATCATTGGACTGGACTAGAGAACATCTTGTCACACGGCCCTCCCATGGATGTACTGCGTGGGAAGAATTCCCTGCCATGCTTTTTCAGAAGGACTCTTGGTGCGACGGACTCAATTGGGACTCAGATTTTCCAGTTGTCACTGCATCAGTTCCTCCAGAGAAGTGACCAGACTCATGACTAGGGTATAGTGGGGTCCTCAAGACGCCTTCAGTTTTGAATGTATTTGCTTCTGAGGAGCCAGTGAAGTTGTTCATTCTGCACAGCCCTTCTCTCACCCCCATCAATGCATGGGAAGCTGCAGTTTTGGTTTTAAGATGCTAGGGCAGCTCAGCCCTTTGCCCTTGCCCTGCATGTCTTGTTACTGGGTCTACTTGTGTCACTGTGGCATTATCCCACAGCCATCATGTTTTTTCAGTGCCAAACATTTACAGAAGTAAGTTTTCCTATATCTTGGAGGCAGAGAAAGGAACAGAATAGGACCTTGCTTGGCAGGAAGCCGTGCAGTTATTCTTGTGTGGGTGGGTAGGTGGTCTAGGACTGCCTCATGGCCCTGGGGGGCTGGTGAGTTCCCAGAGCTGAGAGGTTCAGCAGCAGCTTGGTACAGTCACCTGTCACCAAGACTGACCCATGGTCCCCTGGGTACCTGGCAAGCCTGGTTATGTATAAAAGCAAAGTGAAAGCCTGTTTTTGTATGGTAGGTGCACCAGGCTTTCTTATGGGCCAGTATTGTGGAGTGAGTCTGGGTGGTTTACACTGATGCTTCCCTGCCCACCACAAATTGTGTATATAGTCTCCAGGTGGTATCACCCTTTTTCACCAGCTCCCCAACCAAGAGCTGGTTCTAGGCCTGTGTTATATGTTCTATTTAGCATTTTTATATATGATCTTTGATTTCTGGTATTTTAGCACACTGTGTGCACCATCATTTAAATATATCTGTGTGTGGGTGTGTACGCATGTGCATATATAAACTGTATATATGAGAGGGGCTTCAAGAAGTTTGTGGGAAAATTGCATTATCTTTCGATTTAATTTTCCACGAACTTTCTGACGTCCCTTCATACGTATATATAGGTTAAGGGTGTTATGAGACCTGTCTCTCTCATACTGCAGTTTCTCAAGAATTCAGCTGAAAAAGTTAAGTGTCCTGCAGCCCAGGAGAAAGACTGCACCTTGCTAATAGTGTTTGCCACAAGTATTAGTGAGTCTTCCCTTTACCTTTTCTTTCAGGAAACTGAATGAAGCAAAGCTTCCAAGTGTTTGCTGTTTCCTTGGCAGCTAAATGAGGGTCTTGGGATGACTTCCTGTGTTCCTCAAACAGCACTTTGGGACCCCCTTCTGAAGTATTAGCCCAGTGATGCCCTGTCTGTGCCTGTGAGTACAGGACAGTGACTCTTGACTTGCTTTTTGTGTCTGGCTTACAGCACTTGGGGACAGGATGCTGGACCCCAGAGCATTTTCAGTTTGTTTGAGGCTCCTTTACTTCTTTCCTTTGCCTTCTCTTGGGAAAGGGAGGGGTGCTAGCCAGGCATGGGTTAAGCTACCAAAAGTTGGCTCCTGCCCTGAGTAGGCAGTGCACACAGTCTCTGCCGCTCTAAAAGCTGGGCTTCACCAGGTATTGATTCTGCCCCAGCATCCATAGTGGCTCAGCAGTTAAACACGCCATCACTGCTGCTGATCTGCTGCAGGACTAGGCTGTGAATCACAAGCAATTACTTTCTGACTTGTTCAAGTCAAGGCATATGCCTTTCCCAAACCCAGCCTGAAATCTATAGCTGCCAAGGTGCCTCCTACTACATAGCTGTAAGACTTTAAAAAGCCACATGATCGGAACTGTTTTCTGCGTACTCCCAGCTAGCCAGAGTAGAAAATTTGTGGTAAGAGTAACTAACTGTTCAAGAGAGAATTTAGAGCTGTGGGTTAAGAAAGGCTGCATAATTAACACATCTGCAACCTAAGCAACCACCAAGCATGACTTGCTCAGCAACAGGAAAATGTTTTGTATTTGAGTTCCTGTGTGCCCTACACTGAGATACCCCATCTTTTTTGAAACTATGCCATTATGGGGCCTCTATTTGTGGGACAGGCCCTTTGGTTCCCAAGTTGGGGAGGACAGAAGATAGGGCTGAAAGCAACTGGAGATGTGGTGGGGATAGGGCATAATGAAGGGAGAAAGGCATAATGGTGGGAGCCAGAAGTAACGTAGCTCACAGTGAGGAGTAGCCCTCTCCTGAGCTGAGCCAAAGCCACCTGTAACAGCAATGTTACACTGCTCAATTACCAGCCAGAGACGCGTTTCAGAAAAATGATTCCCTGTTGCAATCATAATGTTATTAAGAAAAATTTGGAAATTTTTAAAGAATCAGTTTGCTACCCAAATGCTACCACTGTTAATCTTTTGGTGTTAAATGTTCCTCTAGACAACTTGGTGCATAGTTTTTTGGTGTGTTTACATAGTTGTTACTCTACTGTATATACAATTTTATGTCCCTTTTGTACTTAACATATAAACTTTTTTTTTCCATGTTAATGGTCTTGGACAGAATTTTATGGTTGCAGCCTTTGCCACTGAGTTTCACTAGCATTGTTCACCTGCTTCCCAGAGTTGCAGAGAGGGTTGGGTGGTCTTCTGTTAGTCTTCCTGGCTCACATTGGAACTTGCTATAATGCTGTGTGGCTCGATTGTCAGGCTTCCTTTGCTTGCCCCCTGGTGACTAAAGCAGAGGAGCCTCTAGACTCAGTTCTTGGAATACAGAAACCTGGGTCTTTGTAACCTGGCTCAAATAGCTGCCACAGGGTCGGACTGAGTGTCTAGGAAAGGCCAGCCTGAGCCACTCTTTACCATCAAATACTTCTTTTGTCACACACCCTTAGGCTACATGTACCTCCATTTTTCTCTACCACAGTCATCTCATGTACACTGGTAACTGACTGGAAGAAGGTTCATCCAGCTAGGCCAGAAGGTGGGCAAGCATGGTAGGATCTCTCCTTGTAGCTCATGCACCAGATCTGGTACACAGGCTGGCCCCCCACCTATAGCCATGTCCTAGAGGCTGAGCTGCACAACTTACTTTCTGTCCCTTGCCTTCCTCTTTAAAGCAAAATTAGAAGGAATCCTGGGGCCTGCAACTTCCCCATGGTCATTGGCTTGGGCACTGGTGGAAACATGCTAGCTCATGTGGTCAGTCATGTGCGGCTCTGGCAGGGACTGTTCAAGGAGGAAGAGAGCCTAGCACATCCTGGTGGGAGGAGGCTGCCGCAGGCTTCACTCTGCTGAGACATGAACAAGTGGGTCAGCATGTCTCCCCTTGCAGCAGTTACTTATGTACCTTTGTGGAGATCTGCACCTGTTCCCCATACCTTGGCCTCATGGAGTGAAGAGCATAAGCAGGCAGGCAGTAGGCTGGATCAGAAGCAAGCCAAACGGGCTACCAGCACAGCAGTTGATGTGGGTAAGAGGCAGACTCAGGACTGCCCACGCTTTGTTAAGGAAAGGAAGAGCTTTGCTGAGAAAAAGAAGTAAAACTGCATTTGCCAGCTGCCTAAATGGTAGAGCTTTGGAGAGATGCTGCCCAGAGCTTCCAGGGCCAACACCAGCTTGTCAGGACACAGATGTGAACAGGTTCAGGCCCAAAGTCTTGAGCTGTGGACTATAGCTATGTGAAAATGAGAAATGTCTGGTTTTGTAGTTTTTCTCGCTTCCCTTGGAGAATGTTTAGACATGCAGTTTAAAGGAGATAAGGGGCAAGAATAGGTTCTGAGGGCTTCCCAGATGGATTAAGTACGCAAGCTTTGCTGTCAACACTGGGCCTACTGGGCCTCTTCTGGCTATAGTCTAGGGTTGTGAGTTGAGAAGTCAATTCAGTTGTCCACGGATAAAGTGAGTCAGAAGGGTAGAGAGATCAGGAAGGTGGTGGTTGCCTTATTCTGCCAATACTTTCCAAGTACCTGAACCTTAGCAAGTCTAAGATGACAACAGTCTTGTGGAGAAAGTGAAGAACCAAACAGCAAACCCCAGAGACCCAAGTGACTTGTCACCTCAATCCCAGGAATTCAGACGTGTTCCCTGAGCAACTATTCTTTGCAAGGTGAAGGACAAGGGGGAACTGAAGCTAATCCACTAGAAAGTATCAAGAACTAGTAAAAGCTGTCCAACGAGTCACGGCTCTTCTGTACAATACCATTTAATCAAAAGTGATGGGGAGCAACAAAATAAAGGCGCCACCAGGGCTTCAGGGCAGGTCTGCGTCCAGGTCTGGGGTCACCCACCTCCAACCCCAGGCGCCTCCTCTTGGCCACTTTTGCTCTCCCCTGACTTTAGTCCCAGAACCTGGGTCTTGCCTCCTGTGGAGGAAAGACTGTCTTCAGGGTGGCTGTTTCAGCAAACATAGACTGCCCAACGGTTCCTATGCTGCATGACTTTGAGGGTCGTGAGTGGACATTTATGAATTGGGAGACCTAGATTCAAGCACTAGGACTGCCTGTCCTAGCATCCTTAGCCAATACCCATCTGGTAATAGTATCTTGGGCTGTTGAGGAACCATACATGGGTGTCTTGAAGTGTATGGTCCCTCAGTATCCCACCAGTGGGGTGTTAACACTAGGATTCTTTCCTGCCTGTATAGGGGTGTCCAAGGAGCCAACTCTCTGCACCCTTCTAGCTCTGACTTGTCTGGTATAAATGTTCCCCTTGAATGGGGGTAAGTGGGAATGAGAGGCAAGAGTACTGGGCTCTGTCTGGGGACAGGGCAGAAGGTTCTGCTCTTGGCTACAGTGGAGGGGTGTCCAGACTGCACCAGTCCAAGTGGGCCTGGGCTGCAGTGTCCTACCTGAATCCTCAGTGACCACTGCTTCCTTGGCTCCAGTTGTGCAAGGGAATTACGAATACAGAGACATCATCGTAGGACACCAGACCTTCTCCTTTAGGGTCGTCTTCAGTCCCTTGTGTACTGTGGATCAGCATTTGGGCCAGCTCCGAGAACCTGTGGGAACCATCTTGCAGATGCAGGGGCAGACCAAAGGCAGGACCAGCTCTCAGAAAGAACCCACTGCACATGAGTGCATACTTGTAAGACAAGCAATGCAGTCAAATTGGGGCCAGACCAGCACAAGCCTAAGAAGGACAAAGGCTGCACCGCAGTCATCCACAGGAAGCTTGAGACAACCCTGATGCTCACCACCCACCACTTAACCAGGCTCAATGTCTGTACCAGCTTCTCAAATAGAACTACTTATTGGTGCTGTTGGCACCAGCTCAGGCTGGTCCTCAACACCTACAGTACCTGTGAGGGTCCTCTCGGTTCCGAAGGAGGAAGCTTCGTACCAGTCGTGCCACTTGCTCATTGGATAGGACGTCCCAAAGTCCGTCAGTTGCCATGACAATGACATCCTCTTCCTCTAACTGGAGCTGGTCCACATCCAGCACTGTCACCTGCAAGCACAGCCCACTAGCCTCATCTTCCACATTCCCAGGCACATGAAAACGGGTGGTCCACATGGCCCCCTCACCTGTGGGACACAGAGTAAGAACGGCTTGAGCTGGATGTTTGTGTCCAGGACTCTGAGCTGATGGTCTCCCAGGCCCCGGGAAACAGCCAGTGTTCCCAGTAACCGAGCCTAGGGGCAACATGGGGTGTGAAGTGATGGCGAGAAGCCCCAACAAATACCCAAGTTCAAGACTAGCACAAGGGGAGACAGCCAGGCCCTTGGGAATCCAGGGGAGAAACACTGGTCTCGAAGTAGACCCCAGGACATCAGCCACAGCCACCAACAAAGGACATCTCTGCAGGTGCAATTTAAGAGAGCTTCTTTGGAGGGGAGCCAGACACTGACCTGCCTACCCTGCCCGTGGATAAGTGGGTACTTGAGATCCGACTTCTCCACATGCTTGTAACTCCTACCAGAAACAGACCCAGCATCAACCCAGACCCTTTTCCCCATCTCGTCTCTCCCTAGCCCAGGGCCCAGCTTACCACCCCCTCACTACCCAGATAGGTAATTACTGCAGGCCATAATGCAGGGTTGGGGTGCCAGGGCTCTCCCTTCCCACTGTGCTCCCATCTGGCCTGGCTCACCAGCCGCTCATGTAGTAATCCCGGAACAAAACCTTCTGCCCCAAATCATCTCCCTTCAGGCGCCGAGGGAACTCCAGTCGGGTAAACTCACTAGCCAGGAGTTCAGGGTAAACAAAAGCCTGGGGTGTGGAGGCCATACTCAGGTCAGGCTCCCTCTGTTGGCTGTGGACCTCCCTCTGTTGGCCAGTAGTTAAGAATCCACAGCCTCTTTATCAAGGGCACCTACCAGCTGCTGGATCCTCTGCCGCTCAGTTTCAGGGGTGAACTCAGAGCTCATTGGCCGAACCTCATCTCTCCGGACCAAGATGGCCCTGGAACGAGGGGTGGGAATAGAGAAGGGCAGAGAGGGAGAAGAATGGGCAGTCTCCACCCAAGGCCTCCTTTCTGCTGACCCTTCCTCCAACTACCAGGAGCCCACTCTGCCCATGCTAATCCCTTGCTCAAAGCCTTCCATGGCTGCCTATGGCCAACAGGTAAAGGCTCAGCCTTTTGGACTGGCACTTGAGGCCCCTGGTTGCCTTGGGGAGCCTGGCATCCACTGCCCACCCATCAGTAGACATATACCAAATACACACAAAAATCCAGCCAGTCATCCTCCCCATGTATACCCCACAACGTCCAGTTCCCTTTCATTATCTCCCACTGCCCCTGGTGCCCACCCTCCCGAGCTCACTCACCTGCTATCCCCTGCATTGGCCATATATAGCTTTCCTTGCAGAGACACAGCCACTAAGGCTGTGCAGCCGCCCACCTGGCCTGAGGCTTCCAGCTCCCGCCCAATCACCTCATCCTGGGGCAAACAGAGGCCACCTCAGCTACTGTCATTACTGTCACCATACCAACTAGCCCCTGACTCCCACCCTACAGTTCACTCCCAAATGCAGGCTTGCTGGCCTGACCCAGGGCACCCTATAGTAGGGAGATCTAGAAAGGGATCCCTCAGCTCAGATCAATGGAGTGGACAACAAGAGATGGTAGAAGCACCTAACATATACCAGGTGCTGGGTAAATGGGAGGGGCTATGATCCTGACAATGGTAACCACTAGTCATGAACAAACAAATCCAATCTCGTCCTCCCAACCCAAAGATGCAAGGTGATCCCCATAGTATGCATGGATTCCCTACAACCCAGAGCTTCCTCACATTCTTGGGCAGACCCTCCTCTCTGGGTCCAAGGCCACACTCACACATTCCTGGAAGGCGCTCTCCAGAGCCCCAATCACTATGTCTTGTGGTCGGATGCCCTTTTCCTCCACAAACTGGGGGTCACTGAGGCAGACGCAGTGGCCACTGAGGTTCATGGGGGGCTGAGTGGCCACCACGCCCTCCACTACAGCTTCCAGCTGCTGGCGTAAGCAGGAGTGCAGGGTGTTGGCAGCTATGATGGCTGCTGCAGGACCGCCATGCCCATCAAACAGGGCCCAGTAATGACCTGTCAGGAACTGTGCAGGAAGGGCTTGACTTCAGGCCCCACCTGGCTTCCCCAGTGGTCCCCTGGGCCAGCATGAGCCAGGACATGGAACAACAAGACAGGAAACTCAGCCTACACACATGGGCAGTGTCCTGACCCCACCTCTGAGAAAGGCTCAGGCCCATTGTACTTACCTCTTCTGGACAAAGGGTCAGCCACTCCTGGTCCTCTACAGCTCCAA
Organism: Chrysochloris asiatica; assembly: GCF_000296735.1. NCBI lineage: Eukaryota > Metazoa > Chordata > Mammalia > Afrosoricida > Chrysochloridae > Chrysochloris > Chrysochloris asiatica. The sequence continues at coordinate 882,739 of NW_006408868.1, read as the reverse complement.
AATCAGATCGCCGGATGCTCAGCTGCCCACAGGCAGCCTGATCCTCATTAAACTCAGATTTCCCTGCGTTGATGATCCTGAGGGCAGAAAGTGGACAGCAGATGGATACACCCACATCCCCATGACAAGAGACCTGAGCTGGCACAGAGAGAAGGGAGCCCTTCCTCTGAGGAAATAGCCCCATGCTATCCCAGACAGACACCTAGACAACCACAATTTGTTTCCAGTGTCATCACAGCTAAGGAAAAACTCAGTTCAGCTCTCTGAAGCCTGTCTGCTGAATTGGGTGGGGCTGCCCAGGAAGATCTGGGGCTCCCATTTCTACCTCAGTCCCATCTCATGAAGGATCACTCATCACCTGTCCCACACAAGGCAAATCCAGGGCGAGAAGCATTGTGTGTAATCTCAAAGACTGAATGCTGGTACTGTACACAGCCACACACTGCCTCCTGTTGGAAGCCCCTGCCTGGGGTGCAGTTCCTACCCAACCCCAACCATCTCTGAAGGAGAATGGAGTCCCAAAGAAAGGGCTGGGATGGGATAAGGTGGAAAATTGTCACAGGTCCCAAAGCGAGAGCAGCCAGGAGTCATCCACAAGGTGAGGCGAGGTGGGGTGCTGTTCACTCAGCTAGCCAGTGTTCTGGGTCAGTTCAGGGGCCCAGGCTGGAGATGCCGAGCGGAGAGTCATCCTGGTGAGGGTCGTCCCAGAGTGGGATGGGATCCTGAGTGGGGGTCACCCCGGATGGGAGCACTCACTCGGCGTAGCCCGCGTTCCAGGGTAGCACACGACCCCGCGCGGGGCTGCGCACAGGCCGGACGTCCCGGCGGCGCGAGGCATCGGCCGCACCCACGCTCGACGTCGAGCCGCGCAGGAAGCGAGGCCGCCGGTAGGGCACTGGACTGGCGCGGGGCCCCGGGGGCCGCGGCGCGGAGAGCGGACCCCCAGGCAGGAGGCGGCGCCGGAACCAGCTGGCGGACATGGCGTGGCGGCCCGGGGCTGCCCGTGGAGAGCCAGGGCCCGAGTGGTGAGCCCTGAGCTCACCCGCCCGCCTCAGGGAGGAGGAAGCGGGCCTGGGGGCGGGGCCGGAGCAGCGCGCAGCGCTGTGGGCGAACCCTCACTTCCCGCCACCCCCCACCCGGACTGTCGGATTCTGAAGCCTCAACAGAGTTTAGATGCAAATGTTAGCAACCACGTTTGTAATCAAGAAAACGGGGCCTCATGAAACTTCACCTCCCTGTATCATACAGTCACACTGAGCAGGATTGAAGGTTCACCCAAGAGCAGAGCACTAACCCTTGAGATGGAAAAGACCCTCTTCTCCCCACTCAACAGAGATGTGCAGTGGGGGAGAGGCCCCGGTCAGCGAGATCCTGAGCCTCCTGCGTGGGCCTCTAGCTTCCTCCTACAGAGCTCAGACCTTACACAAGGGGAACATGGGGGCAGGATGTCCTTGGAGCTGTCAGAAGATACATTGAGTAAGAATGTCTCAGAACTCAGTGTTCCCTCAGGTGGCCTCTAATCCTCACCCAACCAACCTCGCACCCAGCACCCTTTATCCTCAGATGAGACCTCCTCAACCCAGAGACTCTGTACCCACCAAGACCACTCTCCCAAACTGCAGCCCCTCTAATCACGATGTCCTCTGGACAACAGGCTCCATAGATGTCCATAAATCAAGAGGGAAATCCATTTTTTAAAGGGAATCCCATGTCTCCCCGTGTTATTTCAGACTTCAGGCAAGGGAAGTGAAAAACTTTCATCAGACCTGGGGGTGAGATGTTGCAGTCTGTTAACCTCTAGCTAACTGTCATCTTGAGAACAAGGACAGTATCATCCTTCACATCAGCATGTGAGCAAAGCACTTTATCACCCTTTACCACTGATACCCCACACCCTGTATAGGCTGCTATTGTCATTTCATGATGAAGGAGTTTGAGGCCTACAGAGGGAAGTGTCCCCAAAGACAGGGTGGTAATGTTTCCATTATGACAGTGCTAATGACTCAAAAAAACCCTTTCTCTTCCCCTTTCATCCAGGAAGACAGTTTTCAAATTCAAAAGTTCATGAGACCCCATAGCTCTGTGTCCCCAGGGAGGGTGACACCTACTTTCACCTCTACACCCAAGCTCATGTTCAAATTCAGTAGCCCCACTTCATTCCATCCTTAGCCAGCCCTGCTCCACTGAGAGTTCCGCTTGAACTCCAGCTGCTGCCACCGTGCCAATCCATCTCTTTGGGCGTCTTTCTCTTTTTTGCTAACCCACCACTCACCAAGCATGATGTCCTTCTCCAAAGTATGAGAGACAGAGTCTCGCCACCCTGACTTTTAAGGAGCATTCTGGCTGCACTGCTTCCAACACAGACCTGGTTTGTTGTTCTGGCAGCCCATGGTACCTTCAGTATTCTTCTCCAACACTACAACTCAGATGTATCAAATCTTCTATGGTCTTCCTTATTCACTGTCCCACTTTCACATGCATTGAAAATACCATGGCTTGAGTGAGGCCCACCTTAGTCCTCAAACTGATATCTTTGTTCTTGAACACTATAAAGAGATCCTGTGCAGCACATTTACCCAGTACAACACATCATTTGATTTTTTACCTGCTACTTGCATGAATGCTGATCGTGGATCCAAGCAACAGGAAGTCTTGGATAACTTCAATCATTTCTCCATTTATCGTGTTATTTATTGGCCCAGCTATAAGGATTTTTATTATCTTTATATATGGCACAATCAATATGGAAGGCCATAGGATAAAATGGTCTTTATCTTCATCAGTAGGTACTTTAAATCCTCTTCACTTACAGCAAGAAAGATAGTACCATCTGCATATTCATGTTGTTAATGAGTCTCCAATCCTAATGCCACATTCTTCTTCATATAATCCAGCTTCTCAGATTATTTGCTCTAGATAGATCTGGTACAAATAGTTACCACATGCTCAGCTGTTAACAGAAAGGTTGGAGGTCCATATGCACAAAGAGGCATCACAGAAGAAAGGTCTGATGATCTACTTCCAAAAAATTGATCATTGAGAGAGAACACACAAGATGGCGGATCGGGTGGAAATGCAGTAAGGAGCTACATCAACAACAACACAGAATACAGGACAAGGCAGGCTCAGGGGTTGGTCCCAGAACTCTGAACTTCATATAAAGGAATATTTAGTAGGTTGGAAGGCTTACAGCTGGGGGAATTTGTAGCAGAAGCAAGAAATCCATTGCTTTCTAATTGAAGATGCTCAGCTGCTCCAGTCGACGCCATCTTGGGTGAGACCAAGCAGGGGAAGGATCGGAGAAGCCATGGAGGCCTGACAGAACTGCGGAGACAAAGGTGTGGACATTCTTTTCTTTTGGTAGCTGTTCATTAGTCCCTTGTTGTCTGAGCACCTCCATTCTAGTGACTGTAGGGGTGCCTAAGCTAGTGGACATCCCGGCCCCACCCTTGGAGGGTTCTACTACGCATGTGCACAGATCTCTTTGAAATTTAAAGAGACAGTTTGCACTTAAAACCAAACGGCCACAGCTGGCCCTGAACGGTTTATACCTAGAAAAAAGGCCTGAACAGGGATTGTGGAGCAGGACAGGCAGACTAAAAAGGAAATCGGCCGAAAATTAAATCCTAAATTACATCAAAACAACCAACAGTGGCATTGTGAAATTTCTCAAGAAGAAGAGTAAAAAAGGAAGCCCATTTCCTGATCACATCTACCTGGAGGCAATCAGAAAGCATAAAACATATCAAAATACACACCCATCTGAGTATTAAGGCCACAGATACCCCTGAAGATGCCCAAAAAACAGAAGCAGATGACCATATCTGCACATGTCCAGAAATGAGATAAAGTGACTAGGCAAATGAGCTGGTAGTAGACCTTCACTCCATACTGGAAGATGGGCAGGCTTTGGAAATGCCTGAGAAGGAATTCAGAAAAAATGATTATAAAATGTATCAAAACACTACGTAAGAATGTTGAGAAAAATAAGGACGAAGTCAGGAAAGCGCTACAGGAACAATCAAATAAGATAGACACAGCACTGGAAATAAATCAAAACCTACAGAAAGAGGTCCAAACGATTAATAATAGAATATCAGAAATGGACAATACACTGAAAGGGCAAAGGAGTAGAAATGAAGAGCTAGAAGCCAGAACTAGTGAACTAGAAGATAAATCTCTCAACACTACTAAGATAGACTAGCAAACACAAAAAAGGATTAAAAATCTGAAGAAGGCCTAAGATTCATGTTGGATAACATGAAGAGGAATAATTTAAGAATTAATGGCATTCCGGAACAGGAAATATCACACAAGTCCACAGAGAAGATAGTTGAAGAGCTTGTGGAAGAAAATTTTCCTAACATCCTGAAAAGTGAAAAGATAAACATTCAAGAAGCTCAATGAACCCCAGGAAAGATAGACCATAAAAGACAATAACCAAAACATACAATAATCAAGCTCTCAAAATTAAAGATAAGGACAAAATCTTGAAAGCAATTTGGGAAAAGAGAAATGTAACATACAAAGGCAAGCAAATCAGATTAAGCTCGGATTTCTCAACAGAAACCATGCAGGCAAGAAGGCAATGGGGAGACATATATAAAACCCTGAAACAAAAAAACTGCCACCCAAGAATCCTCTACCCAGCAAAACTGTCAATCAAATACAATGGTGTAATCAAAACATTCCAGGATAGGTCTTTGGCAGAGGTTGGACGCAATGGCGTCTGTGTCTGGATCTGGGCTGGTCTCAACCAATATCGGTGCCTTCAACTCCTACCTGACATCTATTTACTAGGGTATTCTGCTTTTTCCCCAGTTCCCCCAGAGCCCTGCTCCCTTGACTTGCCCCAGAGTCTCGGTTCTCATCTAGTATTGAATCCATTCACTAATATTATTTCCCCACCATTTGCTTTTGATCTGACATTGTGGTCTCTTGTGGGCTGTGGCTCGATATCCTCTCTGGGAGAGTAAGGGCCTCAGCCGCAGGATATGAGTAGGGGCCTGAGCTGGTCTGAACAACTCAATACACTTCTCAGTGCCACTGATGGAAACGTGGCCAGGATTAAGCAGCAGCTATATCCCCTTGGGGTCTTCACCGCAGCAGGGGACCTGGCTGGAACGTGGACTTCCCCACTTTACATGCCTCCCCAGTCTGGAGTCCGAGCTCAACAGCCCTGGACTCTGGAGATTCCTCCCATTGTTCCAAAGGTACTGAGCTGGGCTGAGGCCCACAGTCCATCCTCTCTCTGGGATGAAGTTACTGTTCACTGATCCCAGCTTAGATCTCAGGCTCAGGTGATTGGTGCACTAAAGCAGTCTGTGCAGGGCCTACTGGAAGAACAAGAGCAGCAGAAGCACCAGATCTCTGCCCTGAAAGCATCACTAAGGTTGCTGCAGGGGAGCCCAGAAAGGAGGTTCCTTCTTCTTGAGCAACACCTAGAAAGACTTAGAAGAGAACTGCAGAGCCTTCGGAGACAAGTGCAGGAGCAGACCCAAGCACAGATGCAGCCAGGATCAGGAAAGTACAATGATACCAGGGGCCTTCACCAGGAATTACAGAGTGAGCAGCATCTGCTGTGGAAGGAATCAGAAATTCTGCAGGAGGAACTGAAGTTGCTACGGGACCAACTGAGACCTCCGTTCATGTCCTCCAATCCAAGAAACCTCTGAGTACTTCGCCATGTCCATTTCTTCATCTAGCTCTGAAATCTCCCAAGGAGCACCCTGTCTAACTTGGATGCCAACAGCTTTCAGCTCCAGGCTCAGAGCCTTGAACAGGAGGACCTATCCCCCATCAGGGCTTCAAGGTCCTTATGAATGACTTGTAAAGACTTACAGGAATAGTGGAATGAAGCCTTATGCACCCACCCTTAAGGCCCAGTCTCTGGGTCCCTTACCCCTCTCTTCCTGATGTAACTGGAATCTGCCTACCCTACTGAGACTTCTCACTGCCTATGCCCCGCACTTTCAAAATGCAATAAAATGGTTTTATCCTCAAAAAAAAAAAAAAAA
>NW_006408868.1:867198-874927 GCF_000296735.1 Chrysochloris asiatica | reverse complement strand
GGTTAATCTTACAGTCCAGAAACAGAGGATCCTAGGACCATCAAGAGAGAAGCACACAAGCAGAATGCGGGACCTTATCCAGAGAAGCAGCAGCGCCAGAGATGGAGGTAGAGATGGGGGCATGGAGAGGGGCAGCAGCTGAGGACTAAGAAGAGAGGAACTGAGAGCTGGTGGCCAGGAGCAGACTTGCAGAATGTGCCCTTTGGAGATGTAAATTATTATATATGCATGAGTGATTTTTTTGTTTGTTTTTAAAAAGGTAAAGTGGATAAATACTGTTAACTGATGGTACATGGAGGGGATAATAATAATTGTAATGAAACAAGGTATATGATTTATTGAATGTAAAACTGATGATCTGCCCTGTAAACTTTCACTCAATCCACAATAAAAACCTTAAAGAAAAAAAACCACACCCAACAACAACAACAAAAAATTAACCATTGAAGGCCCTATGGAGAAAGGTACACATCAAAAATGCAAATTTAAACCACAACAAAATACCACTACTCACCCACCAGAATAATTAAAGCAAAAAAGACTGTTTGACAATAGTATTGACAAGATGTGGAATAACTGGACCTCTAACACATTGCTAGAGGGAGGATAAAATGGTCCAATCACCACTTTGGAGATCTATTTGACAGTATGCATCAAAGTTAAATGTTGTTGCTAAGTGCCATTAGATTGATTCTGACTCATAGCGACCCTATCTATACAAGGTTTCTGGGGAGCAGCTGGTGGGTTTGAACCTCTTGACCTTGGGGTTAGCAGTCCAATGCTTATCCTACAGCACCATACCTACACCTACAATATAACCCAGGAATGTGAATTCTAGATAGTTGAGAGAAATTAGTGTATGTTCAACAAAAGACATATATACAAGAATGTTCATAATGTAGAATAAACACTGAAATAATCAAATGCCGACTGAACACTAGAATTATGCAATTTTGGCATATTCATGTTGTTATTCAGTGCCATTGAGTCAGTTCCAACTCATAGTGCCTAGCATATTCATACTACAGAATAACAAAAGTATGCCCTACTAATATATGTATATACTTGGATCTCTCTCAAAATATTGTGAGCAAACGAAGCCACACACCAAGAATCACATACAGTAGGGTTCCATTTGTATAAAATTCAAGGGCAGGATGATAGAAGTCAGAATAGTATTAAGGTGGGTAATAACTATACATGGATGGGTACAAGGGTGAAGCAAATGTTCCATATCTTGATATGGAAGGTAAAATTAAACAAGCTAAATACATAACAAGAGCAATTGTTATTCCTTAATTTTTAAAAATCTACAGAATACTCAAAACATTCTGAAATATCTAAAATCCTAAAATTTAGAAATGCATGTTTAGCAGTCTGTTCCCACTTTTGAAAAACATTTGAATCTCCAAGGTTTCTCATGATTATACTCCATATAGATTATTTTTTTTACTAATCATCCACTGCCTGGGTAATGTGGCTTAAAAATTCTCTTGATATTGGTTTACATGTCATGCACTAACTACAAAAGAAGATTTTTTGGTAATAGCTAATTCTCTAATCAAACTTTCCTCAGAATTGAAATTTCAAGATCTGTGTCCATATGGTCTTTTTTCTAATAAACTTAGGTAATGTTGTTGTCGTTGTTAGGTGCCATTCAGTTGGTACTAACTCATAGCAACCTTATGTACAACAGAACAAAACACCACCCGGTCCTGTGTCAACCTCACACTCACTGCTTGCTTGAGCCCATTGCTGCTGCCACTGTGCCAATCATCTTGTTGGGGGTCTTCCCCTTTTTTGGTGACCCTCTACTTTACAAAGCATGATGTCCTTCTCCAGGGACTTGTCCCTCCTGACAAAATGTCCAAATTATGAGAGATGAAATCTCACCACCCTGACTTCTAGGAAGCATTCTGACTGTACTTCTTCCAACACAGATTTGTTTGTTCTTTTAATGGTTCATGGTGCTTTTACTAGTCTCCATCAAAATCAAAACTCAATTGTATCAATTCTTCTAAGGTCTTCTTTATTCACTGTCCAACTTTCACATGCATATGAGGTTATAGAAAATCCCATAGTTTTGGTCAGGCATGCCTTAGTCCTCAAACTGACATATTTGCTCTTTAACACTTTAGAGAGGTCTTGTGTAGCACATATGCCTAATGCAATATGTCATTTGATTTCTTGACTGCTGCTTCCATGAGTGTTGATGACGGAGCCAAGCAAAATGAAGTCTTTGACAACTTCAACATTTTCTCCATTTATTTTTATGTTATTTATTGATCCAGTGGTGAGGATTTTTGTTTTCTTTACACTGAGGTACAACCCATAACAAAGGCTGTGGTCTTTGATCTTCATCAGTAAGTATTTTAAGTCCTTTTTGCTTTCTGCAAGCAACGATGTATCATCTGCATCTCAAAGGTTATTAATGAGTTTTCCTCCAACCCCGATGCCAACTTCTTCATATAATCCAGTTTCTTAAATTATCTGCTCAGCATACAGATTGAATAAATATGGTGAAAGAATACAACCCTGGCACATACTTTCCTGAGTTTAAACTATTCAGTGTTCCCTTGTTCTTAACGAATAATGGCTTCTTGGTCTACGTAAAGGTTCCTCATGAGCACAAGTAAGTGTTCCAGAATACTCGTTCTTTGCAATGTTGTCCATAGCTTGTATGATCCAAAAAATTGAAAGTCTTTGGGGTCTACAGTCCCCAGCCTCTCCATCTCTCCATGTCATCCTCTCTGCCTCCATCTCTGGCATCACTGTTTCTCTGGGGAGGGTCCTGCTCTTCTCCCTTGATGGTCCCAGGGACCTCCGCTCCTAGACTGAAAAGTCAATCACTCCCCTCCTTTTGCTTTCCAACCCTCACAATCAGTCCTGATAGCAATTATTCACTACAGTATCCCAAGAGAACTATCCACAACTCCTTTCATCAGCCCCGCCAAGACAGATGGGATACTACTCAGTGTAGATTCTACCTTCCTCCCCACCCTCTGTATCTAGGCTCCCTCTTGAAAACTTGTAAGCCAGTCACTTCTTGCCTTTGTAACCCCCACATTTTGGGTAGCCAATGTCCAAGTTGCCCATCCCTATCTACTCTGTGTATGGAGGGGGTAGGAATGATCTTTGCTGTAAAGATTTGTTCCCTTTTTTTAGCTACTGCATCCACATGTGCAGGTCAAGTTCATCAAATTGTTTCAGATTACTCTTTTTTTTTTTTCTTTTTTTTTTCCTCTTCTAGTTGAGCTCTGATCATCCAGTCATTGAAGCCAGGTCAAGTAGGTATTATCTGCAAGTGTGGGTGTTCTTATGTATATGTCCTCTCTTCTTATCAGCTGGATGTTTCACTCTCCACTCTAGTTCTCTGTGGCTATGTCACTGACTCTGGGCCCAAGAGTCCCCAGGTCTTGCCACACTGCTGGCCAACCAGGTCTCCACCTGGGTTCACAGGAGTCTATTGAGTGTTGTAGGGCTTAGCTTGCAGCTTCATTGCTGTTTTCCCCTCACTTCGCCTTATCAGTGACCAATGTGGTCTCCAATCCGAGTGTGTATTACCATTGAGTCTTAGTCTTGGAAGAGGATTTGCCTTGAGGAGACCTGACCACTTGCCTTGATGTCTCCTAGGTAGACTTTCAAACTTGTTGAAGTATAATTCTTCATAGTTTTCTGTTTATCTTATCATTTCTGTTGGATCTGTTCTGATGTCACCCATATGGTATCTTATTCGTGTTATTTATATCTTCTTTTCTTTTGTAAGATTTGCCAATGGTTTGATTTCACTAATCCTTTCAAAGAACCAACTTCTTGTCTTGTTGATTCTTTCTATTGTTTTCCTGTTTTTTATTTCAGCTCTAACCTTTATTATTTGCTTTCTTCTGGTGGCAGCAAGCTTACTTGCTGCTCCTTTTCTAGTTGTTGGAGATGTTGAGTTAAGATGTTGATTTTCTTTCTTGTTTTTGGATGTGTGCATTTATTGCTGTAAGTTGTCCTCTGAGCACTGCATTTGCTGTCACAAAGGTTTTGGTATGTTATGTTTTCATTCTTGTTTGATCCGAGGAATTTTTTTTTTTCTGTTCTTTTACCTAGTAACTTTTAAGCAGGGTGTTATTCAATTCCTATGTATTTGATTTTTCCCCCCTTTGATCTTCCTATTGTTGATTTCTAATTTTATAGCATTCTGTTCTGAGAAAAAGCTTTGTTGTATTTTGTTGTTTTAAAATTTATTGAGGTTTGCTTTGTAGCCTGACACATGTTCTATTCTGGAGAATGTTCTATGTGCCCTAGAAAAGAATGTATGTTGTCTGTTGTTAGGGTGAGTACTCTGTACATGTGTATGAGGTAAAGTTAGTTGAGTGTGTTGTTTCGAGCTTCTGTGTCTTTGCTAAGTTTCTTTCTCATTCTATCCTTCATCAAAAGTGGTACATTCCCTTTGGTTATCTGATGATGCATGGAGGGGATTGTAATCATTGCAATGAAACGAAATACGATAGGATGAGTCTAAAGCTGATGTTCTCCCATGTAAACCTCACAATAAAAACAAAACACAAAAAAAGTGGTACATTAAAATTTCTTACTATTATTGTTGGTGTGTTAAGTACTGTGGAGTCAGTTCCAATTCATAGTGACCCTACACAGCGTTTCCAAGACTGCAAATCTTTATGGGAGCAGAAAGATTCATCTTTCTCCTGTGGAAGAGCTGATAGTTTCGAACTGCCGGCCTTGAGGTTAGCAGCCCGATTTGTAACCACTACTCTACCAGAGCTCCTTTACTATTATTGTAGAGTGGTCTATTTCTTTCTTTAGTTCTATCAGAGTGTGATTTATGCATTTTGAAGCTCTTTCATTGGGGGCTTAGATATTATGGTTATATCTTCTTGTTCAATTGATCATTAATCATGACATAATGACCTTCTTTGTCTCTTATGCTGGTTTTTGCCTTAAATTCTATTTTATGAGATTAAAATTGCCTCTCATGCTATTTATTTATTTGCTTTTATTGCCATTTAGCTGTCTCTACCTTTACCATCCTTTGATTTTTAATCTATTTCTTTCTTGGTGTATACAAAATGTCTCTTATAGACAGACAAGCATATTGAAGGATCCTGCTTTCTTATCCATTCTACTACTCTGTTTCTTGGCTGTGCATTTAGTCCATTAATTGTCAATAGGTATGAATTGATTACTATCATTTTGCTGTGTGTGGTTTTTCTGTTTGTTTGTTTTTTGGTTCTGCTGGTTTCTTTGTTCCACATAATTTTCTGTGCTGAATTCACTTTTCTGTGGGCTTTCTTTTCATTTTCACTTAAACTTTTTATTGTGAATTGACTGACAGCTAATAGGACAGATCATCAGTCCACATTCAACAAATCATACACTTGGTGTCATTACAATGACTGCAATTGCTTCCATGGTCCATTAATTCACAGCATTTACCTCTATGTACGTTTACTCTTGCACTCCTCCCTGTTTTCCACCACTTTCATCTTTCTTGTGCCTAAATTCCTCTTGTTCTACATTGCATTCCCTATCACCCAAGTTAACCCTCTACCCCCTGAATAATTTTCTCTTCCTTCACACCTCTGGTAACAATCATAGAATGTTTCTTTTATCAAGCATGACTTTTCTTAACTTTTTACAACAGTTGTCTCATATATTTCTCTTTTTGTGATTGGTTAATTTCATTCAGCATAATGTCTCCCTGGCATGGTGCTATAGGATAAGCACTGGACTGAAAGGTAGGTTTGAATTGAACAGCAGACAGTTCAAACTTGTCAGTTGCTCCACAGAAACCCTGTACAGGATCATAGGGTCGCAATGAATTGGAACTGATTTGATGGCTACAACAACAATGTCCTCCAGGTTATCCATATTATGAGATGCTTCACAGATTCATCATTATTGTTCAATGTTGTATAGTATTCCATTGTGTGTATATACCAAAGTTTGTATCCATTCTGCTTCTGTCTCTCAACCAGTGCATTTAAACCATTTACATATAGTATAATTATCAATAGGAATGAATTGATTGCTGTCATTTTTCTGTGCTGAGTTCATTTTTTTTCACTTTTCATTTTCTTCACTTGTTTGTTAATGTTTAAATATTTGATCTTCCTTTTTTATAGTGATATGGAGGTGTATTAATTTTCTTTGAGGTTACTCTATTTTAAACAGTATGTTTTATCTTGAAATCTATTTGAATTCCTTACTATTTGGAAATTCTGCATCTACACTATTCTCTGCTTTTGCTTTTTAGTCGACTTCATTATAAATTGCTATCTCTGGTTTTCTCTTTTCAGTCTTGTAGGCTTCTTTTACTTTAAATACTTCTATATTTAATTGTGTGACGCTGTAGGATAAGGCGCTAGACTGCAAGATCAGTTTTAACCACAAGGTTGGTGGTTGAAACCCATCAGTTGCTCCCCAGAAGCCCTATACAGGGTTGCTATGGGTCAGAACCAACTCAATGGCACTTAACAACAACAACAGCAACATCTAATTTAGTTCTGGGTGGTGTTGTCATGTATATTAAAGTCAGGTTGTTTGCTGTTATTGATTCTCAATTCAAAGAACAACCTTTGGTATTTTTTTGTAAAGTTGGTCTAGTTATCACAAATTCCTTTAATTTCTGTTTACCTGGAAATGCCCTAATTTCACCATCATATGTGAAGGACAGCTTTTCTGGGCATATGATTCTTGGTTGGCAATTTTCTTTCTTTCAGAGTTTTGTATATGCCTTCTTGCATGCATGATTTCTACTGAGAAATCAGAGCTTAATCATATTGTAGGTAATATTTCCTTTTTCCAGAGCTGCTTTCAGGATTCTTTTCTAGTCTTTGGAGTTGGAAAGTTGATTATGATATGTAATGGTGACTTTCTTTGGGGGTCTATCCTGTTTAGGGTTTGTCCAGCTTCTTCTTCCCTTTTTTTGGATAAAAAATACATAATCCAAATATACATTATTTACAAGAAACAAAACTTAAAAAGGATGGAAAAAATATCCCATGTAAATAATAACCAAAAGAGAGTTGGGGTATCAATCTTAATATCAGACCAAGTAGATCTGAAGAGAAAACCTGTTAGAAGACATAAAAGTGGGCATTATATAGTGGGAAAGGGTCAACTAATCAAGAAGGTTTAACTTCATAAGTGTATATGCAACCACACCACAGCATGTAAATATAAAAGATCTGATGGGAGAAAAATGAGTACACAGCACTAAAATCATAGTTGTAGACTTCAATGAATTACTTACAATATTGGACAGAACATCAAGAAAGAAGATCAACAGGAAACAGTACATGACTAAATAAAAAGTTAACTAGACTTATATGACACATACAGAACTCTCCACACAATAACACAATATACAGTCCCCAAAGCAAGTCTTGATAAATTTAGAAAGATTAAAGCCATACAAAGTATTTTCTCTGACCATAATGGAGTGAAGCTAGAAACAATATTTTTTTTTTTTTAAATCTTGAAAATACACGAAATTAGCAAATTAAATAGCATGCTATTAATCTACCAATGGGCCAAGGAAGAAATTAAAAAAAAAAAACACACACACACAAATTTGTTAGGTTCAAATGAATATGAAAACACAGCATTATAAAACTCTTGGGATTCAGCAAAAACAGTACTGAGAGAGAAACATAGCAATAAATGTCTATAGGAAAACAGTACTGAGAGAGAAACATAGCAATAAATGTCTATAGGAAAA
>NW_006408868.1:864587-867098 GCF_000296735.1 Chrysochloris asiatica | reverse complement strand
AAAACAGTACTGAGAGAGAAACATAGCAATAAATGTCTATAGGAAAACAGTACTGAGAGAGAAACATAGCAATAAATGTCTATAGGAAAAAAGAAGACTGACATCAAATCAAGAGCCTAACTCAGCAACCTCAGGAGTTAGAAAGACAACAAGTAAACAAAGGGTTGTTTTTAGGGGCCATTGAGTCCGTTCTAACTCATAAGCTTATGTATAACAACAAAACAATGTCTGATCTTGTGCCATCATCACGAATGCTGCTATGTTTGAACTTACTGTTGCAACCACTGTGCCAATCCATTTCATTGAGGGACTTTCTCTTTTTCACTGACTCTACATTACCAAGCCTGGTGCCCTTCTCCAGAAACTAGTTCCTCCTGATAACATGTCCAAAATATTTGTGACAAAGCCTCCCCATTCTTGCTTCTAAGGATTAGTCTGGCTGTACTTCTTGAAAGACATGCTTCTGGCAGTCCATTGTTTATTCAATATTCTTTGCCAACACCGTAACTCAAATGCATTGATTCTTCTTCTGTCTTCCAGCTTTCACATGCATATGAGGCAACTGAAAACAGCAAGGCTGGGGTAAGGTACACCTTAGTCCTTAAAGTGACATCTTTAATTTTAACATTTTAAACAGGACTTTTACAGCATGCTTGCCCAGTGCAATATGTCATTTGCTTTCTTGACTGATGATTCCATGGGCACTGATTATGGGTCTAACTAAAAGTAAATCCTTGACAACATTACTGTTTTCACTGTTTATAAAGATGCTGCTTATTGGTCTAGTGATGTTCTCCTTATATTCAGATGTAACCAATGTTGAATGGTTTAGTCTTTGATATTCATCAGTAAGTGATTCAAGTCCTTTTCACTTTCAGCATGTGTTCTGACTATACAAAAGCATTCAACTGTGGGATCACAACAAATTATAAACAATATTGAGTTGTCTCATCTGTATGTCAATGGTTGTTAAAGAACCTTCCTCCCATCCTGATGTCTCATTGTCTCATTCTTCTTCATATAGTCTAGTTTTTCAGGAGTCCTGGTGTGCCTCTGTGGATTAATGTGCTGCACTGCAAGGTCAGTTTGAATCGCAAGGTCACTAGTTCAAGCTCACTAGCTGCCTCTTGGATCACTATTGGTCAGAACTGATGGCACTTAACAGCAAACACAAATTGAATAATTATGATGAAAGTATACAAATCTGACAGACATTTTCCCAGAATTTAACCCCCAAATTTATCCCCTTGTATTGTCCAGCTTCTTGTATGCTTATCTTCTTGTGCTTCATGATGTTACAGAAGTTTTCTTCCAACAACTCTTTGACAATTTTTTTTCTGTGCTTTTTATTGTCTTTTTGTGTTCTGGGATTTCAATCACCGAAAAGTTGCTCCTCTTCATTGTGTCCTACATAACTCTTAGGGTTTTAAAAAAATTTTGTCATTCTTTCTTCTGATTGTTCTAGCAATCCAGTATAGATAGATTCATTTTCTTGCTCACTACTTTGGGCTTCCATTGTTTCAAATCAATTCCTTTGCTACTTAAATGTATTGTCCATTTCTGAAATCTTAGTATTAATCTTCTGGATTTCTAATTGTCGGTTTTGCATTGTTTCAAACTTTGCATTTATTTTTGTTTGTTTGTTCTTGTAGTGTTTTCCCAGATTCTTTTAATGTTTTTTCTGTGTTCTTGTTCTTCTCAATCTTTCTGTCAATCCTTTGTAGGTACTTAAATATTATTCTTTTGAATTATTTTTCTGGACATTCCATTAGCTTTCCTTCCTTAGCAACATTTATGGGTCTACATCTTAATCATTTGCTTGGTCCATTCTCTCTTGTTTTTTGTTTTTTTTATAATTTAAGGTTTTTTTGTGGATTGAGTGAAAGTTTACAGGGCATATCATCAGTTTTACATTCAACAAATCATATACCTTGTTTCATTACATTGATTATAATACCCTCCATGAACCATCAGTTAACAGTATTTCTCTCTATCCACTTTACCTTTTTAAAAAACAAACAAACAAATAAAACCCACTCAGGCATATCTATTCATTGGTCCGTTGCTGTCTGCGCGCCTCCATTCTGGTAGCTAATGGACACCCCAGGCCCATCCTTAGAGGGTTCTACTACGCATGCGCACAGATCTTCTTGAAATTTAAAGAGACCATTTCCACTTAAAATCAAACGGCCACAGCCGGCCCTTAACGGTTTATAACTAGAAAAAAGGCCTGAACGGGGATTGTGGAGTGGGACAGGCAGACAAAAAAGGAAATAGGCTGAAAATTAAATCCTAAGTTATGTCACAATGACCAACAATGGCACCTTGAAATTTCTTAAGAAGAGTGAAAAGAGTATAGGACCTTAGGTGGAAATATGAGTCCTATCCAGAACCTTATGAGGTGGGACATTCCCACTAGGAAGGACAAGCAGACTGGAACAGCTACAGTGACAGAAGATACATCTTCATAATGAACCTGACCTATACTCAGAGCGGTAGTTACTTTAAATA
>NW_006408868.1:861799-863832 GCF_000296735.1 Chrysochloris asiatica | reverse complement strand
AGAGAGAGAGGCTATAGAAAGGATAAAATTCAAGAGAAGAAGAAAGACTAAACCCACAAAAACGAATGGAAGGAAAAACCCAAAACAAAGAACAAAAATACTTGTGCAGCTGTTGGACCCAGAGGGGAGAAAACTCTTAAGGGGCTCCTACCAGGTAAGAAGCTCATGAGGTTGGTGTGGGAGGGAAGTTGACATTGGAGTTCCTGGCCCTAGATGGAGTTCCAATGGTGTTATCTAGGTTCAGGGCAATCAATCCAAAAGTAGTTTGTGGAGGCCCTTGATGGAGCTGGTTTCAGTGTCTTTATGACCACAGGGCAGCTGGGAGCAGGGTGGATGGTTATGAGAGCTTCTGCTAGACTAATGCTGGACTGGTGGCTCTACAGGTTCTGTAGGTCTGTAGCTGAGCCTGTCTGAATACAGGCACCAAAGTGGCGCGTTGGTTCCTGCCTCACACAGATGTGGCTCTCTGAATTCCTGGAGAGCAAGATCTGCTCTGGAGGTGGATGAGGGTAGAAACTGGTCACACCTCTGATCATGAGAAGTGTGGGGGAAAAGAAGGAATTGCACAGTTCCCTGTGTTGAGTGTGCTCTGCCAGGTCATCTTCTGTTGCCAAAACTGCTCACAAAAGATGAAGATGGTCACGCTGTGTCTGGCTGATCATTCACCAGTCAGTCTCCCTCTCTCAACATCCCTGCTCAGCTTCTCTTCCCAGCAACCACTTAATCTACTTTCCTCTGTAGTTCAGGATTCCAGGATTTTCATCTTTATCTGTTTCATTTGATCTCTTGTAGTATTTTTGTTGTAGAGGGTACGTATAGTGCATCTGCCTAGTCTGTTATCTTGTCAGAAGTCCTTTCTGTGGTCTTTCATCTTCATCAGTAAGACTTTTAAGTCCTCTTCAGTTCCAGAAAGCAAGGTTGTATGAGCTGCATATTACAGGTTGTTAAAGACACTTCCTCTAATGCTAATGCTATTTTCTTTTTCATACAATGCAGCTTCTTGGATTATCTGCTCAGCATACAGACTTTTAAGTATGGTGAAAGAGTACACACACCTTTTCTGACTTTAAACTATTCAGTATCCCCTTGTTCTATTTGAACAGTGGCCTCTTGGTCTATGTACAGGTTTCTCATGAGCACAATTAAGTGTTCTGAAATAATAACTCCTCTTCACAATGTTATCCATAGTTTGTTATTATCCACACAGTCAAAAGTCTTTGCATAGTCAATAAAGCACAAGTAAACATCTTTCTGGTATTCTTTGCTGTCAGCCAAGATCCAGCTGACTTCATGTCCTCTTTTGAATCCAGCTTGAATTTCTAACAGTTCCTTACCAATGTACTATGCAGCTGTTTTTTAATTATCTTGAGCAAAATTTTACTTTGTGATTTTAACGATATTGTTAGAGGATTTCTGCATTGGATCACCTCTCTTTGATATAGGCACAAATACGGATGTTTTCCAATTCGTTGGCCAGGTAACTGTCTTCCAAATTTCTTGGCAAGTGAGAGCTTCCATCAGTGTGTGATGCATCACTTTGTTGGAAGATTTTAATTTGTATTCTGTCAATTCCTGGAGCCTTGGGTTTTACCAATACCTTCAGTGCATCTTGGACTTCTTCCTTCAGTACCATCAGCTCTTGATCATATGCTACCCCATGAAATGGATGAACATCAGCCATTTCATTTTGGTACAGTGACTCTGTATATTCCTTCCCTTTGTGTGTGTGTGAGTGTATGTGTGTGTTTGCCTTCAATTTCTTTTGATGCTTTCTGCATCATGGTATATTTCACCCATAGAATTTTTCATTATGGCAAGTTGAGGCTTGAATATTTTTCAGTTCTTCAATCTTGAGAAATGCTGAGCATGCTCTTCCCTTTCGGTTTTCTAACTCCAAGTCTTTACACATTTCATTATAATACTTTGACTTATTGAGCTTCCCTTTGAAATTTTCTGTTCAGTTCTTTTACTTCCTCATTTCTGCCATTTGCTTTTGCATCTCTAAGCAGGAGAGCAAGTTCCAGAGTCTCTTC
>NW_006408868.1:819952-859404 GCF_000296735.1 Chrysochloris asiatica | reverse complement strand
CTATGTGCGATTCTGCCCCTTTTCCCTGGAGCCCTACCTGAGCTGCCTGGTCAGGGAAGCGCCAGAAGTCCTTTCTCTTCTGGTCTTTAATCTTTAATGTCTAATGCATCAAATCTGTTCTTGAAATGATCTCTAAATTCAGGTTGCATATTTTTAATGTCATATTTTGGCTCTCTTGGATTTATTTTAATTTTCTTCAGCTTCAGTCTGAACTTGTGTATAAGCAATTGATGGTCTGTTCCACAGTAGGCCTCTGGCCTTGTTTTGGCCGTGATGGAGCTTTTTCACCCTTTCTTTCCACAGTTGTAGTCTATTGATTCCTGTGTATTCCATCTGGTGAGGTTCATGTGTATAATCACCTTTTATGTAGTTTTTAAAAGGTATTTGCAATTACTAAATCTTTGGTCTTGCAAAATTCTATCATGCAATCTCTAGCATCAATTCTATTACCAACTCCATCTTTTTCAACTCCTAATCTTTCCTTTGTTTCCAACTTTTACATTCCAATCACCAGTAATTTTCAATTCATCCTGATTACCTGTCAAGTTCAGTCTGGAGAAGTTGGTAGTATTCTTCAATTTGATTATTACTGGCTTTAGGGGTTGGTGCGTAAATCTGAATAACAGCTGTATTAACTTATCTTTCCAGGCAGCATTGTATTTCAAGATAGATCTTGAAATGTTCTTTTTGACGATGAATGGAACACCATTCCTCTTGAATTTGTTATTCTCGGCATAGTAAAATGTATTTAGATTCAAAATGGCCATTACCAGTCCTCCACGCAGCTAATGCCTAGGATATAGATCTTTATGCATGCCATTTCACTTTTTGCAACTTCCAAATTTTCCTAGATTCATACTTAGTACATTCCATATTCCAGTTATTAACAGGTGTTTGCAGGTGTTTCTCATTTGAATTGTGCCACATCAGTGAATGAAGGTCCTGAAAGCTTTACTCCATTTGCTTCAATGTGGTCAACTCTACTTTGAGGCAGCAGCTCTTCCTAAGTCATATTTTAAGTCTCTTCCAACCTAAAGGGCTCATCTTCTGACACTATAGCTAACAGTGTTCAGCTGCTATTCACAAGGTTTTCAGTGTCTAATCATTCAGAAGTTGTCTGCCTTAATCTGGAAGCTCAGCTGAAAGTTGTCCACCATTGGTGATCCTACTTTAATTTAAATATTGGTGGCATAACTTCTAGCATCATAGCAACACGTAAGCCACCACAGTATGAAAAAACTGGTGGGAAATAAATATACAATTAAATATTCAGTCATAAAAAGGAATGAAATTCTGATACATGCTACAATGTGGATGAATCTTAAAAACACTGTATGTAGCAAGTGAAAAAGCCAGATATGAAAAATCAGATATTATACGATTTATATGGAACATTCAGAATAGCTATATCCATAGGAACAGAAAACTCCTGGTGTGGTGGTGTACGATCAGCACTGAACTTTGAACCACAAGGTTTGCGGCTCAAAACCCATCAGCTGCTCCTCCTAGTTGCTCTGAGTCGGAACTCAATCAACGACACTTAACAACAACATAGGAACAGAAACAGATTGCTGTTTGCCAAGGAATTGGTAAGGGTATGGGGAGTAACTGCTTAATGGATATGGGGTTTTATTTTGGGGGGATAAAATGTTTAGAAAGAGAAGTGGGTTTGCACAGCTTTGTAATGTGCTAAATGCCACAGAATTATTCACTTCAAAATGGTTAATTTCCTAGAACTGAATCTACTCCCAGGAATCAACTTTTCAGCCAAACAGTAGGTAGACTTATATAAGTAAAGTGAACAATAATACCCCACTGAGGAATGTACTCCTCAGAACAATTAACTATACAAGACCAAAGGAGTAGCATTTACCCAAAAACAAAGCTCAGAAGGTAGGAAGAGACAAGAAAGAAAGCTAATGGAAACAGGGAGCCCAGGGAGGAAGTGGGAAGATGGCTATTGCATTGAGGGAATTGCACCTAATGTTACAAATGAAACGTGTATAAATTGTTGAATAGGAAGCTAATTTGCTGTATAAATTTTGACCCAAAGCACAATAAAAAAAAAAAAATTTTTTTCAGGTCCAACTTCAAAATGTTTGTGAAAAAACAGAATTGAAAAGTAATGGAAATTTCCCACAAACTTTTTAGAGTCCCTTCACATATATATATTTCATTCTAGCAATCCTAGTTTGGTAATTCAACTTGTAAATACAAGTACATAAGAATATATGTACGTGGATATTCATTATCTCAAATTGAGTAACAAAATAAATTCTCATTAACACAGAAAAAAAATGGCTAATTTTATATTATGGGAATTTCACCTGAATAAAAACAGGAACACACAATTGCAAATTTGTACATATTGTTCTACATAAAAATGATATCAACTTACTCTCCCATCAGCCTATTTTCTGACTCCATGGCATTTACCAATAGCAGCCTATTTCCCTTTCTCTTGACCAACAGTTTTTAAAAATCAAAAATAATTTTTTTTTTCTATTGATAAAGCTAAGTCTAGCTAGATTTCCATCTAAACAATGCTTCACAGGTTCAAGAGCCATTATTTGTATTTCCCTTTCTATGGATGGTTTGTATCCTTTAATTAGTTTTCTACTGGGCCATTGGTTTTATTTCTTATGAGAGCTCTTAATATATAACAAAAATCAACTCTTTTGAAGTGAGTTCTAAGTATGTTGATTGTAACAAGTTAGTTGTGTTTTGACTCTGATGGTAGGTTTTTCTAAATAGATTTAATATTTTTAATGTAAATGAACTCATAGATCCTTTCTTTCATGGTTTGTGGATTTGGTAACATACTCCAGAGGCCTTCTCCACTCCAAGATTCTAAAAAGTCTTCTTTTGTTTCTTCTAGTGTTTTTAAAATTTACATTTTGTACATTTAAGTCATTGACCCATCTGGGGGTGAGGGGAGTTTATTCTAATAATCTCAATGGCTGACTTCTTTGGGTTGTGAATCTCAGGATGAAAGGGAGAGCCAATCTGCTCCTGGACAATCATTGCATCTTGGGGCTTACTTGAGAAGCACAGGTACGCACGCAGCTTTCTTATCTATCCACCTGAAACCAGAGCTCAGCCAGAGATGAAGTCTTGTTTTGACACCTGCTGGCTCGTGGGTTCCTTGCCTGAGTTCCACACTCTGAAGATGAGGACTGGGATCTGAAGATTAGGACTGGGCTCAATTCCAGAAAGTTCCTTTCTGGGGGCTGCCCTTCCCCAAGAGGAAGTCATATAGTTATTTCATCACTGAGGTATGAGTGACTGGTGGAGAGGGTGAAGACCACTGCCAAGCAGGCATTTTCATCTTTTGGCTGTTCCAACTTTTTCAGTAAGGAAAACACAGCACAAATTCTTGGGCACAGATTTAGGCAACCTTAAGTCACTTTACTTCTCCAAACCTCAATTTCTTTATCTGTAAAAGGGGAAAGTAATATTTACCTTGAATGGGAGTCATGAAGACTAAATAAATGTGTGTAGGAAGTAAGCAACAGAAGGACTCTGATGGCTTATTCACATATTTGCTGATTTAGCTAATATTATTTTTCATTCAATAAATGTTTAAACTCTGCAGGACATTTATGTAAATATTCCAGCAAATACTTATTGTGCCTAGGTGTTGATGAATCAATTTTGACTTATAGCAACCCCATCTGACAGAGTAGAACCGCCCCAATGGGCTCTACTTGGATAACTGTTCTATCTTGGTTGTAATCTTTTTGAAAGCCCATCACCAGGTTTTTCTTCCATGGAGCCACTGGCTAGTATTTGGATAATATTACTGACCACCTACCAATATTGGGCACTATTGTAGATATTGAGGACACAGTGGGGACAAAATGTACCTACTGGTGGAGGTAAGAGAGTAAATTAGAAAATATACAAGGGGGGCTTCAAAAAGTTTGTGGAAAAATTCCATTATCTTTTTTTGTTGTTGTTAGTACACTGTGTATTCTTTTGGTTCCATTATCTTTTTGGTTTTGGTTCCATTATCTTTTAATTCCATTTTTCCCCACAAATTGTTTGAAGCCCCCTCGTATGTGTCAAGAGTCCCAGTGTGGCACTATGGATTAATGCGCTGGACTGCAAGGTCAGTTTGAACTGCAAGGTCGGCAGTTCAAGCTCACCAGTAACTCCTCGGAAACCCTATACAGGGTTTCTATGACTTGTAATTGACTCAGCAGCACTAAACAACAACAACAACAACAATGTATGTGTCAATAAGATAAAAAAATAATGCCTAAAATGGGGCTACAATGTGCCCAGTGAAGGAGGCACCCTCTGGAGCCTCTACATTACATAAGACCATAAGTGGAATCCTGAACCCCATCCAGAATCTTCTGAGGTGGGAAATTTCCACTTGAAGGGATAAGCAGACCAGCCTGAAGCAGCTAGAAGAACAGAAGATGCTTCTTGAAAGAAAGACTGACAGGAAAAATAAAAAACAATAATGGCAGTCCAACTGATTACTACAAGAATAAGCAAGTTGCTTGCCTAGGAGACATCAGGGCAAGTGGTTGGGTCCCCTCAGGGCAAACAGCCTTCCAAATCTAAGACTCGAAGGGAATACATGAGCAGAAATGCACTCTGACTGGTGACCATGTTGGTCATCAATAAGGGGAAGTGAGGGAAAAACAGCAACGAAGCTGCGAGCTGAGCCCTACCGTGTTCAATAGATTCCTATAAAGCCGGGTGGAGACCTGGTTGGCCAACAGTGTGGCAAGACCTGGGGACTCCTGGGCCCAGAGTCAGTGACAGCCACAGAGGACTAAAGTGGAGAGTGAAGCGTCCAGCTGTTAAGAAGTGAGGGCATATGCACAAGAACACCCACCCTTACAGATAATACCCACTTGACCTGGCTTCAATGGATGGATGATCAGAACTCAACTAGAAGAAAGAGGAAAAAAAGAGTAATCTGATACAAATTTCATGAACTTGACCTACACCTATGGATACAGTAGCTCAAAAGAGGGAACAAATCTTTACAGCGAAGATCATTCCCACCCCCTCCATATACAGAATAGACAGGGATGGGCAACTTGGACACTGGCTACCCAAAATGGGGGGTGGGGTGCGGTGGTGGTATAAAGGCAAGAAGTGACTGGCTTACAAACTTTGAAGAGGGAGCTTAGATCCAGAAGACGTGGAGGAAGGTAGAATGTCCACTGAGTAGTATTCAATCTATCTGGGCAGGGCTGATAAAAGGATTTGCGAATAGCACTCATGTGGCACAACAGTGAATAATTACTATCAGGACTGACTGTGAGGGTTGGAAATGTAAAGGTCGACATTTTGTAGTAAAAGGCAGGGAGGGAGTGGTTGACTTTGCAGTCCAGGAGCGGAGGTTCATGGGACCATCAAGGGAGAAGAGCAGAGTGCCAGACCTTACCCAGAGAAACAGTGACGCCAGAGATGGAGGCAGAGACGATGACATGGAGAGATGGAGCGGCTAGGGACTGTAGACCCAGAGAAGGAGAGGGGCTGTGTGCTGATCACAGAGAAACAGGCTGTTAGGATATACCCTTTGATTGGTTGATGATGCATGCAGGGGATTATAATCATGGCAATGAAACGATACACTATAGGATGAATGTAAGCTAATGTTCTCTCATGTAAACGATCACATAATTCACAATAAAACATTAAAAAAAGAGAGGAAAAAAGGATGAAGCAGGAAGAGGGTCAGGCAAGGTGGGGTGGTGATGTTGTAAAGGGAAACACCTAAATTACGGTAATACTTTCAGTGACCCTGCCCTTCACAGTTCCTCTGTTGATGGGCATTTTATAAGGGACAAAACCTTATTGTCTTTCATTCATCTGTCATCTTGGCTAATTTTTATGACCAAGAGATGGAGGCTCTTATGCTTCTGTGGAATCTCCAACTGGTTTTATGAGGTGGCGTCGTCTTAGCCCTAGAGTAACCAACGGCTCTATGTTCCTTGCCCCATCTGGTGGCAGGACTCAGAGTGGGTAAGTTTTACCTATAAATTGTTCTACCAAAGGCAGGGCCAAACTGAGTACTGGGATGATCATGGTGAAGTGACAATATGGGCTCTACCCTCATGATGCACTCAGGAAGAACAAGAAAATGTCTCAATTCTGTGTGTGCTGGAACTCAAGAGACAACAACCCCACGGTCTGGGCGCACAAAGGAAGCTTTAGTGCCCAGCTAAGTGAGAGCACTGGAACAGTGAACAGAAACCACAAGCTTAAACTAGATACAGTCATCCCACAGCAACCCTAAATCAAAAAGGGGCCCTCCTTTCCTATCTTCCCATGTAAAGTCCCCAGACAGACTCCGATTGGGCCAATTGGGGTCACGTGTTTCACCCCTGACCTAAACAGTTGGCCCAGAAGGTACAATAATTGGTTGGTAGCAGTAGGCAGAGGTCAGAGAAGGTAAGGACGCTGGGCATGGAGACGGAAGTTCACTAGCAGTTGTGCCTTTCTACAGACTTACCAACCTCTGGCTCTCTTACACCTTCTGGGGCTTTGCACATAAAGTTCCCTCTTCTCAAAAACACCTTTCCCTCCACTCTGCCGGCATTCCCCATTCTCTTCACTAGGTCTCCGCTCAAATTTCGCTTTTTAGTGACCTTGGGAGCCTCGGCACGGGACCTAGGCACCACAGCCTCTGTTCATTTGATTTGCTTGCTGTTTGGTAGAAAGTGGCTCTGGCTTCTACCAAGACGGCAGTGCCAGCAGACCACTACAGCCTTGAGATGCTGGCCTCCTGCATCTCAAGGCGCTCAGGGAACGTCCTGTGGGAAGGGATGACAAACACAAGCGCTCCCGCCCACGTTCAGACCCCTTCCCGTTGCTACCCGCACACCCACATTGCCTCGGAAGTACATACTGGCGCGCACGCGCGCGAATACGCCCACCCGTGGACCACCGGATCCCGGCATACAGGCACACACACGCCCACGCCCGGCCGCCCGCCCACATGTAGGCCTCTACCCAAGCCACAAACAGAAGCACGCGCAGGCGCGCGCATATGACAGTCGACTCTTAAGCACAAAACTCACAGTTGGTTGCACACGCGGCCCAGAGCTCCCGCTCCTCCCTCCCGGCCTCGCCCGTCGGGGGCGGGGCCCCGCTGGGGGCGGGTCCTGCGGCACCGCCCGGGAAGCTGCGCGAGGCTAGGCGGCCGCGGCAACATCCTTCTTCTCCTCTTCCTCCGGGTCCAGGCGAGCGGAACGCGGCCAGGGCCGAACCGAGGGCCCCGAGGGCGCGGGCGGAGCGGCGCACGGAGCCATGGCACACCAGACGGGCATCCATGGTGAGGATGGATGGCGAGAGGGGAAGGGAGCTAGGAGGGGGTGTCCTCTCGCGGCTGCGCCCCATTCCTGGCTCTCGCCCTTTCCTCCTCCCCAGCAATGGCCCGGGGAGCTTCCTGTTCTCTTTTGCAGCCGCGGGTCGCCTGGGGTGGGCATATCATAGGGGGAGGGGGTATGGACTTGGATCCACAGCCTACACAGCTGAGGAAGGGATATATGTGTCCACTTTGTGTACTTGTGTGTCCATCTGGGTCTAGGAGTGCATATTTATTCTTTTCTGGGAGTGGGTGTACAGTCCTGTGTGTACACATCTGGATGTGTCTGTGCACGTGCACATCAAGGCTTGTTCGTAATGCACATGGACCAGTGGTGTTTGGATGCTGTGTAGGTTGCATGGGACCATTTCTAGACATCAGTGTTTTCGTCTGTGGGTGTCTGTGCATGTGTGTACAATTTGGGCATATCTTAGTAGTCATTTGTTACCATGGATGCATGTATTGGATATCTAGATATGGTTTGTGTGGGTGTGTAAGGAGGGATCCTGGCCTTTGGCTCCTCTCAGGACCCTCACACCTCCTGCACACTAGTCTGGGGAAAACCTGGTGCAGGACCCTCAAAGTGGGAGGAAGAGAGCCTCCAATCTGACCTTGACCTGTGACTTCCCTCCCATTTTCCACTCTGATCTCCTGATCTGGTAGCTGCCACAGTAGAATAATAGTCCTACCTCTAGGCTGGAGGCAGGGAAGAGGGTCCAAATACGGGGTTTGTGGAGAGGGTCCTGGCCCAAGAGAACCCAGGCCAATCTTCCCTTTCCCTACGAAGTCTTTCTAGTCTAAAATATCACACGCTTACCCTGGGGGCCCCAGGTTCCTTCTCAGACAGGCTAGAAGAGGAGCAGTGGACAGGGGTCAAGACCCTGGCCCTACCTGGACCTAAGTCCCCAACTGTCACTTGCCTGGGAAGGCTGCTTGGCCTGTGGTGAAGGTCCAGGCTGCTTGCCCAGATAGGCTTTGGTGGTTTGGCTATTAGCCACTCCTCCCACCACGCTAGAATCCCCAGTCCGAGGCTGCCACCATCGACTTGCCTGACCACCTGGATCCTTCCTGGCTTGTGGTTGTGGTCACTTGGTGGCTGGACCGCCCTACAAGGGCTTCCCTGGCCCCACCCCCTCCCCTGCAGAACCAGAGAAGGCAGGGGCTTGGGTCAGTGCTTCCCCTCACACCTCCAACAGGTGGGCCAGCATTTCTCAAGAGGAGCTGAAGGGACAGGCTTTATGACTCAGCCCCATAGGAGGGGAGTGGCCTTGGGCCCCTTCCTTCCGCTTTGGCTGGCCACTGTTGGCACTTCCAGGGAAGAAGGGCCCCCCCCATAGGCTAATAAGCCCTGTGGCCAGGATTCTGCAGGCTGCCCAGGGAATCACTGGGGTCAAACCCCTAGCCTTCCTTTTGTCTGTGAGTAGCCACACTGTTCCATTTCTAGCCTGGAGAGGTGGCAGGAGAGATCACCCTGGATACCCAGGTGCCAACCCTGTCCTGGTCCTAGGTGTGAATAGGCTGACCTCACAGTGGGGCAGCGGAAGGACCTGTAACTTGAGGCTTATGGTGTGAGGGAGGCAAGGCAGCCTGGGGGTGGGGTGCATGCATCTTTGATGCCAAAGGCTCAGGTGTCCCAGGCCTACTAGCCTCTGGATTATTGATGGTGGTTGGGGTAGGGAGGGGGTGGGGATGTCTCTTCCTGCTGTTTCTTCTTCAGTGGTATCCGTTTGCCCTGGTAACATTAGAAGGGACATACCAGCCTCTTCCTTGGGGGAACTTATTGACTTACCCTCCCAGAAGGTCTGAGCAGTTCAGTCCAGCCTGCCCACTATCACTGTAGTAATCATGTTTAATCATTTTTCCTTATTGCTAGTGGGCCCGTCACACTTTTTCCCTTTTACCCCTCTGGACTTGGGGGTATTAGCTCTACTTTATAGGTAAGAGGAAAACTCAGAAGTCAAAGGTCCTAAAGTAAGGCAGAAGTAGAGCTCTAGAGATCAGACTTTTCATGGGATTTGCCACTGGGTAGTAGTGTTCTGGAGTCCTGGTGTGGTGCTGTGGGTTAATGCACTGGACTGCAAGGTTGGTTTGAACCACAAGGTCGGCAGTTCAAGCTCACCAGCTGCTCCTAGGAAACCCTATACAAGGTGGCTATTGGTTGGAACTGACTCGATGGGACTTAACAACAATAACAAATACTGTTCTGACACAGAGGGGCTGTGTCTACCTGCTTACAGCGCTGAGCTCCTCTAAGCCCCCAGGACCTGCTGGGCTTAGGTAGGCCCTGCCCACCCAGCCACCTTTGAAGGAGCTACACAGCCACAGGATCACCTTGCAATGGTGGGGGGCGGGCACCTTGTGGACATGATCAGGGCTTGTTTTCCTAAAGCCTCTCCAGCCCCTGAGCTGCCTAAACCAGGCCCTATAAATATTCTCTGACCTCAGCGCTCCAGCTGTGCTCCAGCTTGAGTTCTCCTGACCTCTGGGCAGCCTCAAGGTTACCTGGTCTGGCCCTGCTCACCAGGGAGACCCAAGCAGGACCCTTCCTTACTCGGCGCTTGGTTTCTGCAACTAAACCATTAGTGGGACTGTACTTCCTATGGCTCCCTAGCTCCAACCACGTCCCCACCTCCACACTGGATAGAGCCCTCGCTTACTGGCTATCAGTTTCTAGCTCTGCATGCCAAGTAATGAAGATGGGGTCTGTTTGGGGAGCTCCTCTTCCAGGCAGCTTATTGCCCCTTCACAGCTAAGGGTGACAGTGGCTTTTCATTTCCTCTCAGGGTCAGACTAGCTGGCAGCTGTGTCTGCGTGTATGTGCCTGTGTGTTGGTGTGTGTATGTGTTTGTATGTATATTCTTGTGCAAGGGAGCTTCAAAAAGTTTATAGGAAAATTTCATTATCTTTTAATTCCATTTTTCCGTGAACTATTTGAAACCCCCTGTATGCCCTCTGGCCTGTATGCATGTAATAACAAAGTTTTCATTTACCTATTTGTGTGTTTTTGGAAACTTGGAGGCTCTGTGTGTGTGTGCTGCTGTGTCTAAATGTGTCCATTTGTGTCTGGCCTACTGAGTGTGTGTTCATGTATGAGTGTGTTTGCATTTGTGCCCCTCGCCTTGTGTCACAGAAATGTGTTTATGTGTGCATGAGTATTTGCATGGGCTGCATTGTATATGTACACATTGGCACATGCAATGTGTGTGTGTGTGTTTTAATGGGCATACAAAGGGGCTTCAAAAAGCTCATGGAAAAATTCCGTTATCTTTCCATTCCATTTTCCCACGAACTTTCTGAAGCCTCTTTGTATCTGTGTCTGCCTGTGGGGGTGTTTGTCCATGTGTTCCTGTGCCTATGGATATGGCAGAGCTGGGAGTGTCCCAGCTCAGCCCAGAGGTGGGCTTTTCTCGGGGACGGGAAAAGTGGGGGCATTCACTCTGGGCTGGCCCAACCTGCCCCAGAACCTGCTCTATTCTCCGGTGGGCTGGCCCATCCCCACCCATCTTGTCACCAAAGCTGTTCTAGCCAGCAGGACACCCGCCTGCCACCTCTACTGGCTAAATTTGGGAGCTTGTGTTCGGCAGCCGTCTCAGGTTCCCGGTCACATGGGGGGCTGTATTTAACCCAAGCTCTCAGCTGGGCCACCAGACCCTTGAGGACAGAGTAGATTGACGCACACCCCTGCCCACCCTGTCTACTCGGCCCTCATCATGTTTCTTATTCTTATAGCCACTGAAGAGCTAAAGGAGTTCTTTGCTAAGGCCCGGGCTGGCTCTGTCCGGCTCATCAAAGTCGTCATTGAGGACGGTGAGTGGCCCCCATAGACTAGGGCCTGGGCTGGGGGCTGGGGGCTGGTCCCAAATGCTTCTGGTGGGGAGACAATGTTGGCCTCTGGCTGCTCCAGGACCTTGTTTTTTATCTGGGAATGAAAGGGTGAGGTGACTTGAATGAAACACCTCATAGGGGAGTGTGGAAGTGGGCTGATCATAACCCCCCTGATTCAGGGCAGGGAGCCCTGTCCTAGGGACCTGTCCAGTCTCCCTAGAGGTGGACCTCGTTAGCACCCTGGGCTGTGCTCAGTAGGGGATAGGGAATAAGTAAGGGCAGGCAGCCAGCACAGCCAGACTAATGCCACTGCCCCCCATCCCCCCGTTTGTGACCCATAGGCCTGCCTGGGGTGACTCAGCTGCCAGCCTGGGGTGAACTGAAAGAGGCAAGAGGGAGCCTGCCTTTTGGGAGTGCCCCACAACAGGGAGAAAGGACTTACGTGCCCAGTTCACTCTCAGAGTAGGATCTGGGCATTCTGGAATTGTCCAGACCTTGGTCCCAGACTCTTGGGGCTTGTAGAGAAGGGAATGCTGGGATGTAGGGATGAGGGGCCTTGACCTGAAGCCTGGAGTGGAGAGGGTTTGAAGAAGCAGGAGGTTAGACTGAGGTGGGAATTTAGGGGAAGAGGACCCCTCCCCTTCTCTCTGTCTGAGGGGCTGCCTGTGAAGGTGAGGGATACGAACTCTGAGACTGGCAGTGGGCTGCTTCTCTCACAGGTCCTTACTGTCATGCTGTGGTGGACCCTTTGGAGGCTCCCCGAGTGGGCTTTATGCCCTACTGACTTGTCTCACATTGAATTGGCTCAAAGCAGTTTCCACTGAGACTCAGGATTCACCGTAGGCTTTTGACCCGGTACTATGCTGGACTTTGTCCTGGGTCCCCAAATTAGATGTTCACAGAGGCTGAGGCAGGGCTCATTGTGGTGGGTTATTAGTGAAGACGTCCTGGGTGGTGAGCTACAGCCCCCCACTTAACCAGACCCCAGGTGTCACCCTTCCCTGTTGCCTCCCAGACAAGATGTCCCTGCAGACTCTGAGCAGGTGCTATTTCTAGATGGGCTCTTACCTCAGTTCTGTGTTATGGTTGTTGGGACACTTGGGAGTGATAGACAGGAGGATCCAGGCCATACTGGCATGTGGCCACTCCCATCTCCTGACATGGCCACAGGAGTGTGGCCCAGTGTGGCCAGAGTTCCTGGTTTTTCTAGAGAAGCCATGAGCTGTGAATTCCACTTATGTAAAGTTTCTCAGTTTGAAACATTGGTAACAAATGAAACAATGTCGTTATTAAGACTGTGGATACTGGTTTTTAGCCCTGATCTCATAGGAGTTCTGGGGAGAGTAGACAAGGAGACCCAAGTTCCACAGAGAGGGCTGGGCAGGTGGGCCTAGTATGTTCAGGATTCTCCCTTGTCAAATTTTTCCACTTAACTCCACCTGTGCAGATGGGGTTGGTGCTTGGTGCCCTGCTAATAGACCCAGTGTGTCTCCAAATCAACCAGGCTCTGGCGCTTACACCTGACTCAACCACTTTGTACCAGCCAAGGAGGTGGCAGAGCTTTTGTGCCCAGGCATTGGGAAGTTGACTGCTTTTGCTTTGTCACTATTTTGGGAGGGAGCTACAGCTGGAAGAGTGAAAGCAGGTTCCTGTTTGTATCGTGTCTCACGGGAGCCCCTAACCCCTCTTTCTTAGATGCTCCTGTGCCCTGAGCCTATAACACTACCTCTCTCAACATATTTGTTCTGAGAGGAATGGGCTGGGGTCTGCTGGAGCCCCAGGTGAGGGAGGAGGGGAGCAGGAGACGGCACAGTGGGTGCTGAGCAGCTGTGCTGATGGGGTGGGATCCGAGTGAGCCGCTGAGTATGTAGGTATCTATGAGGGGGCCACAGTGTTGGTAGCTGTGGGCTCTGGCCATGTTTTCATGTGGTGGTCTGTTGAATGGACTGGCCATATTCTCATGGTCACATATGTGTACACATGTGTGTGTGTGTAGCGGGAACAGGCCCTAGCTGGCAGCTTCATGCCCTTACTCATCCATTCACTCACTAACTGATTTCAGTGATGACGCCTCCTGCCTCCAGGACATGGAGGCTCCAGGGACAGCTAGGGTGAAATGGCCACAGTCAAAGGTGGAGACAGGAGATAGCCACTCTTCAGCTCACCCTGCCTCTGTCCCTAGAGCAGCTTGTGCTGGGCGCCTCGCGGGAGCTGGCAGGTGGCTGGGACCAGGATTATGACAGAACCGTGCTGCCTCTACTGGACACCCAGCAACCATGCTACCTGCTCTACCGTCTTGACTCACAGAATGCCCAGGGCTTCGAGTGGCTGTTTCTTGCCTGGTCACCTGACAATTCCCCAGTAAGTACAAGGGAACCCTGGCCTGTCCCAAACTTGGGACTGGAGAGGGTTGGGTGTAAGCTCAGAGACAAGGCCCTGCCCAGGGGTATCTTACAGAGAGACTAGAGGTCTGCTCCTTGAAAATCTAAAAATCTGCCCTGGGGCTTCTAAGGGGAGAGATGGTTGGGTCCTGCCCCACAGAGTCTGAGAGAGGGACAAGGCCCTATGCTTTGGAGCTTGGGGTCTCTTAGAGCCCTCCTGAATGCATCAGCCTGGCTCTGGGAGGTGGAAGGGTTGGCCTGAATGAGTGCTCCCCCTACTGGCCAGAGCCAGCCCTGCTGCATTTCCCACTTACACGCTGCTTCTGTGCAGCGCCCTCTGCTGGGTGCATGGGTACAATGTGCTGGCTGGGTCCCCACTCAGAGGTTCCTGCCTATGGTGGCAGAGACAGCTCTGCCTCAGGGGTCTCAAAGCTTGCCCCCACCTTTCAGGTACGACTGAAGATGCTGTATGCGGCCACACGGGCCACAGTGAAGAAAGAGTTTGGGGGCGGCCACATCAAGGATGAGCTCTTTGGAACTGTGAAGGTAGCCCTCAGCCTCTCCCCTCTACCAGGACCCTGGGCCACAACCAACCCCACCATCTGGGACCATAGCCTACAGCATGTGGGTGTTGTCAGGGCACAGAGCAAGGCTGTGCTTGGCTCAGGGACAGGATGAGGGTATCCAGGGACTGCAAGCTGGGGTTCTCGCAGAGATGTCCATCTGTGTTTCATTTCCCGGCCAGGATGACCTCTCCTTCGCTGGGTACCAGAAGCACCTGTCATCCTGTGCAGCGCCTGCCCCGCTGACCTCAGCTGAGAGAGAACTTCAGCAGATCCGTATCAATGAGGTGGGTGTGCTGAGCAGCATGGCAGGAGTCCCAGCTAGGAGCGAGCCCTGGAAGCCACATCAAATTCCCTGCTATTCAAGCCTGTGTCCCCTTGGTGCTGGCAGACAGTGACCTTCACTCTCCCTGTCTCCTCAAGGTGAAGACAGAAATCAGTGTGGAGAGCAAGCACCAGACCCTGCAGGGCCTTGCCTTCCCTCTACAGCCTGAGGCTCAACGGGCACTCCAGCAGCTCAAACAGAAGATGATCAACTACATCCAGATGGTGGGTACCCAGTCCCTGTGTGGCCCACGCACACCCGGCCTGCCACTGCAGCTCAACCATGTGCTCGTAGAACAAGCTGTTCCTACTCTGAGCCTTCTGTCCATAGATGAATGCACTCTCTTCCCTGCTCACACACACGTCCATCTGGGAGCACGTGGCCCCAATCCTGCCTGTCTATCCTAAACACACACTCCCCTAGGCTTCACACTGACCCCTCAGTCACCAGTCCCTCTCGTCCCCTTGGTACCCCTCCCACCAGGCAGGGTCCCTTTGCCCCATTGATCCAGGTGCAACCTCATAATTGGCTCTGCCCTTCCAAGGTGCAGCCCTCTTCACTGTCCTATCCACCCCTTATGGGAGGTTTACTTTCAAAGGGACAGAGGGGCCATTGAGGAAGAAGAGAGTCCTGGGAAATGGACACACCAGGGTCCACCCTGGTCCCTATCTGCCACTCAAACTCACCTCAAGGGCTCTTTGGTTACTCACCACTGGGTGCCCTAACATCTCCCTGTGACCCTTGGCAGAAGTTGGACCTGGAACGGGAGACGATTGAGCTGGTGCACACAGAGCCCACAGATTTGCTCCAGCTGCCCTTGAGGGTGCCCCGAGATGCTGCCCGCTACCACTTCTTCCTCTATAAGCATACCCACGAAGGTGACCACCTTGAGTCTGTTGGTGAGTAGCTGTGGCAGGACCCCTGAACCTACAGCAGGGTAGGCTTACTGTTGGGGGCTTCAGCTGTGTCTGGGTCTGCCCAACCTCATCTGCATGCCCTTCCCCAGTGTTCATCTACTCGATGCCAGGCTACAAGTGCAGCATCAAGGAGCGCATGCTCTATTCCAGTTGTAAGAGCCGCCTCCTGGACTCCGTGGAGCAGGACTTCCAGCTAGACATCGCCAAGAAGGTGGGCACCCATCCTCCAGGGCCCACCTCTCTACATGGGGCACTGAGAGCCCTGCATTGATGGCAAAGCAGGGATTATAGTTCTCCACTGATGGATGGAGAAACCAAGGCCTGCGGGGGAGCCTTGCCCAAGATGGCCCAACTGACCAATGGCACGGGCAAGCCCTAACCCATCTTACCCTCTCCTTCCCCAGGATGTGCAGGGCAGCAGGCCTCAGGTTCTGTGTTCTTGGGCTTGGCTTTCTAGCTGGGGAGCTGGGAGGAGGCCTCTGAATTTGGGGCTAAGACATTGAGGGGGTGACCATAGCTCTACCCCATACAGATTGAGATTGGCGATGGAGCAGAGCTGACAGCTGAGTTCCTCTACGATGAGGTGCACCCCAAGCAACATGCCTTCAAGCAGGCCTTTGCCAAGCCCAAGGGTCCTGGGGGCAAGCGGGGCCACAAACGCCTCATCCGAGGCCCTGGTGAGAATGGTGATGACAGCTAGGAGGCTGGACCTGAGCCAGGCTGGCGTGGGGCTGGGGGCCACCCACCCCTGCTCCTCCTCCTTCAGCTTGGGCTCCCAGAGACTGAGCTGACTGAGCACCTTCTGTAGCTTCTGAGGGCCACTGGGCTGACATTTTGTGACCCTCCTCCTATTGTTGTCCCTGTCTTTCATTCACGTTCCCAGGGATCTGGGGTCCTGCCTGGCTGCTCAAGAGGGCTGGCTGGACGGCCTAGCGTGACCATTGGCCCTCAGGGGAACTGAGACTAGGGTCTCAGAAGCCTTTGGCCACAAGGGGTGGGGTCCATTAGCGCTGGGACATAGGATCACTGCAGGATGGATGGGTGAATGCTGTATTTTCTAAAGAATAAAATATTTTTAAATCAACATCTGAGGGACCACTATTGGGCACTGAGATGGGGAAGGCCTTGTGCATCCACCTTTCCCTGTCTCAACTCAAGAGGAGTACATCAGCCTGCTAGGTGGAGGCCCAGCCCTCCTGGCTGTGGGAATCCGAGGGGCATGTGTGGCCACATAGAAACAATGGCACTGCCTTATGCAGGTCCTTGACAGGAACCTGGCCCAGGAGGCGGGCACACCTCTGCTGCGTATAAAGGGTCTGGGTGTCTTTGTTTCCTGTGGCTGCTTTAACACATGACCACAAACAATGGTTTAACACCACACAGATTTAGTAGCAGACCATTCTGGAGGCCGAAAGTCAGAATTGAGTCTTCTGGGGTTAAAATCAAAGTGTTGGCACAGCTCATTCCTTCTGTAGGCCAGAAATTTCCTTCTGGAAAGAACCCATTTCCTGGCCTTTGCTAGCTTCTAGAGGCTGCTTGCACTTCTAGACCTGTGGCCCCTACGTGTCTCAAAGACCTGTGAACAGCCTGTCTCCGACTTGGCTTCCGTCTGCTCCCATCATTGTAATGTGGTCTTCTGCAGTGAAATCGCCCTCTATCAACCTCTTAAAGGACACTTTGATAACATTTAAAATAATCCAGGATAATCTTCCCATCTGCAAAGTCCCTTTTATCATGAAAGGTATCCTCAGGTCAGGGAAAGAGGACATGGATAGCTGTGGGACATTTTTCAGCTGACCAGTGGGGAAGGGCTCAAATCTCTAGCTTTCCCAGCTCTGTGGAACTGAGGCTGTGTTGGGCACCATAAGCGCTGGAAATGTTTCTGTCTGCCAGTTCCCTGCCTGTCAGCTCGTCAAGTCTCTCCTGGGTGCCTGCTTTCCTGCTGCTAAGGGAGGCAGAGCAGCTGCTGGGGAGCTGGGGGAGGGGACTGTTGAGTCCACGTTCTCAGTCACAGACTGAGAAAGTTTCCTTTGGGCCTGGGGCTCAACAGGAGCTAGAGCCTCAGTTTGTAGCTCTGATGGTGGGTTGCACTTTATTCTGGGAGGATGGCCTGGGCAGGAAGCACAGGGCAGTGTCCTGTGCCGTGCCTAGGGTCTTTCTCAGCTCCTGCTAAAGACCCTAGGTTTGAAGGGAGAGCTGGGATCCCAGCCAGAACCTATAAGAGGTCTGCCCTTGGCCATTTGAAGCACTGGTTTTCAGCTGTTGCCTCCAGGCTGCTGAGCCACCTGAGCCTGTAAGCCACCTAGATACCTGGCCTTGGAAGCTTGAGGTAGGTGTGGCAAGTGCCCAGCCCTGCCTACTCCCAGGGGAGACTACATTTGCTTGTTCATTCATTCAAACCCTCAGCCTCCTCACTGTGCCTGATCAGAGCTGAGTGTTGGAATCCATTGATACAGCAAAACTTGAGCACCCACCATGTGCCAAGCACTGTGCTGGGCCCTGAAATACAGACAACAGTTGATCACTGCCCGCAAGACATAGTGCTGTTAAATGTCTTCAAGTCGTTTCCAACTCATAGTGACCCTGTATAGGGTTTCCTAAGGAGTTCTGTTAGCGTAGTGGTTATGAATTGGGCTGTGAACCGCAAGGTCAGCAGTTAGAAATTACCAAGTGCTCAGCGGGAGAAAGATGAGGCTTTCTGCTCCTGTGAAGATTTACAGCCTCGGAAACCCTGTTCAGGGTCGCTATGGGTCGGAACCAACTTGATGGCACTTTAGAACAACATAGGGTTTCCTAGAGTGGATGGTGGGTTTGAACTGCCGCCACTGTCGTTAGCAGTCCAGTGTTTATCCTAAACCAGGGCTCAAGAAGACATTTTAGTAGAGGAATAAGGCACTGAACCATTGAAAAATCAGTGATGTATTTCAGCAAGTGAAACTGCTCAGAAAAAGGAAGACAGCAAGTAGAGGGAGCTCTGGAGTGCTAGGTCTAGGGTGGGAGGTTTATGAGGGTCAGGGAAGGCCTCATTGAGATGGGGACAGGTGAACAGAGACTCCAGAAAAGGTGGAGGGGGCCACATGGAGGATCCAGGTAGAGAATAGCATGTTCAAAGGCCCTGAGGTAGGTAGATGTGTTCAAGCCACTGTGGAGGTCACTGTGACTGGAGATAGATCAGGGAGGTAGGGTATGGTGGAGCAGGTTCCACAGGGCCCTGTTGGTCATTATGGGATGTGGATTATGGCTGTGACTGTCTGAGCAGAGGAGGGACATAATAGGACTTGGGTTTTAATGGGTACCTCCAGGGTT
Source organism: Chrysochloris asiatica (assembly GCF_000296735.1). Lineage (NCBI taxonomy): Eukaryota > Metazoa > Chordata > Mammalia > Afrosoricida > Chrysochloridae > Chrysochloris > Chrysochloris asiatica. The sequence goes on along the minus strand of NW_006408868.1, from coordinate 840,751 downwards.
CAAATGAAAACAGACCGTGGAGTGTAAGAGCAGCAGTTGAACAACTAGTGAGGAGGTAACTGTATGGGTCCAGGCAGTAGGTGATGGTAGCTCAGGCCAGGTTGTGATGAGCAGTGGGCAGATTCGGAAGGTGGAACCAACATGATTGCTGTGGGGGTGGCGGGAGTCTCAGGTTGTTCCGGGACTCTGGGCCAGAGCAGTCTGAATTCAGTCACCTAGGTCAGGAGGAGCCGATTAGGTGATGAGCCACAGGGTCCCCGTGGACCAACTGTGGGCCTGCCCCCAAGGAGGCCTGCTGCACTCTGATGGGGATCTGGGGTAGGTGGGCATGGACGGAAGGAAGGCAGAAGTGAGCAGGTGCTGGCTGAAGTTTTGGGTGAAAGATTTCTCTTGCAATGGGGGAGTTGCTCCAGCCAGGACTCAGAACACCTGGCCCAGAAAAATGGAACAATCCCAATTTTTCACTGAGCTTGTACCGGACTTGGCCTCTTTCCTCCTGGTCCTCCAGCAGACAGGTGTGAGGTCCTGGAATGTTGTGGATTCTTGGGGGAGAAGGGGCAAGGGCTGCCTCTCTGAGGGGCTTGTGGAAAGAGGAAGTCTGCCATCTGGCTATGCAAATGATGCCTGACTCAAATCACACATACACCCCTGCCCCCAACCCTTGCAATGTATGGGGTGGGTCCCAGGAGCCTTGGGGAGGCCCTCTCCCCCACCCCCGTTCACTCTCAACTGTACTTGGAAGCAGAACAGTGGTTTTCCCAACTGGGGCTCCAGACTTGAGGAATAAGCAGGGAGTGGGGGCTACCTGGCTGTTGTGAAATTCTCTGAGCCACCACTACTGGGAGAAGGGACCTCAAGCTTGAAGCCCAGTCTGCCAACCTGCTCTCTGGAGAAGCCATGGTAGGACAACAGCCTTCGGCCCCGGGAAATGGGCAGCCTAACAAGGGGTGGGAGGGCAGTGAGCCTAGGGGCTACAGGAAACAGTGAAAGGGACCTCACAGCCCTGGGGACACATGGAGCCCTGGAGACATGAGAGCCGAAACCATTCTCTGAGCAGTGAAACTCAAACTATTGTGTGGATGAGAGACTGAGGCCCCAAACTGCAGTCTGCTGGTGCTGGGGCTACAAATCAAAGCCCTGATGCCCAAGGCTGGGCTCCTGCCACTTGGCTGCCCATCCCTCCATCAGATCTGTTCTGACTCATACCAGGTTGAGTGCCCAAGGGCTGGGACAGGTGAGGTAAATGGGTGAAAGCTGAGCACTGCCTGGTCTAACCAGGGGCGGCTCTAGGCCTGGTGGCCATGGAAGGCAGAGCAGGGAGCCCTCACTCTTGCTTGGATCTTGGTCAAAGGGAGATAGAGGGGTTAGGAGGAGATTGGCAGAAGGCACGGGGCTTTTCAGGGCAGTGGGAAAGAAGAGAGCAAGTGCCACCTTGCTCAGGAGAACAGAGAAAGTGGAGGAGAGACCCAGTGGGTCAGGTGACCACCTCACCCAGCCCACCTGACTCGTTGGTTCTGGGTTGTGAATAAAAGCTCTAAATCATGAGGCTGAATTCCAGGTCTGAGTTCTGAGTTCAAAGTCTGAGTTAAAGGCTACGTCTGATACCCGAGTCCAGGTTCTCAGAGATTTCACAGCCAAGTTCCCAAATGAGCCTTGGGGAGGTGGTGGGGGGCTGAAGGAGAGGGAGGAGCCTCCCTGGGGGTTTGGGTCCCTGGGAAGTGGGGCTGGTGGAGGTGGAGCTGGGGCTGGACACTCACACGACCCCCTGCCCCTCAGGACCGCTTTTGTGGTGCTCTGCACCCCCTATCTCTACTAGTGCAGGCCTTGGTGCTGGCCATGGCACTGGCCCTGGGTAACCTGCCTGCCTTCCTGCCCTGTGAACTTCAGCCCCATGGCCTGGTGAACTGCAGTTGGCTGTTGCTGAAGTCAGTGCCCCACTTCCCTGCAGCAGCACCCCGTGGCAACATCACCAGTTTGTCCCTGCGCTCCAACCGTATCCACCACCTTCATGCCTCTGACTTTGCCCACCTGCCCAACCTGCGGCGTCTCGACCTCATGTGGAACTGCCCACCAGCCAGCCTCAGTCCTATGCACTTCTCTTGCTACATGACCATCGAGCGGGACACCTTCCTGGCTGTGCCCACCCTGGAGGAGCTGAATCTGAGCTACAACTACATCACAACAGTGCCCGCTCTGCCCAGCTCCCTTGTGTCCCTGTCCCTAAGCCGCACTAATATCCTGGTGCTTGGCCCCACCACCTTTGCTGGCCTACATTCCCTGCGCTTCCTGTTCATGGATGGCAACTGCTATTACAAGAACCCATGCATGCAGGCCGTCAGGGTGACTCCAGGCGCCCTCCTTGGCCTGGGCAACCTCACCCACCTATCACTCAAGTATAACAATCTCACGGCTGTGCCCCACAGCCTACCTCCCACTCTGGAGTCCCTGCTGTTATCCTACAACCACATTGTCAGTCTGGTACCTGAGGACCTGGCCAACCTGACCGCCTTACGTGTGTTAGACTTGGGTGGGAACTGCCGACGCTGTGATCATGCCCAAAACCCCTGCAGGGAGTGCCCACGTGGCTTCCCTCGGTTGCACCCCAACACATTCAGCCACCTGAGCCACCTTGAAGGCTTGGTACTGAGGGATATTTCTCTCTACAGCCTGGACGTCACTTGGTTCCACGGTCTGGACAACCTCACAGTGCTGGACTTAAGTGAGAACTTTCTCTACAATTGCATCACCAAAACTATGGCCTTCAAGAGCCTCAAGAAGCTGCGCAAGCTTAACTTGTCCTTTAACTACCACAAGAAGGTGTCCTTTGCCCACCTGCACCTGGCACCCTCCTTTGGGAGCCTTATCTCCCTGCAGGAGCTGGACATGCATGGCATCTTCTTCCGCTCGCTCAGTGAGACCACACTTCGCTCACTAACCAGTCTGCCCATGCTTAAGAGTCTGCGACTGCAAATGAACTTTATCAGTCAGGCTCAGCTGGGCATCTTTGGGGCCTTCCCCAACCTGAAGTATGTGGACTTGTCAGACAACCGCATTAGCGGAGCCGCAAAGCTGGTGGTCAACACCAGGCAGGTAGACGGTGGGCAAGAGGTCCGGCTGCAGTCTGGGTACCTTGCCCCAGGTTCACTGGACTCCTTCAGCTCTGAGGACTTCATGCCAAACTGTAAAACACTTAACTTCACCTTGGACCTGTCACGGAACAATCTGGCGACAGTCCAGCCAGAGATGTTTGCCCAGCTCTCACGCCTCCAGTGCCTGCACTTGAGCCACAACAGCATAGCACAGGCGGTCAATGGCTCACAGTTTGTGCCACTGACCAGCCTGCGGGTGCTGAACCTGTCCCATAACAAGCTGGACCTGTACCATGGACACTCGTTCACGGAACTGCCACAGCTGGAAGCCCTGGACCTCAGCTACAATAGCCTGCCCTTTAGAATGCAGGGCATAGGCCACAACCTCAGCTTCTTGGCCCGCCTGCCTGCCCTGCGCTACCTCAGCCTGGCACATAACAACATCCACAGTCGGGTGTCCCCGCAGCTCAGCAGCAACTCACTATGGGCGCTAGACTTCAGCGGTAACTCCTTGAGCCGTATGTGGGCTGAGGGAGACCTCTACCTCCACTTCTTCAAAGGACTGAAATGCCTAGTGCGGCTGGATCTGTCCCAGAATCACCTGCATGCACTCATGCCTCGCACCCTAGACAAACTCCCCAAGACCTTGCGGCTGCTGCGTCTCTCTAACAATCGCTTGGCCTTCTTCAACTGGAGTAACCTGGTCCTCCTACCCAACCTAGAAGTGCTGGACATGGCAGGAAACCAGCTAAAGACCCTGACCAATGGCAGCCTGCCTGTGGGCACAGCCCTCCAGAGGCTAGACCTCAGCAGCAACAGCATTAGCCTGGTGGCGCCTGGCTTCTTTGCCCAGGCCAAAATGCTGCGTGAGCTCAACCTCAGGGCCAATGCCCTCAAAACAGTGGAGCCCTCCTGGTTTAGTCTTCAGGCAGGCACCCTTAAGGTACTGGATGTGAGCGCCAACCCTCTGCACTGTGCCTGCGGGGCAATCTTCGTGGATTTCCTGCTAGAGGTTCAGGCTGCTGTGCCTGGTCTGCCCAGTCACGTGAAGTGTGGCAGCCCGGGCCAGCTGCAGGGCAAAAGCATCTTCACACAGGATCTGCGCCTCTGCCTCGATGAAGCCCTCTCCTGGGACTGCTTTAGCCTCTCACTGCTGGCAGTAGCCCTGGGCCTGGCTGTGCCTTTGCTGCACCACTTCTGTGGCTGGGACCTTTGGTACTGCTTCCACCTGTGCCTGACCTGGCTTCCCTGGCAGGGGCGGGGACTGTGGCAGGGCACAGATGCCCTGCTCTATGATGCCTTCGTGGTCTTTGACAAAGCGCAGGGTGCGGTGACAGATTGGGTGTACAATGAGCTGCGGGTGCGGCTGGAGGAGCAGCGAGGGCGCAAGGCACTGCGCCTGTGTCTGGAGGAGCGAGACTGGCTGCCTGGCAAGACACTCTTCGAGAATATATGGGCCTCGGTCTATAGCAGCCGTAAGACACTGTTTGTGTTGGCCCACACCGACTGCATCAGTGGCCTTTTGCGGGCCAGCTTCTTGCTGGCCCAACAGCGCCTGCTGGAGGACCACAAAGATGTGGTGGTTCTGGTGATCCTGCACCCTGATGCCTACCGTTCCCGTTACGTGAGGCTGCGCCGGCGCCTCTGCTGTCAGAGTGTCCTCCTCTGGCCCCACCAACCCAGTGGCCAGGGCAGCTTCTGGGCCCAGCTGGGCATGGCCCTGACAAGGGATAACCACCACTTTTATAATAAGAACTTCTGCTGGGGACCTACAGCTGAAGAGTCCTAAGCATGTGAGTTGGTGACTCTGAGCACACCCCTACCTCCACCCTCTTACCTTGCCTTTCTGGAATTCCCTCACCTGCCTCACACTGCAACTCCACTGTCCTGACTCCCCCAAACCTTGCCTATAAACAGTTGCTCAATAAATACTACTGGAAGGCCAGACAGCTAATCTTGTGTCATTAGAGGTTTAGGGGGAGGAGAGAAGAGAGAACTGAGGTGGTGATGTCTGAGTAGGTAATGGGCAGAACAGAGAGAGGCAGAGGCTGGAAGGGGGCTTACATTGAGGAAGGGCTTTCTCTTTTTTTCTTGAATGGGCAACAAAACCTGTTGCAAGTCAATGGGAAGGTGTCACTGGGGGAAATCACCATGGAGAAAAGGCCCCTGGCCTGTAAGGGGTGGGAGTGGGGCGGTTAAAGGCTAGTTTGTTCATGGGCTTCTTTTGAGGGCAATCTCACGATGGTCCCTGGAATGCGGTGTTGGTCTTTCCCAGAGAGCAAAGTGGGTCTCCTGCCCCTCCAGCCTCTGCTGCTCATGAGTCTCTCACCTACTAGACTAAGAAGGCTTTGAATGCAGAGAACCTACAGGACTGCTTCATTTTTGGCTTCCAGCAAGGCCTGGAGAGGCAGTAGCCCTGGGAACCTTCATTCCCAGGTTGGTGATGAGGGCAATGCAGGTGATTGCGACCTCTAGTGGTCATGTCTGTCTACCAAGGTGGGGACCTTGCCCCACCTCTCAGAGCTGAACCCACTTAGTAAGAGGTGCAGTATCTGACTAGGATGGCATGTGCCAGGATTCTATGCTTGGTATCCAGTGTAGATTTCAAGACAGCCAGCTTGTTCAGGGTCTGCACGCTAGAAGGTGTGAGGAATTGTGGGTGAGGTCAGGCCCAGAGCCCTTGAGCAGCCGTATCCTGGGTCTGCATCATCACCAACTCCATACCTGCCCATACCTGGTCTTTGAGGGCAGGGGAGTCACATGCAGCCTGACAGCTAGAACTGGGGCCTTGCTGTCAAGAGAGCTGAGCACAGCTGGGCTACTCAGAGCCTGTCTTAAGCAGCTAAAAGTCTGCAGACATGGCTAACTTTGCTGCCTGCTTGTGGGTAATCCTGGGGTGGGAGTTGCTTTTGCCTGCCCTCCAGGCACAGCTAGGATGGAAGCAGAGGCCACCTTCCTCTTTCTGACTTGGGCACAGAGGCTCATGTGGTGGGCTATGATCCCTCACTAGCAGCTTACCTAAGGCAAAGCCAGAAGGAAAGTCTCTGGCCCTCAGATGGGTCAGAAGCCCTGTGTGGGCTGTGACCTGAGAAGGCACATCTGGCTCCTGAAGGATCAGATTGGAAGCATGACATGGCCTCATGAACTTCTCTGGCCTGGGTTGCAGGGGACTGAGTAAACACAATAGCTACCCTTCCTCCCCCCACCACCCCCAGCTGAGCCTCCAGAGAGGCCCCTGCTGAGAGGCTCTAACCACATACATCCCAGAACAGGAACAGGGCCCTGTTTTGCATAGAGGAAGTATAATCTGCTTGTGTCTCAGGACAGCCAAGTCTAGCCTCTGGCAACTGCCAGGTTAAGCCTGCATATATCTACCCACTGACCCCTTCCTGTTCACAGTCCTGGATCTTTGGAAGCTGAGGACTCATAGCTGGGCATTTGGAGATGAAGCTGGGGCTAGTGGGTCCAGCTTGAGTGAGGTTGTGGGTCCAGGGTACTTGACCCACTTGCAGGGAAACGCTCTGCTGCTATCTACATGACTGGTAGAGAATGGTTCCTCTATCCCAGGGCCTGTAAGAGGCGGTAGGGTAGAAGCTGGCTTAACTGTCACCAGGAAGGGTACTTGTGGTGGGACTCTGGCCCTCTCCACCACCCAACCAGTTATTTTTGACTGTCATTGTTTATGTAAGGCAGGAGAAGATTTAGGATTCGCGTCATATTACCTGGAACTGTTCTGAGGTTATCTTGGACAGGTGGCCTTTCCTTTGGGAGCTTCAGTTTGCTCATCTGTAAATGGGGACGGTGGAGTTACTCTGCAGGCCATTCTAAAGATTAACAGTCACGTATGTAAACACATGACAGTCCTGTTAGGTTTCAGTTGTCACTATCAGATATGGGGATGTGTATTCAGGATCCCCAGCTGATGGGGTTTTAATGTTTTCTCTCTCACCAGAGAACAATCTTTTCAGGTCAGGGAGCCTGCTCTTAACCCTGAGTGGGGGGGGGGGGGGGGTCAGAGGCAGATATGATTAAATTAGAGGCTCATTGAAGTGGGAACAGCAACTCCCTTTGGGAGCATTATTCCTGGAATTCCAGGGACAGTCTACAGACTCTGGCTCTGCCTCCTGTGTTCTGTGCTGGGGGTGGAGTGAGAAGGGTGGTGGAAGTAGTGGACACCAGACAAGAACAGGCTAGAATACAAGGGTCAAGAAGCCTGGTAGGAGGAATTTCTTAAATGCAAGGGCATTTTCTCTACTGAGATTATAAAATACCACTCACCCTTTCCCCTCTAAGACAAGATAATTAATGCCCTGGCTTCTAAATGTTCTTGGGACACTTCCCTGACAGCTTAGAGTTGCTTATTCAAGTCAAGTTTCTCATTTTTAAGCAGCTCACAAGTCCGATCTGTTTCCGGCAGCTCAGCTCATCCTCTGTTCCCTTAGCTCCCAGCAGCAGTGAGGAAACGGCACTGAGAGATCTTGTTAAGCCAGCTGACACTTGAGTTCTCTGAAGAGGAACAGTGGGTCTTCCTGAAGCACTCAGGATATTGCCCACTACTCAGAGAACAAAGACACATTGGAAGGAAAGGAGGCAGAGGGAGTTTCAGGCGGGAAACCATGATTTGGCTGAGCTCTTTCCAGGGCTGGTACTAACAGACTGGGTGCCCCCAAGAAGCCCGGGTCCATCCCTAGTGTCACAGGAAGGAGTGCCAGTGCCTCCCTCCCAGGAGACGAGGAAGCATGACTCAGAGAGGTGAGTGCTGACTCCCATCCTCTGGCTGCTTGCTCTTCTCCATCCAGTTCGTCCACTTTCTAGTAAAGCAGGTGTGGTGCTGGTGGTCCTCACACTCATTGAAATCTCATTTGTTGACTGCCTGCTGTGTGCCAGGTACTGTCCTGGGTGTTAAGGATAAGAAGTGAGGAGAAAGAGAAGTACTGGTCCTCAAGGAGACTATATTAAGGCCTAACAGGAAAATCTCACTCGGGAAAGTCATGGCGGTGATGGTGCTGGGGAGGTCGACTGATGGTCAGAATGCTGCCTTAGCCAGAGCACTCAGAGGTCTCCTTGAGGACACTTGTCCTGAGTAACAAGGGACAGCCACACCAAGATCCAGGGGTGAAAAATCCAAACAGAGAAACAACAGCCAATACCAAGGCCTGAAGCCTGAAGAGTCTGGAATTTTTGAGGTCAAGATGCAAGGCCTAATGTAAGTCATATCAGAGCCATGGGGAATGAGGCCAGAGAGAGCTATGTCAGCCTGTAAGGAATCTGGAACCCAATCTGAGTGCAATGGGAAGACCCAGAAAGATTTTTAGTAAGAGAGGGATACAATGTACGTATTTTTTTTCCAAGATCCCCCAGGCTGCTGTGTGGGGAGGCTGGGGTAGATGGCACACATCCTGGTAGCACGCCCGGTAGTAGCAGTACAGTGAAGAGAAATTGCCTGACGAGCTGAACTTACAGGACTTGCTAATAGTCAAGATGAGAGAGGCCTGAGTGACACTCAATCAGATGGCAGGCACATGTACAGATGAACTGAAAGGCCAGGTCTGGGAGAGATCATGGAGTGGATGGGGTTTGAGTGCAGCTAGAGATGAAACTGGAGGGGCTCTGAACATGCACAAGAAGACCAAGCCAAACAGACCAAGAACGACTGGCTCTCAAAAAGTAAGGGATAATAGTCAGGAGAGGTTAGTGCATAGCTTCGAGGAGAAAGCTTTCAAAAGGTAGCCACGGACCATATCAAATACCACTGAAAGAGCCCGTGAGGAGAAGACAGAGCTGGCACTGGATTTGGCAAAAGGAAAGTTGTTGGTGACAGTGGCGAGTGACCTCTAGAGGGACCAGGGATGAAAGGTTGAATGGACGTCTGAGTAGATAATGGACAGAACAGAGATGGACAGTGGCTGGAAGGGGACTTAGGCTGAGGAAGGGCTTTTTTTTTAACGGGCAACAAAACCTGTTGCAGGTCAGTGGGAAGGGGTCAACAGACGGGAAGAAACTGAAGACTGAGAAGAGGTGGTAGGAGGCATGAGCTAGAAGGGATGGGATCCAGAGGAGAAAGTGAAGGAGGTGAGGAAGCAAACCCCTGCCGCTTCCCCTGGAGGGCACAAGATTACCGGCACGGAGGCAGGTGTGTGGACTTGGTGCCAGATGGACAATCTGGTTGCGGCTTTCAAAGGAAAGTACGAAGTCAAGGCAGGAGCTGAGAAGTGAGCCAGGGAAGGGAACCAGCAGCACCAGGAATGTAGCAATGCAAGTTGTCCATTTGAGATTTGAGGTGAGAAGTTTAAAGATAAACTGACTTCTACAGTGGCATCACTTTTTCCTGAACTGTTCAGTAACTTGGATGTAGCTGGGTCAGCCACTGGGTAGACGAGATATTGGGGCAAGCAGAACGGAAGGTTCTGCCACCCCAACAGGTCTGAAGCCATTACCAGAACACCAGTATATTGTTATATATTTTATACATCCACACAATACAGACCATATTAAAGGGATGAAGACAAATTATTTTTTGATTCAGTAGCCAGCAGAAGGACCCACCACTTACACAGGAATTCCTTTTTACAACTATGTTTTGTACTAGAGATTTGGTTTTAATGTAATTTAATTCACATACAAAGACAACTCTGTGGCTGTATATGGTCTGGGATTGGATCATGGAGGCCACACTCAGGCCTGAGCAGAAACCAGCTTGCTCATGCCTGAGAAGTAGGATCTCTCTCTTTCACTCATTACTTCAAAATGCAGCGGCCTCCTGCAGAAATTGCATTCAGCTGAGGAATGAGGTTTCAGCTCCAGCCCCACTTGCTTCCACGTGGCCAGCAGATTCTCTGGGAGGAGAAACGTGTTGAAAATGAAAAAGAGTATAGACCCGAAAGAATTGAAAACTTAAGTCCACATCAAATTTCATACACAAACATTCACAGTATTATTCATAACAGCTCCAAAGTGGAAACCACCCAAATATCCCTCACAGATAAACAAAATGTGCTACATCCATACACTGGAATGTTATTTGCCAATAAAAAGGAACGAGATACTGATTTAGGCTACAGCATGATTGAATTTAAAAACAGGGGGCGCTAGGTAGAAGAAGCCAGGCACAGCAGACCACAGAATGTATGATTCCATTTCTATGAAGTATCCAGACAGACACATCCAGAGACCTTAAAGCAGGTAAGTGGGAGCCAAGGGTCAGGGAAAAGGGAGTGACTGCTATTGAGAATGGGGTTTCCACAGTGCTGATGATTACCTAATTCTGTGACTACAACAAAATCCACTAAACTAGATACATTTTTAAAGGATGAGTTTTACGGTAAGTGAATTTGAATCTGATGAAGCTGTTATAGAAATATAAATAAAAAAATTGAGAAAATATAAATTAAAAAACAGAGAAACCAAAACCCCCCTTCTGGTTATATTTTACAAGCCTTCAGGGAAGATGCTGCCCTGACATTCTTCACAAGAGTGGCCCAGAAGCCTGTGAGGAGGAAGGAGGGCTCAGGAAGGCAACGTATCTGTGAGGCAAGAGGCAAGCTGTGGCGGAAAGCTCAGTCTTTGCTTCTAGGCGGGTACAAAATCAGAGGAAGGTATGAGAGTAGAATAAAACAGTGAGCCATTACTGTTAGCAGAGAGGGTAGGTGTGAAATGAGTTTGGGGACCAGCGGTATGGAGAAATGCAGAGGCCTTGATGGAACTCAAGTCTTCACAGGTCTCTCTTTTCTGGCAACTGCCATTACTGTGCATCTTTAATTCATGTGCTCAGGGGCACTGGAACCACTGAGTCCAGCAGCAGCCCCCTCCCAACTTTCAAAATGATTCCCACATCACCTTAAAGAGAATCAAAAGACTGACTGTCTTTTAGAGTTTTGACCTTCAGAGGCACATATAGTTCCCCATTCTTTTTGTTATTTTTTTACAGTTGTGAAAATATATATGACACATTTACTAATTCACCATTTTTCAGGTGTACAATATAAGAATGTTGATTATATTTATCATGCTACACAAATATTGCCCATAATTATCGCCTGATTTCCCACCAACCACAAACAAAAACTCACTGCTTCCTAATCACTAAGAATCCCTCGCCATTCTTTACTACTTGGAAAAAGCAGCAGCAAACCTGAATACCTCTGAAGACTTTCGATTATAAAGCCAGCAAAGCCAACTTTCTGTACCACCACAACAAAGCACTTGCAGCCCCCCAGGTACTCACTGAGGAAGTAGTCCATCATCTGTGGTGTGTGGTGAGGAGTCGGGGCGATCCGTAGGAGCTCTTCTCCTCGGGACACCGTGGGGTAATTGATTGCTTGGACATAGATGTTATGTCTGCTCATCAGCTCATCACAGACTTCTGTGTTTTTAGCAGCATCAGCAACCTAAGTGTGACAGTGAGAGAAGGTGAGGTGACTCCTAGAGAGCACAGTGCCCACAGGGCTCAGGCTGGAGAGCCAGATGGTGGTAGTGTTATACAGCTGTGGGGAGAGGGAAAGTGCTGCCCAAACACCTGCAATTGAAAGCGCCTGGCATTACTCAGTGGGGCCCACAGAACTGACACCATATTATAGGCAATTTCCCTCCCACCTCTGGCACGAAAAGGGAGTGGTTCAGTAACCCCAGTTCACACCATGACCTCCACACCTGGGAATGTGTAAATCCTGGGAGTGAAAGTCACTAGTCAAACACTGCCAACTCAAGGGTTACACCACCAGGGATACCATTTGCAGCAGGAAGGGCAAGATCTAATTTAGAAGTGAACTGAATAGTAAGCCACACTTCAATGCTGGACAAGTTCAGGCTTCTGGGGTTTTCCATGTGAGTTCAGGGAGATTCTATCTAGCCTGCTAGTTCAAAGACTTCATTCTCATTGTGAAGTCAACTGAAGCGGAAACAGCAGAGGGCCACTGGTTACAGCCCTCTGCCCACAGTCACCCTGCCCAAACCCAAGCTCATGAAGATGTCAACCACAACTGCATGGGACCACAGGCCATTACCCGGACAGGGATGATGTGACTAGGGCAGTGGACCACCGGAAGGCCAGCATCCATTAACATCTGCCTCATGAGCTTGACGTTCCGCTGGTGCTGGCGGCGGAGTGCCCGCCCTTCAGCACTCTTCAGGATCCGCACAGACTCCAGGGCTCCAGCCAGCAGCATGGGTGGCAGAGACGTGGTGAAGATGAAACCAGCAGCATAAGATCGCACAGTGTCGATCAGAGAACTCGTACTGGCAATGTAGCCTCCAACACAGCCAAAGGCTTTGCCTGGAAGGAGATAGCGCCATTTAGAACAGCAACAGCCTCTCAGTGCGCACAGTTAAGGTACTTGTTCCTTAGCTTCTTAATTTCCCCTGAGACTGAGGCAAGTACAGGGATGCCCATCTCTTTTTAAGAAAAAAAAAAAAAAAAGGCTGAGGAGTTATGGAAGGGTTCTGTCTGAAGTAACACAGTCTATCCGGTGCCTGACCTGGATCAAGATGCAGGTCTCCCTAGAGCAGGCCTGGCACTCCATGACTGTTCAGTGTGCCTGAGTATCAAGCTGTGGCCCCTCCTTCCACCAGTTTAACCACCCCAGGTCTGTTTCCCACGGGCTGTACTGTCTGTGCTCTCTGTAACAGGATCTGAGAGGCAGTGCTTGTACATCCCCTCACTGAACATTACTTTTGAGGCTGGAATGTAACCCAGATAAGCCTTAACTGCTTTGGTGTGACCAATGCTATTTCCTGTTTAAGTAAACACAAATGCCCTTGCTGTCCACTTGAATCCAACTCACAGCAACCTAGAGGGCAGAGCAGAACTATCCCCCATGAGCCTTCTAAGACTGTCATCATCACGGGAACAGACTGCACATCTTTCTCTCACGGAGCTGCTGGTGGGGTCAAACAGCCGACCTCTTGGTTAGCAGCCAAGTGCTTTATACCTTGACAATTAGTATTTGCCAGGTAAATATGAAAACTAAGAACCTGTTAGGGCTGATTTAGAGGCAGCTTTATGTTTCAGTTCTCACTATAATCTTGGTATAATCTGTATCTCCAGTTTCAGGATTAAGGACTCCAAAAGAATCCACACATATATTGTTTTGTAATTAACATTCCTGCTTGAACTCCATGCAGGGCTGGGCTAGTACAAGCTCCCACCAGTGGAAAATTTCTCCCCAGCCCTTTCCGGCTCATAATGACCATATCTTTGAAGAGCCCACGTCATCAGAGGCTCTAGAGAAGAAAAGACTTGAACAAGTGCTTTCCCCTGGCAAGGCTGTGCCCTGACAACACCCAAGCTCTTCTGGTTTACACAAGGTTCTCACACTCCTTGACAATGCTAAGGAAACTCATTTGTAAACTTTCCTTTACCAAGCGAGAGTTGCAAAGTGGCATTTCAGCTGACAGCAGCATTGGTCTACAACTACCTAATTTCTGAAGATTAAAAAAAAAAAAAAAATCCCCCATGCAATTTACATTTTCACCTCTATATACCTTTAGGATCCACCTAGGCAAAGGGAAAGTCTATACTAATTGTCTGCAAATAACTTCTCCACAAAATTTCTGAGGCAGATCCTACTGTTATTTTCACTATATTGATGAGGAAACATGTGCATAAAGGTTATGGACGAGCCCAAGGTCACAGAGCTAGCTAGTGAGCTATGCAGCCAGGATATTATCACCTAGGGCCATACAACACAGCCAGAGTGAACTGGAATGAATGGTTTCCACAGGATAAGCAAAGACCTCAGCACTTCACAACACCTGGACATTCTAGAAGAAAAAGTACTAGAATTCACCTTTTCTTTTTCATTTAATAATTTAAGTCTCATTTTTGAAAAAAGATGAAATAATAGAGATGAAGCTAGAGTACTTTACGATCACTCCTATCAATCCCATTATACCTCCTGCCTTCTCTGATACAGTCATGAAAACAGGTTTGCTGTAATTTTGTAGAGCCCTGGTGGTGCTGTATGTAAAGCACTAGACTACGGAACACAAGTTAGGCAGTTTGAACCCATCGGCACTCCACAGACAAAGATGAAGCTGTCTGCTCATGTCAAGATTTACAGCCTTGGAAACCCTTTATAGGGTCACTCTGAGTCAGAACTCCACTGGTCTGTCAGTTTGTTGCACAGTGGTAGCTTAGGAGTTGCTGTGATTCTAGAAGCTATGGCACTGGTATTTTAAATATTAGCAGGGTCACCAATGGTAGGCACATTTCACCTAAGTTTCTAGACAAAGAGGAGGAAGAAGAGGTGGACTACTCCTGAATCTTCAGTCACTGAAAATCTTACGAACAGCAGTGGACCACTGTTAGATAGCACCAAATATTGTCAGGTAAAGTGCCGGAAGATGAGCACCTCAGATTGAGGACACTCAAAATACGACTGTCTCCTCAAAGTAAAGTTGATTGTGATGACACCAATGGAATAAAGATTTCAAAACTTTCATTTGCTAATGGGGCACAATAAGGAGAAACAGCTGTAACATCCATTAATAATCAAAACATGAAATGTACAACATAAAAATCTAGGAAATTTTAAAAGTTGTAAAAAATGAAATGGAATGCATAAACACCGATAACCTGGAATTAGTGAGCTAAATGAATTGGTATTGGCCATTCTGAATCCGACAATCACATGGCTTATTATGCCAGGAATGACAAATTGAAGAGGAATGGTGCCACATTCATCATCAAAAAGAACAAATCAAGATTTACCTTTAAGTACAACGATGTCTGTGATAGGATAAAATCCATATGCTTTCAGGAAAGACCAGTTAATATCACTATTATTCAAATTTACACACCAATCACGAAAGCCAGTGATGATCAAATTAAAGAATTCTACCAACTTCTTCAGTCTAAAATTGATCAAACAAGTGATCACGATGTATTAATAATTACTGGCAATTGGAATGCAAAGGTTGGAAACAAAGAGGAAGGATCAGTTGTTGGAAAATATGGCCTTGGTGACAGAAACGATGCTGGAGATTGCATAACAGAATTTTGCAAGACCAACAACTTCTTCACTGAAAACACCTTTTTAAAACAACATAAAAGATAACTATACACATGAGCCTCACCAGATGGAATACACAGAAATCAAACAGTACATCTGTGGAAAGAGACGATGGAAAAACTCTGTATCATCAGCCAAAACAAGGCCAGGGCAGACTGGGGAACAGGCCATCAACTGCCATATGTAAGTTCAGGCTGAAGCTGAAGAAAAAATTTAAAAAGTCAGTAATAGCAAAAATAAGACCTTGACCATAACCTACCTGAATTTAGAGATCAACTCTGGTACAGATTTGATGCATTAGACACTAATGATCAAAGACCACAAGAGTTGTGGGATGACATCAGGAACATCACACACAAAGAAAGCAAAAAGTCATTAAGAAGACAAGAAAGACTAAAGAAAGACTAAAACGGATGTCAAAAAAGACTGAAACTTGCTCTCCATCGTAGGGACACTAAAGCAAATGAAGCAATGAATAGAACAAACGGCAGCTCGAGAACACAAAGTCAGTACAATGAAATGTACAAAGATCTGGAGTTAGAAAACCAAAAAGGAAGAACACGCTCAGCATTTCTTAAGCTGAATGAAATGAAGAAAATGAAGAATTATATGAAAAAGAGCCAATGGTACTGAAGGAAGAAGTTCAAGGTGCACTGAAGGCATTGGCAAAGAACAAGGCACCAAGAATGATGTAATACAAATGGAAATCTTTCAGCAAACTGATATAACACTGAAGATACCCACTCATCTATGCTAAGAAATGTGGAAGACTACCTGGCTAACTGATTGAAAGAGATCCATATGTGTGCCCATTCCAAAGAGCGGTGACCCAAGGGAATGCAGAAATCATCAGACAGTATCATTAATATATTGCCTGCAAGTAAAATTGTGCTAAAAGTAATTTAAAAACAGTTGCAACAGTTCACTGACAGGGAACTGGTCAGAGGTTCAAGCTGGATTCAGACGAGGATGTGGAACAAGGAATATCATTGCTGATGTCAGATGGATCTTGGCTGAAAGCAGAGGACACCATAAAGATGTTTACCAGTAATTTATTGACTATGCAAAGGCTTTTCATTGTGTGGCTCATGCCAAGCTATGGACAACATTGCAGAGAATGAGTATTCCAGAACACTTAATTGTGCTTGTAAGGAACCTACACATAGACCAAGAGGCAGTAGTTCAAACAGAACGAGGGGATGCTGAATGGTTTAAAATTAGGGAAGGTGTGTGCCAGGGTTGAATACTTATTCAATCTGTATCCTGAGCAAAAAATTCGAAAAGCTGGATTATATGAAGAATGTGGCATCAACATTAGAGGAAGACACTTTAACAACCTATGATATACAGATGATACAATCTTGC
Source organism: Chrysochloris asiatica (assembly GCF_000296735.1). Taxonomy (NCBI): domain Eukaryota; kingdom Metazoa; phylum Chordata; class Mammalia; order Afrosoricida; family Chrysochloridae; genus Chrysochloris; species Chrysochloris asiatica. The sequence goes on along the minus strand of NW_006408868.1, from coordinate 824,289 downwards.
TTGCTGAAAGTGAAAAGAATTTAAAATATTTACTGATGAAGATCAAGGACCAGAGTCTTCAGTATGGGTTGCACCTCAATGTAAAGAAAACAAAAATTCTCATGACTGGACCAATAAATAAGATCAAGATAAATGGAGAAAAGACTGAAGCTGTCAAAGACTTCATTTTGCTCCTATCAACCATCAACATTTATGGAAGCAGCAGTCAAGAAATCAGACGTATTCCATTAGGCAAATCTGCTGCACAAGACCTCTCTAAATTGTTCAAGAACAAAGATGTCAGTTTGAGGACTAAAGTGCACCTAACCCAAGCCATGGCATTTTCAACAGTCTCATATGCATGTGGAAGTAGACAATGAATAAGAAAAGACATTAGAAGAATTGATGTATTTGAGTTAATGTGTTGGAGGAAATATTAAAACTACTGTGAGAAGAACAAACAAATCTGTGTTAGAAGTACAGCCAGAAATGTTCCTTATGAGGCAGGATGGCGAGACTTCATCTGTCATACTTTGGTCATATTATCAGGAGGGACTAGTCCCTGGAGAAGGACATCATGCTTGGTAAAGTGAGGCTAAGCAAACAAGAGGCAGGCCCCAAAGAGATGTACTGGCATAGTGGAAGCAGCAATGGGCCCAAGTGTAATAACGATTGTGAGATTGGCACAGGACTGTGCAGTGTTTTGTTCTGTTGTGTATACGGTTGCTATGTGTCTGTACCGACTTGATGGAACCTAACAACAAGTTAGAATCAACTTGATGGCACTGGATTTGGTTTGGGTTTTAATTCATCGTTTATATATCTTATAAACTAGTCGTGAGTTTGAGAGAGAATTGTATTTCTCGTATGACATTATAGAGTTCTGGTATGGTGCTGTAAGATTAGCACTGAACTGCTAAACTGCAAGTTTCCACTCATTCCTGGGAAACCCTCTGAACTGGCACTGACTTGATGGCATATAACATTATATCACTCATGACATTATAATAGCAAAATAGTAAGAATTAGTAAAAAGGGATTTAAAACATTTTGTTTTGTACAAAACCATTTAAACGTCTATTGATAATATTTTCCTAATTTGCAGTTGATATGGTGAGGATGCTAATTCTATGATCAGTAGCATCATAGGCAGTAGATTTAGTATCAAAAATTTAATGAGGTTCTTACATAACCTATGTTAAACATACCTTATTCATTTAAATAACTAGATAAAATTTTAAGTGATATCTAGTATAATAAAATAAAACATTAATGTTGTATATATTATGTGCCACTCACCTCTTTTATTTTGGGGGCTGGGATTAGGAGTAAAGTTGGGGTTAGGGCTAGGCCTATGGTTCCATGTAGTGCTACGGTTATGGTTAGGACCAGAGTTACTGTTAAGGGTGGGGATGGGTTTGGCTAGGGCTAGGAGTAGGGGCAGGACTTGGTCTAGTTTTAAGGTGGCTGTTGTTGTTAAGTGCCAGGGAGTCAATTCCGACCCACAGCAACCCTGTATAGGGTTTCCGAGAAGCAGCTGGTGAGCTTGAACTGCAGGCTTTACAGTTTAAATGGCTTTGCAGTCTGGCACATTAACCCACAGCGCCACACCAGGACTCTAAGTTTAAAGGTTACAGTTAGGCTAATTGTTATTTATTTTCTTGAAATCTACTTAATTTCCTCTTCATTTAGAAGTTCTGTAACTATATTTCCTCTTTTTTGTTGTTGTTGCAAACTGGTAACTCTGGTTCCCTATTTTCAGTCTTGTAGATTTGTTTTACTTTGGATACTTCATCTGGGTTGAGTGCTGGGTGATACTGTCATGTGTTTTAATCTCAGGTTGCGGTCTGCTATTGTTGGTTCTCTGTCCCAAGAACTCCCTTTAGTATTTTTTGTAAGGTTGGTTTGGTTTATACAATTTCTTTTGATTTTTGTTTATTTGGAAATAGGATATGTCTTAACTTCACCGTTGCATTTGAGGGACAATTTTACTGGATAAATGATTCTTGGTTGGCAATTTTTTTCTTTCAGAGTTGTGTATTTGTCATCCCATTGTCTTCTTGCCTGCACGGTTTCAGCTGAGAAATCATCTTAGTCTTATTTCTCCCTTGTTGGTAACTTCATTTTTTCTGAACTATTCTCAGAATTCTTTTTTTTGGCTTTCAAGACTTTGGTTATGTCTTGGTGATTTTCTTTTGAAGTCTGTCCTGTCTGGTGTTCATTTAGTTTCTTGAATATGTTATCTTCTCATCTTGGTTACAAATCGGGCTGCTAACCTCAAGGTCAGCAGTTCGAAACTACCAGTTGTTCCGCGGGAGAAAGATGAGGCTTTCTGCTCCCATATAGATTACAGCCTTGGAAACCCTGTACAGGGTCGCTATGAGTTGGAACCAACTCCATGGCACATAACAACAACATCTTTCATGATATTACAGAAGTTTTCCTCCAATGATTTTTTGACCATTTTTTCTGGTTTTTTTGGTCTCTCTTCATGTTCTTGAATTGCGATCACATATAAGTTATTCTTCTTGATGGATTCTTAGGCTTTCTTTAGATCTTTTTTGACTACTCCTCTAGCAGATCAATATTGACTGATTCAGGCTCACCAATTTGACTTTCCATTGATTCAGAATTCTACTTCTCTGCCTCTTCAACGTATCTATTTTTAAAATCTTAGTATTAATCTTTTGGATTTCCATAAACTGCTTTTATATGGTTTCTAATGCTTCATTTGTTTGTTCTGGTAATATTTCCCTGAATTCTTCTGAAGATTTTTTTCTGTGTTCTACTTGCTTTTATCTACCACTTTCTCGATCATTCTCTCAGTCTGTTGAAGGTACAATAATAGCATTCTTTTTGCATATCAGGTAGTATGGATACTACTTCTGGTATATTTTCTAACTCTGCATTTTGGTCACTTGCTTGAACTACTCTGTTTGGTTACTTCATGTAAGCTGAAACTGTGTCTCCCAGTCATTGCAGTGTCATATTTGATTGATGATTGAATGCTGGTGTGTCACCTATCTCCTGGTGGGTGTGATAAATACTAGAAGTGTATACACAGTTCTGTTTCAACTGTAGTTCATGGTGGGTTTGTCTGATGTTGGCTGATAATTATCATTGCTGAAGTGGTACGTGACTGGGTTGTAGCACTTGCCCAGTGGGTGGAGCATAGATATGGCTGGCCATAAGGGTATAATTGATGTCACCTAAAAAATAGGTAATAGCAATAATTCACATGCCTCTAGACGTGAGATGGTATGTTTAGTGCCCAACCCAAGCAGATCAGAGGCTGAGCAGAAGGGGGTGCAACTGGTGCGCGACGGTGGGGCTGGCTATGCCCCCAGTCGACAAAAGGGCAGAGGAACAAGGGAGAACCGTAATTCCCTCATCGTCAACCTCTAGATCTGTGTTGACTAAAAGCTGCCCACAAAAGCTTAAGATGGCCATACTGTGGCAGGCCAGCTGACAACCCAACTATCTCTGTCCTCTTTCAGTGCTCCTGCTCAGCCTCCTCTCCCAGTCGGCAATCAATCGATTCACCCTTCTATCCTTCCTTCTGAAACTCAAGGTTCCAGAATTACCGTCTGTATCTGTTTCATTTGTTCTCCAGTGCCCTTGTTAGAGAGGGTCTTCTCAGCATATCTATCTACTCCATCATCTTGTCTTGGAGTGCCCTTTCTTTTTCAAGACAGGTGGATAATCTGAGGTAGAGGTACAGTGAATAAAGGCTCTTGCCCATGGCATGCTGCTAGAGCCACCACTAATTGGAATAAACTCAGAGGGCAATAAACAACATTTGTCGTGTTAGGCTGTAAGATTTATTGATTCTGGAAGCCCTACCACATGATTCCTGGGGTTCCGCTAAGCTGTGCTGCCACTCACTGGAACAAAAACTCACCTAGAATAAACAGTGGCCTAGGCTTTATCTGCTGTTGCATTGCTTCCTCATTTGATCAGTTAGACTAGTAAGTCCCTAAGTGCATGACAGAATGAGCAGAATATACTTACCAAGTGTTCCAGAAATAATGTCCATTTTTGGCATGACTCCATCCCTATCGCCAATCCCTCCACCTCGAGTCCCATATAGCCCCACTGCATGGACCTCATCCACAAAGGTGATTGCTCCAAACTCATGGGCAACGTCACAGAGTTCTTCCAGTGGGCACACTGCTCCGTCCATCGAGTGGACAGTTTCAAATGCAACAATCTTGGGGACAGAGGGGTCAGATCTTTGCAACAGTTCTCTGAGATGGTTGACATCATTGTGGCGGAAGATATACTTTGGCACTCGGCTGTTCCGAATCCCTTGGATCATGGAGGCATGGTTTCCAGAATCAGAGTAAATTTCACAGCCT
>NW_006408868.1:814593-818857 GCF_000296735.1 Chrysochloris asiatica | reverse complement strand
CCTGGCATCATCTTAGCCAAGGTAAAGAGGGTCGAGTCGTTGGCTACAAAGCATGAAGAAAACAAGAGTGCTGCATCTTTCCCATGGAGGTCAGCCAGCTCCTGCTCTAGGTCCACATGGAATTTACTGGTTCCAGAAATATTCCGAGTACCACCTGCTCCAGCACCGTGTTGTTTTAAAGTATCCCTGTTGAAAACAAAAAAGAGACAGACAAAAAATGAGAAAGACACCTCTTGGTTCTTTCTCTAGATGGTTTCTCTACCAACATGATGTTGGTTCTCTCATGTGAAACCCAGGGCCAAGAAGTTTCAACTAATTTCACCTTTAGAGTAGATATGAAAAGAACAAATTACTTCTATAGGGATAATCAAGAACAGTAACTGCTCATATAACAGTGACTAAGTACTCCTGATGAGGCGCTGTAGGATCAGCACTGGACAGGATTGTGTGTGAACCACAAGGCTGGCAGTTCAAACTCACCAGCTGATCCTCGGAAACCCTACACAGGGTCACCATGAGTCAAAATCCACTTGACAGCACTTAACAACACAACAACAAGTACTAAGTATTAGCTGAGTTAATTTACTAAGCTTCTTATCTCTGAGACAAATCACTCGCTCCAATACCATGACATCTTTTTTTTAGAAAAGTGATCTCTAGGGTGTTTACCTTAAACCAAATCCAAACCAAGTTCATTTCTATCAAGTCGATTCCATCTCATGTCCCTACAGGACAGAGAACTGTTCCTTCGGGTTTCCAAGACTGTCAATCTTCATGGGAGCAGCCTCATCCTTCTCCTATGGAGTGACTGGTGGGTTTGAACTTCTGACCTTGCAGTGAGCAGTCCAATACGTAACACACTTTGCTACCAGGCCTCCTTAAGGCCACCTTAACCTCTCTCCAAACTAGTCATATAATGTTAGAGTATGTCTATCATTAAATCTCACATGGGACTCTTTTAGACAGCCTGACCAATAATTCTTACAAGTGTCCTCCTTAGCCATGAAGGATAAGAATGTTGGAGTCCCTGGGTGGTACAAATGGTTAACAAACTTTGCTGCTAACTGAAAGAGCAGAGGTTTGAGAGCACCCTGAGGTACCATGGAAAAAAGACCTAACAATCTACTTCTGAAAATTCAGCCATTCAAAATCCTTTACAATACAGTTCTCTGACAAACACGGGACGTTATGATTCAGAATCGACTTCACGGCAACTGGTGGTGGTGGCTATTGCTTTAAATGTCATAAAGTTGGTACCAACTCACAGCGACCCTGCATAGGGTTTCCAAGACTTTTTAAATCTCTGTGGGAGCAGAGAGCCTCATCTTTCACCCACAGTGTGGCTAGTAGACGTGAACTGCTGGCCTTGTGGTTCATGTTGTTGTTGTTAAGTGCCATCGAGTTGGTACCAACTCATAGCGACCTTATGCACAACAGAAGGAAACACTGCCCGATCCTGGGCCAACCTCACTATTGTTGCCACGCTTGAGTCCAACGATGCTGCCAGTGCTTATACTATGGTACCACAGTGGTAGTACCATCCTTCTTTTTTCTTCCTATGTTTAACTGTTAATAATTCTTATATTTTTTACATTTCACTGTTTCTTTTGTAAAAAAAAAAAGAAAACCTTTTTATTGTGAATTGAGTGAAGGTTTACAGCATAGATCATGAGTTTTACATTCAACAATTCATGTACTTTGATTCATTACATGGTTGCAATCCCCTCCACGTAGAACAGTTAACATCATTTATCTCTCTTCACTTTAACTATGCATTCCTCCCTGGGTCTCCCACTACCTTCATCTTTTTTTTTTAATAATTTAGACCTAATTTTATTTAGATATATAACGTCTTTAAAAATCTCACCCACAAGTAAAAAATTGGTCATTGTATTTTACAAAGTGTATTATGTCACTACAGCAAATCCATCTCAAACAAAGAAGAGAGTGTATGTGGTTTCTCTGCCTTTAAAACCCTCCTGGTATCCACGTAAATGGTTTAACATTTAGCCGAGCTATCTAATCCAAGGAGACAGTTCAGTGAAGCTTGTGTCTCTTTAACACCTGTTATCAATTAATTCCACAGACGCGTATGAGACCTACCTGGAAAGTAAATTGGTAACATCTGTTTGATGAAGTACAGGTTATCTGAATAAAATTTATGACCGGTACCAGTCAGTAATCCCACAACAAACTACTGATTTGTAATGAACTCTGTATGGTTTGCATGTCCTTCAATAACTGAAGATTTTTCCTATTTTTTCTCCAGGTCTCAGTCTGGTAAAGTCTTTCTTATTGGTGGCCCCTGTAGTTCCAGAAAAACAGCTGCTGCCGTTTCCTTCTTCATCAAGAGACTTTTTAGTGCCTCTTAATCCTTTCCTCTGCTTTTCTATCTTCTGTGTCTCCAGCTGGGCTTGATATTTTCGAACGTTAGTTATTTGATTGGCTTTTGCTTCCATCCTTCCAACTAATGTCTCCAATGCACACTCTAAGTCTTCTTTCAACAATTGGTGATTCCTGGATAAGTTTTGTCAGCTGCTGGTGATCAAAGCTCATTTGCCCAAATTCATCCTGCAAAGTCGGTAAGACTTCTGACAACTCTTTATTCATGGTGCTGGAGGACGATGGTGTTATCTTCTTACTTTTACTACATCACGAAGACACTTGCTTTGTTCAAGGAACATTGTTAACTACTCGATCATTGCACAAGGCTTTATTGTGTTGCTTCATTAGATGCAAGACATGCTGAACATTGACTGCTACAGCATGGCTAGGGCTGGTGGACTTTCCAGCTACAAATGGCATATCACCCAAGCATAATCTATAATGTGGTTGTGCAGCAAATAGTTTCTAGAACCTCTCTTTTCTGGTGGTTTTGACTTCTTTTTTTTTTTTTTTTTAATTCTTCTTGTACTGGCAACATATGGAGATGTTTTAATCTTCAGAGATAAGCCTATTTGTTTCTAGACCAGTCTGCAACTGGGCTGCCTTAACTTGCATACGTTTCCTTTCTTGTTCTTCACAGAGCTTTGCTTCTAACTCTTGCTTTTTTTTTTTTTTTTTTTGCCCCGCAAGGACTTGCATTGTGGTGAGTTTGTTATACTCCTGTTCAAGAAGATCCAATTTCTCAAGTCTGGTATGAACATGAGTTTGATCTTGTTGTCATTCTCTTTCTAAGGAAACCTGTTTCTCTAAGACAGATGTCCTCTCCGTTTCTGCATGCTTTATCATATTTCTCATGTATTCCAGCTGTTTTTCTAAAACATTACATTTATTTTCTGCAGCTAACAACTGAGAAGCCAGTTCTTGATTCCTCATTCTTTGAATTTTCCCTTTCCTGTATCTGTTCATTCAGTACTTTCTTGTAGTCACTTGTTTCTCTAGCTAGACAAAGTTTTCACACTTTCTTCTGCCTGAATTCTTTCAAGTTCCAGATGGTGAATCTTCTCTTGAAGATTCTTCAAAGCAGAAAATATGGCTCTACTGTTGCTTTCTGGACAGGCAAATGCAGGCTTATTTGGGGAGCGTCGCGTATCACTATTAAGAAAAGGCTTATCAGGTGGATATACTACATATGGAGATGAAGAATGGTGAACTATATTTCCATTTGACCTTGATGGTTTGGTTAAGCTGTTTGACAAATGAGAACTAGAATTTGCATGGACTGATGCCACCGCTGCCGCTGCCATCTTTCAGCCTGCCCAGCAGGCCACTACAACTCTGGAGCAGTCAGGATTCTAGGGATCTTCCTCAAGATTCAAGAGTCGCCCACCAGGGGTGACCCCAAGCCGAAACCCTGATGGAAGGTGTGGGAGTCCATCTTTTTTTTGTGTGAATTATGTTGGTTTACATGGGAGAACATCAGTTTTACATTCATCCTATCGTATTTCGTTTCATTGCAATGATTACAATCCCCTCCATGCATCACCACTACCTTCGTCTTTCGTCTGATAATCTCCTCTTGTATATTGCCTGTCCTGTCACCCATGGTAATATGTGTCTGCCCTCTAGCCCGTGAATAATTTCCTCCATCCCTGTGTAACCATCACAGATTGTTTATCAAGAAAATCTTTAACTTTTTATAACATTGGTTTCATACAATGTTTGTCCTTTTGTGACTGACCAATTTCACTCAGCATAATAACCTCCAGGTTCAACCATGTTGTTAGGTGCTTCACAGATTCATCATTATTCTTCATCATTTTATAGAATTCCATAATGTGTATGTATCAAAGTTTAGTCATTCTGTTGATGTGCATTTAGG
>NW_006408868.1:810411-812613 GCF_000296735.1 Chrysochloris asiatica | reverse complement strand
GAGAACTGTGGCATATTTGTAAAAACCAACAGTGCGGTTGTTGGACTGAGAGTGGACAAGTCTCTGAGGACTCTTGCAATTCAAGGAGCTCACAGGGTGACTGCGGAAGGGATGTGACAGCAGAGTCTCCTAGATGGAGACCTATTGGCCTTGGTGTTATCTATGTTCAGGGCACTCAATCCAGAAGTAGTTCATGGGGGTCCTTGATGGAGATGGTTCCAGTGTTTGTTAGGAACCATAGGGAAGCTGGGGGCAGCATGAATGGTTAAATGCTGGTCTAGTGGCTCTGTGAGTTTTATAGGTTTGGAACTGAGCCCACCTGAATCCAGGAACCAAAGCAGTACAACTGGCCCTCACCTCACACTGGTATGGCTCCCAACCATGCCGTTCCAAACTCCTAGAGAGCAGGGCCTGCACTGGGGGTGAGATCCAGCCACACATCAGGTCATGAGGGGAGAGTACAGGAAAAGAAGAAATCATACTAGGATTCCCTCCACTACCAAAACCTCTGGCCAGTCGTTCATCAGTCAGTCTCCCTCTCTCGCTGTCCCAGCAAGTACTTCATTCACCTATCTAACCTTTCATCTGAAGTTCAGGGTGCCAGAATTTTCATCTGTGTCTGATTTATTTTGTTTCTTGTATCTTTGTTGTAGAGGGTCCATATAGTGCACCTGCCTAGTCCACCATCTTGCTAGAAGTCCTCTTAGCATACCTTTTTGAGATAGTTTTTCCTTTAGAGCTTCTAGGTTTGTATCTCCATGCATAGCTATAACCAAGGATATCTCTGTACAAGACTGCCTGGCATTTAAATTAAAAGCACACTCATTTGTGGATGGTGGTAATTTAAAAAATAAGCACAGTCAATGAGTCCATAAACTTGAACCCTCATACACAAAGGGGTTCCACCAACCACTTGCCCATTAGAGCTTTTTAAAAAGCAATCTATATAGTATTTGTAAATGGCTATCAATAGAATTTTACTAGAACCCATTAAAAACAAAGTTAACATAATCTAAAATTACAATAAATGGTAGACTCTGCAGTAGAAATGATCTCACTGGCATTTCAAGTGAAAGCTCTGAGTAAGGATTTGTTGTTGCTGTTGTGTGCCGTGGAGTTGGTTCCGACTCATAGCGACCCTGTACAAGGTTTCCAAGGCTGTAAATCTTTACGGGAGCAGAAAGCCTCATCTTTCTCCCGCGGAACAGCTGGTAGTTTGGAACTGCTGATCTTGCGGCTCAGAGCCCGATTCGTAACCACTACGCTACCAGAGTTCCTTTAATAGCATATAAATAGAATTTAATAGAATATGAGTAAGGATAGTATAGTTTTTAATAGCTTCTCTTTTCAAGCACCAATACTACATAAGTATCCATTGGCTGGCACACTTATAGCTGCTAAATACTATTTCCCCCATGAGAGCTATCTCTACAAATCAAATAATGTCAGTGGTTTCTGAGAGCCAGGGACTACTTACATGACTGCCCCACACACTCGTGGGTGGCGACTCATTCCTAGGTAGTCATTGCTGCACCAAACTGACACCTGTTTTTTAGTGATGAGGGAGTCCGAGTAGTCATCCGCCATGGGGAAGATGTGTGCCTTTCGGTTCACAGTTTTGAAAACTCGATAGGTATGATCATTCTTTTTCTCATCAATTTTCTTCTCGAAGAAACGATCATACTGAAAAGTGGAAACAGCTAAAAACAAACAAACAACAGCACAGCCTTATGGATAAGGAGCACATCTGGGCTTCCATGACAGACAGACCTGGTCTGAAATCCCAGCGGAGCCACACAGTAGCAGGGAGCTTCTGGGCCAGTTATTAAAATGTTCATCCGAGCATGTTACTTGATACCCATATCTTGTAATAAGTAAACGGCTGCATATGTTAAGGTTTAGCACAGTCTGGTGTGTAGACAATAGGTATGAAAAAAGAGAAGGCAGGCTACCCATGAGATCTACAGTCATTATAACTGAGAGCACTCACTCAAATTAAACAAGGGACATGGTTTTCAATCCTCACCCCACCATACCATTTTATATTTTAAACTGATGTAGGTTAAAGTTTACAAATTCTCTCTTGCATCAGACAAATCAGACTTACATTTTGGCAAATTATCTTGAAGAAGATGGGACACTCTTTCTGGTCTTTGTTTTCGCATTATGTCTTGGAAGTTCTTCAGCAATCCATTTGGCTCC
>NW_006408868.1:808891-809846 GCF_000296735.1 Chrysochloris asiatica | reverse complement strand
GTTCAAGCTCATCAGTTGCTCCTCGGAAACCCTATACAGGGTCACAATGGGTTGGAATCGACTCGACGGCACTTAACAACAACAACAACAACAGTCATAAGTATAATTTCTGCTGGTGAGAAGGGGTAGGTGGGGAGGAAGGGACTTGGCTGCTCCGTGGAGCACAGCCACAGTGGAATCACGGTTGTTTCTTGATTACCATCAGTAAGATATATAGTTTGGGGGTCCTAAGACCAGCACTTAATATGGTAACCACATGTTTTTTCAACTTTGATCCTACAAAACAGTTGCAAAGAAATAAAACAGTTGGTAGCAGCTCTTGATTGCAGAGTATCTTCAGATGCTAGGCAGTTGCTATAAAAGCTGGTCACATCCTATAAACTCATCAGAAAGAAAGTCCCACATTTTGTAATACAGTCACAGTCTTTTGACTGTTTATCCTAAGGCTTTGAGGAAGGTGTCTGTACAAATGTAATTAGTAATGACTAATATGATGGAGTTCTAGTGTGGGTTGTAAGTTAAGCACTGGATGACAAGGTCGGTCTAAACCACAAGATCAGAAGTTCAAACTCACCAGCCACTCCTCAGAGACCCTTTACGGGCTCGCTATGAGTCCATACTGACTTGACAGCACCTAACAACAATGACAATTATACAAATCTGAAGGTACAAATGATCCCAAAGACCATCTTCATTCTGCCTAATGACAAGTGCCACCTCTCCTTACCTTTCCTCAATGCATGCATCTCTTGCACATCCTCCTGAAGCTCAAGACTGGCTTGGCGGAAGACATTGCTGCCCCTCTGGCTCATCTGGGCTGCCAGGAAAGGGCATTTGCTGGCAGTGCTCTGACTCGTGGTGGGAATGAGGTGTCCAGATGGAAGCTGTGCCTCGTCTGGAGTCTGCTGGGATCCATCAGGAGTCTGTTGGACCTCGGATTTGGCAGTTTTGTCCT
>NW_006408868.1:793752-808056 GCF_000296735.1 Chrysochloris asiatica | reverse complement strand
AAACTGAGATTAATTGCTATCTAATAGAGTTCAAATACTAGTATGCTAAAGGACAAAAAAAAGAACAACCATAGGGATAGTTACTTTCACACCACTCATCTATTTTCTTACCTAAATGGATCAAAGAAGTCCACTAACAACACAGCTGGCTGCTAATTAAGCTTCTAGTTGCAATGACTTCCCTTTCTCTTGAGTGAACTAGTTCACCTTTCTTCTTTCTTCATCAATTCTGGAATAATCTTTTGAGTCACAAGCTTGTTGATTGGTTGGTTATGTGCCATGGAGTCAGTTCCGACTCATAGCGACCCGATACAAGGGTTTCCGAGGCTGTAAATCTTCACGGGAGCAGAAATCCTCATCTTTCGCGGAAAACCTGGTAGTTACGAACTGCTGACGTTGTGGTTTGCAGCCTGATTCGTAACCACTATGTTACCAGAGCTGCTTGAGTCACAAGTTAGCCTTTCTTAAATATTGGGTAAGGTGTCTCAATACGGTTTTTATTAAAATCCTCTATAAAGGAACACCAAAAAAAAGTACTTTGAAATTCAAGTTAATATTTAACTCCTACCCAGAATGATGTAAAAGTAATACATATTCATTATAGTGAGTCTAGAAAAAGAAAACAAAACAAAGTCCAATCATCTGGTGAAAGGGAATCAGGGACGGTGCTGATAGGGTTTTAAAACTCAATTGTGAGTAACTGCTAGTAGAATTAATTATGATTGTCACAACTATAATTGTCAAAGATGTATAACTAAAAGGGGGAAGTAGTTAATTGTTCATTTCAGGAACAGAGGATCCCAAGACCATCAAGAAGAGCAGGAGAGGAGTGGAGCGTGAGATCCTACCTAGAAAAGCGCTAACAGCAGAGACAGTGGCAGATTCAGGGGCACAGAGAGATAGAGCATTTTACCCATGGACTGAGTCAAGGCAGTGTGACTGAGGGCAGGAGGCTGGTATGCAGAACACTCCCTTAGGACATTTAAATGAATATATGTTTTTTGTGTTGCATGTGTACATTAAATATTTTTGCTCTGTTCATTTGTGAAATATAAAATATAAATGGTAGCCATAGAGCGGAAGCAGGATAACTGTTGTTACAGGGAGGAGATTGCAATCATTGAGATGAAACAAAGCATATAATTTATTGAATGTAAAGCTAATGACCTTGTCTCCTAACCTTCACTCAATTCACAATAAAAAGTTTAAAAAAAATCCAATCATTCAAAATATAGCCATTGCAAATATTCCACAAATATTAACTTTTCTTTCCATGTACATGTTTTGAAAACACTTTTATTTATATTCTATGTACTCTGTCTTTGTCATTATAAACATGTGCCTAAACAAGGAAATATAGTTTATGAAAATTATTGGTGATGATTGCAAAGCAGTCTTACAAACTACTTTTTACTCAATCATTCCTCTACTGCTAGGGTAAGTACTAGACTGTTAACCACAAGGTCGGCAATTCAAACCCACCAGCTGCTCCTTGAAAACCCTATACAGGATCCATATGAGTTGAAACTGACTCGATGGCATTCAACAACAACAACATTCCTCTATTACCAATGTCAAAATAAGAGAAGAGGATTGGTCACTTTCAGTAAATAGCTGAAACACTGTGTTTATCTCTTTACCTCAACAATGGTACAGAGGAAAACAAATTCAAGAAATATCACCTTGGAGTACTGGCATGGCACTGCAGGATAAGCACTAGACTTCAGACTGAAAGACTGGCAGTTCAAACCTACCAGCTGCTCTTCAGACACTCTATACAGAATCGCTATGAGTTGGAACCGACCTGACGGCACTTAAGAACAACACTTAAAGGAGAAACAAAACAAAATATTCCTTTCTCACAAGTTCACACCCTGAGAGAAACCTGTACGGTAGGATGTTTTCTAAGATTAAGAGGAGTCTGAAAAGCTCCAACCTCTCCTGGCAGAACTAGACCAAATCAAAATTCAACTATGATCTCTTTATTCAAACAAAACAAAAATTATACACAAAATAGCTACACTTTTTAAAAACAAAAGGAAAACAACACTGTTTTAAAAGCCAAAGGTCAAGTATTTGATGACGAAAGGCTGGAATAAAGCATTCCACTATTTACATGAATAGGGGACTAGTGAAACTGAAACAATGACAGACAATCCATAAACCTGGTAATATGGAAAACTGGCCACCGTTTCACAATCAAAGACGGAAAAACTGCAAGTGCCCATCCTATGGCGTTAAGACACCAATCTATAGTATGATCCATGTAAAGCACTGGACCAGGCACAGTGTAAACCCCTCTGTTTCTAGTCCAGTAATGAATGCAGACCACAGCCCCCTACTGCAAGCTAATGAACACTTACTCTCATTGGCTGGAGGGGTTTCTCTGACCTGCTGACAGTGCACTGCCGAAGTGGACAGGGCCCGGGGGGCTGGCTTGGCCCCAGCTTCCATCATCTTGGGGCAGTTTTGGGCATAGAACAACAGAGATTTGCCAGCCTTCTGCAGAAAGGTCTGGGACACTCGGGATAAAAATGGACAGCGGCGAACAACGGTCTCCATATCTGGGAGGTACACTGGCTCCTGTAGGAAGGCTGACAGTGAGTAATATTAACAGTGGTTACTAATCAGGCAAATACCACACTGCAAGGTCATTGGGGGCTAGGTGTCACGGCAGTTGCATAGCAAGAGTACCCTGGGATAATAACAAGTCCTGCTCAAAACTGTTTATAAAGATGACTGGGAACAACTCTCTATCCAGGTCACCAACTTCTCCTTGGTTCCCCAGTTCTATACAAAAGCACCAGCGAAGCAACTTTACTAAACGAAGTAAAATGTGACAGCTAATAACCAAGGTTGTGGGACAATGAGGAACAAGTTTGAGAGGTCTGCGCTTCCCTGGTGATGAGGCTGGGGAAGCCACTGTCATCCATCCAAGCAGGGAAAGCTGCCTCTACTGTGTGCGTGTGCACGCGTTAAGGATGTTGACCCTCTTCTGTTCCCCAAGCCCCAAATTTTAGGTAGGCTCCCTGCCAGGCCCCCGGGGACATAAAGAAGGGCAAGGATCTGCGATGAAGCGTCTTGTAGAACTAATGGGAGAAAGAAGAGATAGCTAACTGCCGTAAAGATTTACAGTCTTAGAAACCTCATATAGGGTCACTATGAGTCGGTATCGACTCGATGGCAGTGGGTAAGGTAGGCGGAGGGGCTGGGATCTAGTGGATGAAGGTGGTCTTCGGGAAATGGACGTCAACGGTTCTCCCATGTCGGGGGGGGGGGGGGTCGCGGGCTTGGGAAGTACGGGAAGGGGATGAGAAGGGATTCCAAAGCGGCCGGTTAAAAGGAGAATGTTGGGAAGGGGCAGAATGGGGGAAGCTGAGAGTCAAATAGGCAAAAGGTTTGGGGGATGAACGTTGACCCCCCGAGGGGGCGAGTGACTGGGACGGTGGGGGATGGGTCCGAAAGCCCGGGGGAGCGGGGCCCCGGCAGCCTGGCTGTCCGCGACTGGCTCAGCACCCAGGGCACAGGTCCTCACCTGCGCGGAGCGCTGTACGGAGTCGGCGGAGCGGCGGAGACGTCGGGCACCCGAGCCGAAAAGTCGACACTAAGTCTTAACCTTGTCTGAAAGAAGTCTCAGGCCGGGATCGCCGATGCCCTAATATACAGCCACAGTGACTGCTACGCATGCGCCATGGGCAGGGACTCCCTCTGCGCAGACGCACCGCTTAGGGCTCCAGAATTCTGTAGGCCTGGGCGGGGAGACTCGCCTACGCAGACTGGACGGGCGTGGTTGGGGTTGGGGCCTTCCCTGCCCGCCGCGAACCAAACCAGCGAGGCGGTGGGCGGGCCTGGTCTCCCTTAATGCCCACATACTACTCTGCTGCTGCACAACAAACTGATCTGTGCTTCAGAATCCGATGCCCCCATTGTGGGTCGGAGGGGAAGTGATACTATGGCCTATTGGCGTTAGTGTTGTTAGTTGCCGTCCAGTCGATACCGTAGCAACCTTCTGAGGACAGAATAAAACTTCCCTAGGGTTTCGAAGACTGTAAATCATTACAGGAGGAGGAAGCCTCATCTTTTTCCCAAGGAGGGACTTGTGGCTTTGAACCACTGACTTTGTGTTTAGAAGTCCACTGTTTAACCCACTTTGTCACCAGGGATCCTGCTGAGTCTCCTTACCCTCTGCCTCCTATCCCTACATCCCCCACCAGCCCACTAAACATCCCACCTCCTTCCCCTTGCAATACAAGAGATTCTTGAACAGGGATCTTCAGCAGAACCTGCCCCATGCAACGCCATGACCGTGGTCTTCCCTGAGAAGGTGGGGCTGTATCACCCAAGGATGGGTGGTCCTAGGGGATATTTAGGGGACAGATAGGGGTTGGGGGACAGAAGGGTAAGGAGACCCAATTCAAGCACTTGCTTGTCAGAGGTGAACAGACAACTTTGACGCACAGTGAGGACAGAAGAAACGGCGTTGGGTGGAACACATCCGTTATGTGCCTGTAACAGACAGCTATTTCCAAGCTGCTCCATAGTTAGGCTCTGACACATATTAGTTATTATGTTTATTTTCCATTGGGTTTGTCCAAAGTCCATTACTTGCCACCAAGGCAACAGCCTGGTGGCTCTAGACTCCATCCCAGAGTTCAGAGTTGGGCCGTCCCTCATCCAAGTCTCCAGACCACACCTGCAGGGTAGAGTTGGAAAACCCCACTCGGGAACTTCCTTGTTCCACACCTTTCCCAGTTTGGTTCATGCTGGGCTGGGCCTGTGCCTGGCTCAGAGCTGCCCTCCCCAACTCTTCCTCTCTTGGAGAAGGAGTTTCTTCCCCAGCTGGACCCTTAATAAAAAGGGCAAAATTCAAAGCAATGTTGACCAAGGTGTGTCCAGGGTCTTCCCAATTCCTTTTCTCTAAGCCTCCAGTCAGTTGCAAGAGAGGCAAGGTGAGCTGCCATTTGCAGAGGACACACCTAGGTCCAGAGCATTTCTGAGACCAGTCCAAAGGCCTAGGATGTGGACTCTGGCCTTGAAGTCATAGGCCCAGATACTGTTAGAAGTAGGAATGGACAAGGATGGTTTGACCATTTCTGATCTCACTTTCCTTGTCTGTGAAATGGGATCTTAATCCCTGTTGTGTCTCACAGGGCTGGTTGGGTGATCAAAGACAAAGCAGGGGAAAAAAAGAACTGGACTCAGGAACTGGATATAACCTGAACTCTGTATAATACTGACCATGGACTTAGACTGACCACAACCTCTCTGAGTTTTTTTCCTCATGTGTAAAGCTTTCCCAGCTGTACCACTTAATAGTTAACTATAGGGTCAGGGGCGTCCTGGTATGGTACTGTCAGATAAAGCACTGGACCACAAGGTCGGTTTGAACCACGAGGTCGGCAGTTCAAACTCACCAGCCGCTCCTCAGAAACCCTATACAGGGTCACTATGAGTCAGAACTGACTCGATAGCACTCAACAACAGCAACAATATAGGGTCAGGTGAAGTCATGGGTTTCAGAGACTTATTGTTAAACCGACAAGCCTCCAGCCCTAAGGAGTTTCCTGTTTAATAGAGGGAATTGTTGTGAAACAAGGCACACTCGCACGGAAAGTGAAATAGAATTTCTAAACAATTCCAGATGGAGGGGGAGGATATTGCTCCAGCAGCTGAAGGACAAGGGTGGGGATGACCAGAAAGGCTTCCAGAGGAGAGGCAGGTGCTGACTGGAGGCCTAGGACAGGGACGCTGGTAGGCAAAGTCTCTATGGGAAGGCCTAGACCTTTTGGGCAGTGTGAGTCAGCCCAAATAGCTTGGCTGTGGGGGTGCAGCCAGAACATGAGGCCAGGAAGTTGGATCAGAAAGGTTATAAATGAACCATGGGACTTCTTAGCACCAACGCTGTTTAAAGCGCAGATTCTTGGGCCCAGTCCTTTCATTATGTCCCAGAATTCTCTATTTTTAATCAGGTCTCCCTTTGGTTTTACAGGGTTAGGTATCTTGAGGCCACATTTTGTGAAATGCTACCTGAGTGGTTCCAGTTTGAGACCTAGACGAGCAAGGGCTAAAGCCTTGAGTTCTAATCCTGGTTCTGCCACTTTCTGAACTGGGATCTTGGAAAAGTTACCCACATGCCCTAAGCCTGAGTTTTTGCATCTGTGAAATGGAAGCTACTCAGCCTGCCTCATTGAGGAATCTGAGTGGGTCCCATTCTGGCAGAATTGTGATCCTTCTCCTGAACATAGCATTTTTCTTCCCTCTTCCCTAATCCTTCCCTCTCTCTCATTCCCTTCCCCCACTTAACTTTCTCATTTCCCTCTCTTTCCCTTCCTCCCTCCCTCTTTCCTTGACTCCAGCCTCAAAGCAGTCTACAAACCAGTCTTATCACCCTGACCCTGGTCAGGGGAGCCACACAGCTGGAGTTCAGGCAAGGCCAGGGGTCCAGTTTGCGTCATCATCACCAGGGGCTGCTGCACACAGCATCCACCCAGCGGTCAAGGCAGAAGGATAATGTCAATGCTAGTCCCAGAATTCACCTCTTCCTGCTCTGGGACCTAGGAGCTATTTTTAGTAGAGTCCCTCCAAGAGGGATCAAGTAGCTGGGCTATATTGGACAAGTTTCTTGGTTTTTTTCAGGGCCTCAGTTTCCCCATCTGTCAGCCAAGCATTAAAAAAAAATCCTGTCTCAAGGAGACCTGGGGTGGGAGTGGGAAAACCTTGAAGAACAACAAAACCTACAATTTGTGCAGCTGATGTTTGATATCACCTCGGGCTAGCTGGGCTCTTTGATGTCAGTGCCTGTGTATATAGCTTTGGGTAGGTGCCGAAGGACAGGCGGTTAACCCAACAGAGTGGCTAGCGGTTCTGGATACAGCTCAGCTCAGCTGTGTCCCGGAGAGTTGGAGCCATAAGGTCCAGGGTTTGACAGTGGCTGGACCAGGGAGTCATTAGAATTAGGGGACTGGATTAGGGGCAGAAGGGGCAGAAGCTCCAGACACTTGCCTTGTCCTGACCCTGTTTTTGGAACCCCCTCAGGCTCTGGCTGGCCTGAGACAGCCTGGGAGGGTAGGCAGAACTGGACTTGGGTTTGCAAAGCCAGCTTCTAGAGCAAGGGGTGAGTGCTGGTTTGAAGGAGGAGAAAGAGACTGGAGTGGAGAAAAACCATCAAGGAAGCAGGTGTGTGGTGGTGGGGGTGGGGGTGGGTGGAGGTAACAAGGAACAGATGCTCCCAGAAAGCAGGAAATGCACAGAGTGCAAATAACGTCCTCCCTCTCTAAGAGCCTCAGGAGGAGTCCCTAGCACATACTGTTCAGTAACACAGTGCTTTTTGAAAGATGTAAACTAGTTGTCAACACTTAATGTTGAGAGTCCAATTCTCCACAGCTCTGATTCTAGTGGGCCCCAACCCTGAGGACAAGTGATGGCCAAGAAATGACACCTGCTTGGTTCTGTAGGCATCTGAGTGTGTGTGTGTCTCCTGCCCTAACCTACTCTAGAACCAGGTAGACTGAGATCTAGAGTGGGGAAATGACTTGCCCAAGGCCACACTACAAGTAAAGCGAGAGCTACCGTGGGACCCAGGTCTCCTGCTTTCTAGTGCCCACACTGGGCTCTTCTACCTTCACAGCTCCTGCAGGGGATGTCCTTGGAAGGCTTAGGGATGAATAGAGGAAGGATCAAACTGGCTGTGAGGAGCTCTATATAAGGACTGGTCCAGAGATGGGTCTGCAATACTTGTTCTATCCCCTCCAGACCTTGCATGCCATCAAGCCAGAGTAGGGTCTCGTGAGGTAACAGGAATAAGGCAGGTGACAAGAAGGAGTGAGCCCCCTTCTCTGGCCAGGTTCTGGAGACCTTGATGGATCTCCCAGGCTGCTGAGGAGACCGATATCAAGACAGACTGTGATCAGTGTTGGGAAGGGCTCTGAGGAAACAGAAAGGGCCCCACATGGGCCAGGCTGACCCTTAGGCGAAGTCAGCCATTTCCAGGAACCTCTGGGCAGCCAGCCACAGCCTCAGATGACAAGACTCCTCCAAGATGCCATGCATTAAGGGCACCATGCCCAGACCCAGCCTCCTGCGCCTGGTCGGTTACTTGAGGCCCCAAGAAGGAGGGGAGGGAATTCTGGGGGCTATAGGTTTTCTGCCCTGCACCCCGTAACTCATCTCCAAGGGCTGGGAGCAGCAGCCCCTTCCTCCCTGCCTCATTTTCAGTATTAATTAGTAAGGTAGCAGCCACTATCTTATTGAATTCTCTCTCCATCATAAGCACTCTCTCATTTACTTGTTGTTGTTGTTAGGTGCCATCAAGTCGGTACCTACTGATAGTGACCCTATGCACAACAGAATGAAATACTGCCCAGTCCTGGGCCAACCCATAATTGTTGCCATGCTTGAGCACATTGATGCTGCCACTTTGCCAATCCATTTCACTGGGGGTCTTCCTCTTTTTCTCTGGCCCTCCACCCTACCAAACATGATATCCTTTTCCAGAGACTGGTCCCTCCTGACAGTATGTCCAAAGTATGAGAGATGAAGTTTGGCTATCCTGGCCTCCAAGGAGCACTCTGGCTGCACTTCTTCCAACACAGATCTGTTGATTCTTTTGGCAGCCCATGGCACTTTCAATATTCTCCTCCAACACCATAACTCAAAAACATCAATTCTATGGTCTTCCTTATTCACTGTCCAGCTTTCGCATCCATATGAGGTTATTGAATATACCATGGCTTGGGTCAGGTACACCTTAGTCTTCAAGCTGACATCTTTGCTCTTCCACACTTGAAAAAGGTCTTGTGCAGCATATTTGCCTAATGCAATACGTCGTTTGATTTCTTGACAGCTGCTTCCATGAGTGTTGATAGTTGATCCAAGAAGAATGAAGTCCTTGACAACTTCAATCTGTTCTCCATTGATAAGAATGTTGTTTATTTGTCCAGTGGTGAGGATTTTTGTTTTCTTGACATTGAGATACAATCCATACCAAAGGCTGAGGTCTTTGATCTTCTTCAATAAGTATTTTAAGTCCTCTTCACTTTCAACAGGCAAGGTTGTATCATCTGCATATTGCATGTTGTTAATGAGTCTTCCTCCAATCCTGATGCCACATTTTTCTTCATATAATCCAGCTTCTTGGATTATTTGCTCAGCATATACATGTTAAATAAGTATGGTGAGAGAATACAACCCTGTCACACACATTTCTTAATTTTAAACCATTCAGTGTTCCCATGTTCTGTTTGAACAACTGCCTCTTAGTCCATGTACAGATTCCTCATGAGCACAATCAAGTGTTCAGGAATACTCATACTTCACAATGTTGTCCGTGTCTTGTCATGATCCACACAATTGAAAGCCTTTGCTTAGTCAATAAAGCACAGGTAAACATCTTTCTGGTATTCTCTGCTTTCAACCAAGATCCATCAGACATCAGCAATGATATCCCTCGTTCCACGGCCTCTTCTGAATCTGGCTTGAACCTCTGGAAGCTCTCTGTCAATGTATGGTTGTAGCCATTTCTGTATTACCTTTAGTAAAACTTGACTCGCATGGATATCAAAGATATTGTCTGATGATTTCCACATTCCATTGGGTCACCTCTCTTTGGAATGGACACTCATTTACTTATGCTTGTTTTATTTATTTTTTGTGTATATGTTTTAAAAGGGGTCTGGAGTGGTGTTGTAGAATAATCACAGGACTATGAACCGCAGATCTTTGGTTCAAATCCAGCAGCTGCTCCTTGGAAAACCTATACAGGGTAACTATGAGTCAGATTCGACTGGATGGCACTTAACAACAACAATGTGTTTTAATATCTCAGTCTAATGACCACACTTTGGAACAGCTATCAGCAATCCAATTTATAGAGAATGGGACTGTAGGGTAGGCACTGAACTGCTAACTTCTAGGTTGGTAGTTCAAAACCACCAGCAGCTCCGCCGGAGAAAGATGAGCCTTTCTGGCCCCGTAGTGCACAGAGACCCTATCCAGGGTCGCTATGAGTTGAATGGAGTTGATGGCAGTGGGTTTGGTTTGATTGATTTAGAGGAAGGCTGCTCCCTGAGTTCAAACCCCATCTCCATCTGTATGCCCTTAAGCAGTTGGTGCAGTCTTTCTGAGCCTCAGTGTCCTCAGGCACAGAAACTGAATAATACAGCTCTGAGTAAGAGGATGAGATACTACCTCCAGACTTGGTGCAGGACAGGCACTTGGAAAAGCAGGTTCTGGCTGATGGCTATAAGTGAGTGAACTGAAGCCTGCAAAACTGACTTGTCTAAACCTTTAGATTCAGAGCTGAATCAGGATTCCAGTCAGCTTTTCTAAAGCCACGTCTTTTTCACTATGTCCTCACCCTGTCGCCTACTTCCCTGTCAAGACCCTAAGTCAAGCTGCTCAAAGGACCAAGGTTCATTTGGGGTTTAATTAGCCCTTTAGGTCCTGATGAAGGAGGTGGGACCACAGGCTCCATTGGAGTCCCGGACTAATTGAACACTCTTGTGTAAGACTAGCAGACTTGTGACATGCCAACATTTTCCAGCCCTGGTACTGCCACAGCCCTGTTGCCGCCTTTGAGATTGCTGTAAATGCAGTTGAAAGGGAAGTAACAGCTAAATAACAACCCCCTGGCCTGGGGGAAGCTTCTTGAGTCCCATTCTCCACCTGCAATTCTAGCAAGCCAGCATGTCATTGTACTAATCACTTTGCAGCATAGACCTGGGAGCAGCAGAGCAGAGGCTGATGGGGGCAGAGAGGAGAGGGCAGTGGGGGTTCTGGGCCTGCCTAGACCAAGGGGCAGCCATGACTCAGCCCAAGCCATCTTCATTCCCAGACACCAGGCCTTCTTCCCATTCTTCAAGAAAAGCCCTAAGTCCAGGTTTTTATTTGAACACTTTGTGATTTTTTTTTTTCATTATTGTAAAAACATAGCCACTTGGATGGCTAATTAAAAAAAAAAAAAAGAAATGAACAAATATTGGTGATGGTGTGGAGCCATGCTGGTACGAATGTAAAGTGGTAGAAGGTGTTGCAATTTTCTTATTTTTTAGTAACAAAATTTTATTTAATACTTGATAAAAATGCAAGTAGTGTAACAGAGTAAGCAAAGAAATCCCCTTCCTTCAAGGATCTCCCCATACACAACCATGGCTCCCAGATTCTTGTGACTTCTTCCAGAAAAATCCCACTCATCCATTCAACAACTACTGGGTGATCACCTACTACATGCCCGGCATTGTTCTTATAAACAAGACTCCTTTTTTTTTTCCTTTTTATAACAGCTTAAAGAGTTAGTTTTTCTTGCAATAGTAAGCATACATCTCAAGCAGCAACCGATGAGGTATGTGCTAAAAGAGGCACACCAGAGCACACAAGATAAAATATTAGTAATACGAACAAATATCTAGATACATTACTAAGAAAACAGGACTTTAGAATGTTAGTTTCTCACATTCTGCACAGAACTTCCAATGATATATATTATATGGCATGGGAAAAATTCTTGATCACTGATTAATTGTACTTCATTTATTTGTAGATAATCTGATAACCTTTGCATTGGTTCTCTGAATGTACCTGTTATAAAAAAAAGTTGGTGACATGACTTTCATGACTTTAAAAATGTAATATTTAAATTATTTATTGCAAATCATAGATCCCTGTCAAGTCTCTGTGAGAGCACACCAACAAGTTTACTGACCAGAACAGTTAGTAACATGTTGTTGTTTGTTGTAAGTGCTTATGAGTCAGTTCTAACTCATAGTGACCCTGGATCCAAGGAGAGGCTGGTGGGTTTGAAGCACCAACCTTATGGTTAGCAGTACAGTGCTAATCCTACAGTGCCATACCAGACTCCTTATGACATGGGAGGGTTGGAACTACTACTCAGGAGTGCCCAGCACCAAGGCAGTATTGGATACAGTTAATGATTACCATTATTATGATTGGAGTCCTGGTGTGGTGCTGTGACTGCAAAGCTATTTGAACTGCAAGGTCGGTGGTTCAAGCTCACCAGCTGCATCTCGGAAACCCTATACAGGGTTGCTATGGGTTGGAATCTACTCAATGGCACTTGACAACAACAACAACAACAACAATTATTATGACTAAGAGATGAGCCAGGAGGTATGGAGGGAAGTTGGGAGGGATGGCCAGACCCTAGAAAAGGACTCTGAGCTTTCTAGACGTCTGGAAGACCCACAGGAGGAGGTGTAGAAAAGAGTTTGGAACCGCAGCCCTCCCAGGCTTCATGACGCCACAGAGTCTGGTGGGTTGGGAGGCAGGGGCAGGAGAAACACCAAAGGCAAGCCAAGGCCAACTCAGGGGGACTGAGAGGAAGCTAAGAAGTGGGTTTTCTTCTGTGGGGTCTGGAGCTGGGCAGCAACTCTGAAGTTTCAGAGTTGGACCTCAGCTGAGGCAGACCCAGGGACTTGGGTTGGGTGATTGTGTCAGACCTAGCCGTTTAGGGCTTCAGGGCTTCGGGGCCTTGGGTGGGACAGGGCAGCCACACAATTTTCCCAACTTCCAGAGCCCATCCGGCTTGATGTAGCTCTTGGTTGTGACACTGACTCAGGACTTCCCCTTATTAACTGTAGCCAGCCTAGCCAGCCCCTGGCTTCCTCTGTGCTGATTGACCCACACTGAGGTCCGTTGGGACTGCACTTTCATGTCTCTGACCTTGGAGTCGGGGAGGACTGGAGGTGGTGGTAGCACCCGTGGGCCACAGGAGAGACTTAGTGAGTGCTTGTGGACTGAATGAATAAATGGGGTGGATGACCATGGGCTGTGTGCAAATGGGGATGTGTGAATGCATCCTCAGGCCCCATGATGTGGCTGCATGTGGACAGGCTGTGTCAGGCACAGAACCAATGTGAAAGTTGCAAGTGTGACAGTGGTGGGTCATCAAACAGCCTGAGAAGGTGGTAGGAGGCCGATGGGGGCCTCTTACCAGGTACAGGTGCCCACATCCCCAGTACCCACCAGCATTCCTGTGCATATAGGCTTACCTGGACCACCAACTGTCCACACAGCCCACTCAACACCTTTCCTGTGCTCCCTGAAACAGGGATTTCTGGTCCTGGCTTGGTTGGCAGACATGTCATCAGAAGTCTACTGAAGTCCCTTGAAGCCGAGCTGTGTGGGAGGATGTGGGACAGATCACAGGACAGATGACAAGTCATTCTGTCTCCCCTGTCTCCTGTCCCTCCCTCCCTAGGCCAGCCTGGGCTTATGGCTGCATAGCAGAGGCTGGGAGTATGCTCATGCTTCCTATTTGTATCACTACATTTAGAAAATCCCTTTTTTTCACAGCCTGCTCATGTTTTAGCAGACACCGCTGGTATCTCTAAAGTGACGATTCAGGTTTAGGAGTTTTTAGGGCCAAGATTTCTACCAAGCCAACCTGTCGGTCATATTCACAGGGAGTCTTTTTTTTTTAAGGTTTTTATTGTGGATTGAGTGAAAGCTTACAGGGCAGGTCATCAGTTTTACATTCAACAAATCATATATCTTGTTTCATTACATTGATTATAATCCCCTCCATGTACCATCAGTAACAGTATTTCTCTCTATCCACTTTAGCTTTTTAAAAAACACACAAACAAAAAAACCACTCAAGCATATATAATAATTTACATCTACAAAGGGCACATTCTCCAAGTCTACCTCCTGGCCACCAGTTCTTAGTCCTTCTCTTCTTAGTTGATGAATTTAGAGTCCTCAGCCGATCCCCCTCTCCATGCCCCCATCTCTGCCTCCATCTCTGGCGCTGCTGCTTCTCTGGATAAGGTCCCGCATTCTGCTTGTGCGTTCCTCTCTTGATGGTCCTAGGGTCCTCTGTTTATGGACTGTAAGATTAACCACTCCCCTTTTTGTGTTACAAAGCTTCTACCTTTACAATTGTGACAGTCGCAATTAGTCATGATAACAGTTATTCACTATTGAATCTTACGAATCTTATCCCCCATCTCTTTTCACCAGACCCATCTATACAAGATGACAGCTATTCAGGGATTCTTTCTTTCTCCCCATACTCTTAAACTAAGCTCCCTCTTGACACCTTGTAAGCCAGTCACTTTGTACCTTTATTGCCCCCTCATTTTAGGTAGCCAATGTCTAAGTTGCCCGTCCCTATCTACCCTGTGCACAGAGCAGATAGTATTGATACTTGATTTGGAGACTCTTTCCCTCTCTGTTGGTATTTAGAGTAACTATTGCTCTGAGTATAGGTCAGGTTCATCATGAAGATGTATCTTCTGTCACTGTAGCTGTTCCAGTCTGCTTGTCCTTTCTAGTGGGAATGTCTCA